>NW_011495023.1:2674595-2697589 GCF_000754665.1 Bison bison bison | reverse complement strand
CAACATTCAGAAAACAAAGATCATGGCATCTGGTCCCATCACTTCCTGGGAAATAGATGGGGAAACAGTGGAAACAGTGTCAGACTTTATTTTTTTGGGCTCCCAAATCACTGCAAATGGTGATTGCAGCCATGAAATTAAAAGACATTTACTCCTTGGAAGGAAAGTTATGACCAACCTAGGTAGCACATTGAAAAGCAGAGACGTTACTTTGCCAACAAAGGTCCGTCTAGTCAAGGCTATGGTTTTTCCAGTGGTCATGTATGGATGTGTGAGTTGGCTGTGAAGAAAGCTGAGTGCCGAAGAATTGATGCTTTTGAACTGTGGTGTTGGAGAAGACTCTTGAGAGTCCCTTGGACTGCAAGGAGATCCAACCAGTCCATTCTAAAGGAGATCAGTCCTGGATGTTCATTGGAAGGACCGATGCTAAAGCTGAAACTCCAGTACTTTGGCCACCTGATGCGAAGAGTTGACTCATTGGAAAAGACTCTGATGCTGGGAGGGATTGGGGGCAGGAGGAGAAGGGGACGACAGAGGATGAGATGGCTGGATGGCATCACCGACTCAATGGACATGAGTTTGAGTGAACTCCGGGAATTGGTGATGGGCAGGGAGGCCTGGCGTGCTGCGATTCATGGGGTCGCAAAGAGTTGGACACAACTGAGCGACTGAACTGAACTGAACTGATGATGGCCTAATAGCATGAGTTTGGAAGTGTTGTTTCCTCTACAGTTTTTTGGAATATTTTCAGAAGGATAGGTGTTAATTCTTCTCTAAATATTTGGTAGAATTCCCCTGTGAAGTCATCTGATCCTGGACTTCTGCTTATTGGGAGTTTTAAAATTGCGCTTTCAATTTCATTTCTGATAATTGTTCATATTTTCTATTTGTTTTTGTTTTCTTTGAGGTTGTCCATTTTATTGGCCTATAGTTGCTCATGGTAGTCTAATAATCTTTTGTATTTCTATGATTTGGTTGTAACTTTTGCTTTTTCACTTCTAATTTTATTGATTGGTGTTCTCTCCCTTCTTTTCTTGATGACTCTTGCTAAAAGTTTATCAATTTTGTTTAATTTTTCAAAGAACTAGCTTTTAGTTTCATTGGTCTTTTCTATTTTTTTTCTTTTAGTCTATAATTTATTTCAGCTCTGATTCTTTACGATTTCTTTTATTCTACTAACCTGGGGTTTTATTTGTTCTTTGTAATTGTTTTAGGTATAAGTTAGGTTGTTTAAGATTTTTCTCCTTGCCAGACATAAGCTTGTATTGCTATAAACTTCCCTCTATAGAACTGCTTTAGCTGCATTCCATAGTTTTTGGGTCATAATGTTCTCATTTTCATTTGTCTCTGGGTATTTTTTTATTTCATCTTTGATTTCTTCAGTGAACCATTGGTTGTTTAGTAGCATAATGTTTGGCCTCCATGTACTTGTGTTTTTTGCAGGTTTTTTTTCCTTGTAATTGATTTCTGGCATCACAGCGTCAGACAGTTTGCTTGATATGATTTCAATTTTCTTATATTTAGTGAGGCTTACTTTGTGGCCCAGCATGTGTCCTGGATAATTTCCATGTATACTTGAAAAAGAATGTTTATCTTGATCAAATTGATCTTCATCTTCTATTTGTGACCTGAATATAGGTGGGAGGAAATCCCCAAGTATTCAGATGGTCTCATTTTCTATTGGTGAATAATTCTGGTTAATTCATTTTACCACTCTCCTGAATGACTATTTTCCCCCTCTGTCTCCTATATGACTATCAGTTTTTACCATGATAAAAAAAAGTATGAACTTGAGTGTGTTTAAAATGTAATGTTGAGGGAACATATTCCTCTTGGAGAATATTCTGTTGAGAATGTTATAACTGTTTATAAGCATCTGAGATTTTTAAAAAATCTTTGGTCAATTGTCTGATTTACACATCATTGCTCTACTGAACGGAGAAGGCAATGGCACCCCACTCCAGTACTCTTAATAAGCTCCAGGTACTACAGTACATTTGGAGAAGGCGATGGCACCCCACTCCAGTACTCTTGCCTGGAAACTCCCATGGACAGAGGAGCCCGGTGGGCTGCAGTCCATGGGGTCGCCAAGAGTCGGACACAACTGAGCGACTTCCCTTTCACTTTTCACTTTCATGCATTGGAGAAGGAAATGGCAACCCACTCCAGTGTTCTTGCCTGGAGAATCCCAGGGATGGTGGAGCCTGGTGGGCTGCTGTCTATGGGGTTGCACAGAGTTAGACATGACTGAAGTGACTTAGCAGCAGCAGCTCTACTAAAAGTGATTCAGTCATTGTGACATTTTAATATGTAACTTTTTCTTCAAAAATTTCTATTGCTCATTAAATGAGGATGAAAGACTATACCTCTTGGTAAGTATGCTTATAAATCAGAAGTCATAGTCAACATTCATTTCTAACACAAAGCATTACTATAATGCATATTTAAGTGTATATTTTGTTTTTATATATTTTATATTTTTGTATAGTTTGTATATTTTAAATTTTTTTTTGTCGCTCAGTCGTGTCCGACTCTTTACGACCCCATGGACACCAGGCTCCTCCATCCATGGGATTTTCTAGGCAAGAGTACTGGAGTGGGTTGCCATTTCCTTCTCCAGGGAATCTTCCCGACCCAGGGATAGAACCCAGGTATCCCGCATTGTAGACAGACGCTTTACCGTCTGAGCCACCAGGGAAGTCCTATATTTTGTTTTTGGCTACCTGCAAATTTCAGGAGTCTGAAGGCTGGAATGCCTGATATTCTGCATCTGTGTAAAGGAGAATGTAAGGAAAGACATAGTTGGGTATATGTCATTATTGAACCACTTCTCAGAATGTACTTTCTTTCCAGGAGAATTTGCTAGTGTAGTGAACATGGTTTCCTATCTTGATGCATTTCAAGGGACATAATTTACACATACAAAGCTATTTTAAAAAACAGTTAAGTATACTGAAATATGGATGGATATGCATATGAATTCTGAAATAAAAGTGACTGTGTTTTGCTGCTTTTTTCATAAGGTTGGGGATGATCTGACTTCATTCTTAATATGTTGTTCACAATTTGCAACTCAGTTAGAAGCAGCAGCTAAGGAAGAACATAATGTATGTATTCTATGTAAACTGCCAAGTATGTTACTTAATATTTTAATCATAAGTTTAAAATGATAAAACAATATAAACTGATAATTACTAATTAAATTATTGTTAGTTATTAGTAACATTTTAGTAAAAAAATACTTAGTTATATTTGCTGTTTGATGTTAAATATGACTATCCAGTCAGCAATATTAGTCTAGGTATGGTGCCTTAAGTTGTTATAAAAGGCATTGGAAAGCATTATTTATCATCATAGGCATTTATTTCTGTGAATTTTCCTTTATTTATAGCATTGAATGGGTCATTAGTATTTTCATATGTAGTATTTACATTTTATTGTTTTTAAAGTGAGTACGGACTGCCAGGAAATTCCCTATGCTTATTCTGATTTCTTTCAGTTAAGCAACTTTTCTTCCTGCCTGAATGTTTGTAATAAAATTTTTCTTTAATAAGTTTTACTTGGTTGTGATTGAGTTTGGTTGTTTTTGTGGCAAAGGTTATCAGTTTAGCATTACATTTTGAAAGTGGTA
The DNA here is from genome assembly GCF_000754665.1 of Bison bison bison. NCBI lineage: Eukaryota > Metazoa > Chordata > Mammalia > Artiodactyla > Bovidae > Bison > Bison bison. The sequence goes on along the minus strand of NW_011495023.1, from coordinate 2,693,958 downwards.
AATATTGGTATTTTAGACTGTGTGATGGGTTTTGTGTATTCATTTTCTCTCAATCTCCAAAACTAGTTCTTTGCATTTTCCATTAAAAAAAACAAGTAGTAGTGTAATATTTTATATCTTGACTCTTAGATCTTTTAGTATAGCAAAGTTATATTTAAAAAATAATAATGATAATGCTTTTCATTATTGTACTATCTGCTCTGTGGAAAAAATAGTGCTTTTCTGAGAGGAATTTAAATTTTCTTTTCTTACCTATATTAAGAAAATACATGAAATCATAAATGTGAGTTGAGTTTTTTTAATATAGATCTATTAAGGATGGAAAATTCTTTTTTTCCTAGAACTAAATTGTCTTGGCAAGATATACTAAAAACCATCTGTAAATATAAAATTGTTGTGATTTGGATTATAGATTTATAGGTGTGTTTTAGTAACTAGTATATTTTGGTGATTAAAAATTTCAAGAGACTTGAATTAGATATTTTATGTTGTAAGAATTTTATTTTTAAGTGTTTTAATTAAAACTTTATTTTCCAGATTTTGGAATCTCTTTTTAAGGTATGTTCAATATATTGCTTACTATAATTTAATACAGAAATGCATATAAATGAAAAAGTTTTCTAAGTTTTGAAGAAATGAAAAACAAAAGCTCCCAAACTTGGTACTATATATATTTAAAAATTTTATGTTTCAGTTTTATGTGGCATTAGCTCCATTCTGAACACTAGGATAAAATGATATTTGATGTAGGGCTAATATTTGATACATAGACACACACATACACATAGACATACGGACTCATTTATTTCACTGCAGAAATTAAGTTGTCAATATTTCTTTTTGTTTTCTTTTTTAAAAAGTGGTTTCAGCGACAGGTCAATCAGATGGAAGAGGTAAGCATAGCATTTCTTATTAATTAAATATTTTGTCTCATTTGAAAACCAATTTGAAGTATAAATTTAAGAATTTTAATAACCATTGGTTATAATCTTTTGACTTAGAAAGAGGAGGAATAAATAGGTAGAATAAAATGTTTTTTAGTGATTTATACACAATATTCCTGTATTGTCTGGCTTACTTTGAATTTGACTCATTCTTCTAAAATTGAAATGGAATTTTAACTTATTTTTTCCATAATTTACTAAAATAGTAAATAAGTGACACGAGGCCTTATCAACTTAAAGATTTCTCCTGTGTAAAAATTCATAGTATGATATATGCTTATTCATAAAATTTTGTATTTGTTTTTCTTTAAATTTAATGTTACTTTAATGATTTTTTAATACTTTCATTTTCACATTTTTGCCACCAGTTTGAGGAATGCTGGTCCCTATCCTTATGGGCTTTAAATTCCACTTTGAAAAAGATTTTATATATGTTATTAATACAGCAGAATGATTTCCTGGGTAGCTTTAGGGAGTTAGAGAATTATACTAGTTCTACCTTGGCTGTGTTTATTGTTTAGTCCAATTAAAGTTCTGAGAGAAGATGCCTGTGGGGAATGTGCCATACCAGGGACCTGCCAGAAAGCCATCCATGGGGGTGGGTGCTGTTAAAACTTGCTGTAGGTGAATAGTACTAGTTACACAGTGTACTGCCCTAGGATTAAGCAGAGAGATGACAGAACTTGGAAGAAAAGCTTCTTCCTCCTCTAAATTTTCAGGACCCTCTGCTGACAAAGGTTAATACCATGCTGCCTGTCAAGATAGAAATGTTCCACTGCTATAAACAGGGACAATAGAGAGTGTATTTTTGATGACATGCAGTATATGGATAATTGTAGCTGATTGCTATGTCACTAAAGGTTCAGTTTATAACTGGTATCCTCTTATTTGGGATCTTGCCTTTGTCCATAAGGTATTTCTTTATCTCCTGCTTCCCTTCCATTTGTTCTTCATCCCACAGTCTCAGACTTCTAGGACATCACCCAGTACTTCATGCTGTTATATCTTTAATCCCATTCCAGGTTAATGTTCGTAAGGTGAAGTATCTGTTTTAAATTCCCAGTGTTAGAATTTCTCTTTGCTATGCCGCAAAGACTATGGCTTAACTACTTTTTTCCTAACTTATCCTCTCATCCCAAGGATTAGCATTCTTTTTTAAATATTTTGAGTTACCTTTAACTGATTCTGCTAAAATTGTTATTTAACTTACTTAAAATCCTTATATATTAAAAAAATAAACAAGATTGGATTTGAGTTTTGACATATAAAAACCAACACTTACTGTAATTCTGTTGCTAGGGAGTTGCTCATATATTTGTAAAATTAGTATTTCATTATAGTTATAGATTGACAATATAAAATTTATTTAGATATAAGTGAAATGAAGTTTCTTTGAGGTATGGGAGCATAATGAGTATTTCCCAAGTAATTGGATAATTTTATTATTTTTAGATAAGCAAAGATCAAACTTTTTCAGAAGCAGAGTTTCCAACACCTGATAAAACAGTCAGTTTAAGCATTGCACAAATAGTAAAGCAGGTACACAAACTTGAAGAACTGAAAAATCGCCTTAAAGAAGGGTCTAAAGGCAACTTCAGAGAACTGTTGTCTAAACCCAAGTAAGTAAAATGTTAAAAGCATTAAAAGAATTTAAAAAAGTAAGAGTAGGTGTATAATTAGTAACGCTTATAAGATAATGATTCAGGTATTATACTGTACATAGAGCTTCTAAATCAAATTCAGTTCAGTTCAGTCGCTCAGTTGTGTCCGAATCTTTGCGACCCCATGAATCGCAGCACGCCAGGCCTCCCTGTCCATCACCAACTCCCGGAGTTCACCCAGACTCACGTCCATCGAGTCAATGATGCCATCCAGCCATCTCATCCTCTGTCGTCCCCTTCTCCTCCTGCCCCCAATCCCTCCCAGCATCAGAGTCTTTTCCAATGAGTCAACTCTTCGCATCAGGTGGCCAAAGTACTGGAGTTTCAGCTTTAGCATCATTCCTTCCAAAGAAATCCCAGGGCTGATCTCCTTCAGAATGGACTGGTTGGATCTCCTTGCAGTCCAAGGGACTCTCAAGAGTCTTCTCCAACACCACAGTTCAAAAGCATCAATTCTTCGGCGCTCAGCCTTCTTCACAGTCCAACTCTCACATCCATACATGACCACAGGAAAAACCATAGCCTTAACTAGACGGACCTTTGTTGGCAAAGTAATGTCTCTGCTTTTGAATACGCTATCTAGGTTGGTCATAACTTTCCTTCCAAGGAGTAAGCGTCTTTTAATTTCATGGCTGCAATCACCATCTGCAGTGATTTGGGAGCCCAAAAAAATAAAGTCTGACACTGTTTCCGCTGTTTCCCCGTCTATTTCCCATGAAGTGATGGGACCAGATCAAATTAGAAGATATAATTAGCTCACTCCTACTTGAAATTTTTAGTAGTTTGAAATGGTTCTAGGCACCTGTGCCTATTAAAATTCAATTTAATTAAAAAACCAATTTTTTAGTCATACAACATTTCAAGTGCTTAGTAGCCACATGTAGCTATGGTTTGAAAGTTCTGTTGAACACTACTGGCTTTGAAATATCTGGTTTATAAACTCTTTTCTCAGTTTGATTTGGTGTCTTCCATAATATATTTAAGGCATAGTGAAATATTTCATTATTCAAGAACACCATTGCTGGTGTTGCATATGAACAGGGATATGTTCCAAAGAATGAATTACTACTTTATAGTTGAGAAAATCCTTTTTTTTTGGTAGGTGGGAGGAAGATTAAAATGATTACAAGAATACTTCTGTTGTCTATTGAGGTTTAGCTCTCTTGAAATGAAGTAGATGAGTAAATCATTGTATAATATCTTCATAGGGTATCTTCATAGAATATATTGTACCTCTGTGGTTATTATTTTTCCTTGAGAACACTTCAGATCTACTCTTTTAGCAATTTCAGGTATATGATAACAGTGGTATTATGAACAGTAAGCACCATGCTGTACATTAGATCTTTAGAACTTTTTCAACTTGTAACTGAAAGTTTGTACTTTTTGACCAACATTAGCCCATCTTCCTAACCCCCTTCAGCCCCTGGCAGCCACCATTTTACTTTCTGGTTCTAAGAATTTGAGTTTTTAGCCTCTGCATGTAAGTGAAATAACACATTAATCATCTTTCTCTGACTTACTTCACTTGGTGTAACATCATCCAGGTTCATCCATATTGTCACAAATGGCAGCATTTCCTTCTATATTTGACATAAAATACTTTTACTCTGCTTTTATTTCCAACCCAAACTATAATTTTCCTTTTAAAAATTTTTTTGGTTCTAGAAAAAAATGTGCGTGTGTAATTTATATTCTTTGGGCACATACTGTTTTGTTCTTGGTGGTAGTGCCAAATATATGAAGAACCAGGATAATATGGGCACCAACTGATTAGAATAGATATTATCACTGAAACAGGGTCCTGTATGTGCTAAGGATTACTCCTTTAGGTGCTGGATCCTGGAAAGGTTGAGGGGGCAGGGCAGTTGGCAGAAACTTGAATGGCTCAGGGAAGAGCTATTTTCCAATTGGGTCAGTGGAATCCCAGTGTTACTGTTATATAATACCACTATATGAATATCAGACCTTTTCTCCCTTAGTGAAAAGTTAGCCTGAACAAAATTCCAGTTTTGAGATATTTCACTTAGTATTATCTGATTTATAATCTTCATAAACTTCATAATTTGCCCAATTATTTCCAATTCATTCTGCTAAACTTCCTCAGTACTTTCTATCCTCTTTCATTGTATCTTAAAACTATTTTTCAAACATACTTTTGTTTATATTATTGGCAAGCAGGCAGCCCCGAAGTAGCAGCATAGTGGTAGCCATGAGACTGGCTTATCATACTTTGGAATATTAGGGTAGTACGGAGACAGTGGGCACAAATGGTGTTGAATTACTTAGGCCAACAGCAAGAGCAAGATCAGCATGGTGTCAGCTCCCTGTGTTCCTTGTTCCACAGGATGACACAGAGCAGAAGGGACCAGGTGACAGGCTAGAGAAGCAATTTGTTGCTGACGTCAAAGGAGAAAAGTCTAAACTAGAGCCATGCATCTTTATAATATCTTATTTTTTATTGTTTTTTATTGGAGTATGGTTGATTTGCAGTGTTGTGTTAGTTTCTGCTGTATGCATCTTTATAGTCTTAATGGAATCCTTCAGCTGGGCTGTAAGGAAGAGAGGGGGTAGGAGGCCCCGTGTTCAACTGGAAATAGGGGATAGATGAAAAATAAGTTTGTGTCAGTCTTCCATGAGACAGGAATGAGAAGCTATCTAATGGACTCTCTTCACCAGGCTTATCTTCTCTTTCTCTAGCAGAAATTTTAGGGCATTGAATTAAGATTTGGATCTGGCTGCTGTCAAGTCTTATTTATGTAGACTTTATGAACCTGTGTAATGTTGATAGAGTGCCATGGTAGAGCTTCATTATAGCACTGATTCTCACATGAGGGCTATTTTGTGCCCCAGAAGACATTTGTATGTAGACACTTTGATTGTCACAACTAGGAAGTGGAAGAATGCTACTGGCACTTACTAGGTACAGGTCAGAGACACTGCATTCTAAAATACACAAGACAGGCCCCTACAACAAAGAATTATCCAGTCTAAAATGTCGATAGCCCAAAGCAATTTATAGATTCAATGCAATCCCTATCAAGCTACCAACAGTATTCTTCACAGAGCTAGAACAAATAATTTCACAATTTGTATGGAAATACAAAAAACCTCGAATAGCCAAAGCGATCTTGAGAAAGAAAAATGGAACTGGAGGAATCAACCTACCTGACTTCAGGCTCTACTACAAAGCCACAGTTATCAAGACAGTATGGTACTGGCACAAAGACAGAAATATAGATCAGTGGAACAAAATAGAAAGCCCAGAGATAAATCCACGCACATATGGACACCTTATCTTTGACAAAGGAGGCAAGAATATACAATGGATTAAAGACAATCTCTTTAACAAGTGGTGCTGGGAAATCTGGTCAACCACTTGTAAAAGAATGAAACTAGAACACTTTCTAACACCATATACAAAAATAAACTCAAAATGGATTAAAGATCTCAACGTAAGACCAGAAACTATAAAACTCCTAGAGGAGAACATAGGCAAAACACTCTCTGATATACATCACAGCAGGATCCTCTATGACCCACCTCCCAGAATATTGGAAATAAAAACAAAAATAAACGGGACCTAATTAAACTTAAAAGCTTCTGCACATCAAAGGAAACTATCAGCAAGGTGAAAAGACAGCCTTCAGAATGGGAGAAAATAATAGCAAATGAAGCAACTGACAAACAACTAATCTCAAAAATATACAAGCAACTCCTACAGCTCAACTCCAGAAAAATAAATGACCCAATCAAAAAATGGGCCAAAGATCTAAATAGACATTTCTCCAAAGAAGACATACAGATGGCTAACAAACACATGAAAAGATGCTCAACATCACTCATTATCAGAGAAATGCAAATCAAAACCACTATGAGATACCATTTCACACCAGTCAGAATGGCTGCGATCCAAAAGTCTACAAATAATAAATGCTGGAGAGGGTGTGGAGAACCGTCTTACACTGTTGGTGGGAATGCAAACTAGTACAGCCACTATGGAGAACAGTGTGGAGATTCCTTAAAAAACTGGAAATAGAACTGCCTTATGATCCAGCAATCCCACTGCTGGGCATACACACTGAGGAAACCAGAAGGGAAAGAGACACGTGTACCCCAATGTTCACCGCAGCACTGTTTATAATAGCCAGGACATGGAAGCAACCTAGATGTCCATCAGCAGATGGATAAGAAAGCTGTGGTACATATACACAATGGAGTATTACTCAGCCATTAAAAAGAATACATTTGAATCAGTTCTAATGAGGTGGATGAAACTGGAGCCTATTATACAGAGTGAAGTAAGCCAGAAGGAAAAACACCAATACAGTATACTAACGCATATATATGGAATTTAGAAAGATGGTAACGATAACCCTGTATACGAGACAGCAAAAGAGACACTGATGTATAGAACAGGCTTATGGACTCTGTGGGAGAGGGAGAGGGTGGGAAGATTTGGGAGAATGGCATTGAAACATCTGAAATGTCATGTATGAAACGAGATGTCAGTCCAGGTTCAATGCACGATGCTGGATGCTTGGGGCTGGTGCACTGGAATGACCCAGAGGGATGGTATGGGGAGGGAGGAGGGAGGAGGGTTCAGGATGGGGAACACATGTATACCTGTGGTGGATTCTTTTTTAAAATAAAAAATAAAATAAATAAAAAAATTAAAAAAAAAAAAAATGTCGATAGTACTGGGGTTGAGAAATCCATCCTGTAGAGATCTCTTCTTTTTTTACTTCTTTCTTGTCCCCTATTGTTTGACAACAAATAATATACCTAATAGTTTTATTGTGAATTAATGATTAGCTACCAATTTAACTTCATAAGTTATTAATTTGATTATTCATGTGTAAGTTTTCCTGTCAAGATTGTTACTTTCTTAAGATCAGAACCAGTCATGCACATCTACATATTTCCTATCACATGTAATAAATAGTAAATAAATATGAATTTTTATGGATACCTTAATTCAACTCATTTGTTCCCTTATCCCTAACCATATCTGGTATAGTAACTTATCCTAGTAAAACTTTCCGTTTAATCAACAACCATTTTGTTACATTAAACATTAACAAAACCCTTTCATTTTACAGTGTTAAAATAGAAAATACCCGTCGTTGGTAGAGGCTACTATTTATTATGCAGTAACTTCATTGATCTTTCCATATGTCAATGACTAGACTTAAAGGAATGAAGGGAATGATACTTGTGTTGGCTTCAATGGGAACTGCATAACAGAGCCTTGGTTCAGAGGTTCAGTTATAAATTCACCTGTGCTATCTATTATGAAGCATAGGATTAATTTCATATGTTAATACTTGAAATTTAAGCATCAGATGTGTGCTAGGTATTTTCCTAGTAACTTTATGTGTGTCTTTTGGTCCTATAACTACCTTATGAAATAGGTACCCTAATACCCAATTTTGATAGATTAAGAAACTGAGGCTCAGGTTAAATGACTTACCCAAGATCACATAGTTAGTAAATGGATAAAATAGGTTTTGAGCCAAGCAGTCTGACTCTAGAACTTGTGCTCTTAACAATTGATTACATATTAATAATATATTGATATAAAGAAATGTCATGCTTATACCAAATATATTTTTACTAGTTTCATTTATGTGGTTGTTGGTATACCTAATTATATTCATAGAATACGTCATATACATGGTATGCCTAATTATATTCATGGAATATGCCCAGTTATATTCATGGAATACACTCTGTCAATATATAGAATTCATAGAATTACATAGTTTGATACTTTTTACTTATTTACTAGATAATTTACCTTAATGTCTGAATAAAGGTTAAAGAAAACATTAAATTTTATTTTACAAACTGCATATGTCTAGAACATATATTCTGGTTCTTAAGTGTAATTTAAATTGTTTGATAATATGTTTTATTTATTTAAATATTAACAGGGATAGTGGAATTCCACCAGAAGATGTGCAAACTTATGAAACTGTGAAGCAGAAAATTGAAGGTGATATTTTGCTCAAGTCCAGGCTTTATAGGGTTTCCTAAATACACTAACATTTTGAGATTTAAAGTGTAAAAATTTATAGCCATATAAATTATACAATGATAAAGATATTCAGTAGTAATTGATCTTTTCAGTACAAGGTCTTATGTTTAAAATTCTGGGAGTATACAAAATTAATAAAACTTGGTTTTTACCCTCAAAATCCACAACATGGCATGGATACAAGCATATTATGTATTATCTTAATATAGTGTAATGCATGAAAAAGATGTGTGTTATTTGCCATGATTCCATAGAAAGGAGCCAGCTTGTTCAGCTTGAGAGACTTAAGGTTTTATGCAACCTTAAAGGGCTTCCCTGGTGGCCTCAGTGGTATAGAATCTGCCTTCCAGTGCAGGAGATGTGGATTTCATCCCGGGATCTGCAACATCCCTTGCAGAAGGAAATGGCAACCCATTCCAGTTTTCTTGCCTGGGAAATCCCATGGCAAAGGAGTCTGGAGGGCTACAATCCATGGGGTTGCAGAGTCAAACACAATGTTGTGACTAAACAACAACAACAATGGATCAGTAAGATTTTGTCAAGTGTAGAAGGGAGATATTTGGTATTTTAAGAAGAGGGTATAGCATGAGAAACAGCATGAATAGGGAATTACCGCGTGTGTGCGCTCAGTTCCTCCAGTCATGTCCAACTCTGCGACCCCATGGACCACAGCCCTCTAGGCTCCTCTGTCCATGGGATTCTCCAGGCAAGAATACTGGAGTGGGTTGCCATGTGCTCCTCCAGAGTATCTTCCTAACTCAAGGATCAAACCTGCATTTCCTCTGTCTCCTCCATTGGCAGGTGGGTTCTTATCACTAGTGCTACCTTACTACAGGTATGGTATTCAAGTACGGAGTAATAGGAAGGGATAAGATAGGAGAAAGCCTATGCCAAGGGATTAGATTCTGTGCTAAGCAACACTTTCTCCCCCCCACCCCCGCCAATATATTTAATTAGAGAATCATTGAAGACTTTTTTATAGGGAAGTGGCATGTTGAATTTTAGATTATTCTGGCCACATTGAGAAGGTAGATTTGGGGGTTGGGAGTAAGAAAGGGAAGTTAACTGTTGTATCTTAAATGTGTGATAAGTGCCTGTTGCTGCTGCTAAGTCGCTTCAGTCATATCCGACTGTGCAACCCCATGGACTGCAGACTACCAGGTTCCTCTGTCCATGGGATTTTCCAGGCAAGAGTACTGGAGTGGGTTGCCATTGCCTTCTCCTGTAACTGCATAGTGATACACCAATTCAACTGTATTAGAGTACAAATAAGAGAGGAAAGGGGGCAGATTTGGATATGAAAGGAAGGGAGATTAGATGATGGTAATCATAACTGGGAGAATATAAGAGGAAAAGCAAGTTTTGTTGAGAAAATGGTGAGTTCACATCACTCAGTTGTTATGCACATTGTTTTAGATGTTACAATTTGTTGCCTGATTCAGAGAATCTACAATATTGGCAGCTTTGTTGCTTTTCTTAGACTTTTTGTGTTCTCTTTTTAAAAAAATATTTACTTACATTTGGTTGTGCTGGGTCTTCGTTGCTGTGCAGGATTTTCTCCAGTTGGAGAGAGCTGGGGCTACTCTCCAGGTGCAGTGCACAGGCTTCTCTTTGTGGCAGAGCATGCCTGGGCTTCAGTAGTTGTGACTTACAGGCTCCTGAGTTCAGACTCAGTAGTTGTGGTGCAGGCTCAGTTGCTCTGCTCCATGCAGCATCTTCCCCAACCAGCGATTGAACCTGTGTCTCCTGCACTGGCAAGCAAATTCTTTACCAGTGAGCCACCAGGGAAGCCCAGGAATTTTCTCTTGAATGAGTTATTTAAAAAAATATGAAATTTAAATTCAATTGATATATATGATTGATATTGAAACTTAATAACTATTAATTATTTCAGAATTCATAAAAACACACTCAACTGAAGAAATTACAGATGTTTCTGTGACTGAGCCACGTAAGTTTCTTCTCATTAAACATCATTGTATTAATAACTTCTGTTATGTGTATTTCTATAATTTTCTATAATTTAAAATAATACTTGTTAAGTTAAAACATAAATTCCCCGGAGTTTGGAGCCATACAGTTGAGCTGGCTATCAAGTAAATATTGAAATTCTTAGTTAGCTACTGCCTACCAAAAATACTGTTTTTTTTTTTAATAGACTCATTTTTAAGGAGTTCCATATTATTACTTGGTGTGGAGGATTTTTAATTATGATTAGAATATGCTACAAAAGTGTTTCAGAGGTGGTAGACCTTTGAGGAAGGAGCAGTGATAAATTTAAGAGGTCATTTGTAGACTCTGTTACTGTGAATTACAGATCATCCCATATACACTTATACTTTGTAGCTGAGTACCTATCAATTCATGAATATAAAGAGCTGCTAGAATTCAAACTTCTGACTACTTATCAACAGAAAGGAGAAACTGCCTTTTTTATGTCTTAATACTGGGGAGAATTTTCAAACAATCATGTTATGTGTGCTGTGGAATACTGTTTTGGAAGTGGAAAATAAGACTTGGTTGGAAAAAGTTGATGGTAATCCTGTTCTTTCAGCTTCAGCTATAAACTCTAACAGTGTCATGTTTAAATGAAGGCCTGCTATACGTTCTGTAGTACTCCCAAGGTCTATAGAGACTTCTGGTTTGAGGCAGCCCTGACTGAGTAGGTTGGATAGAAAGATATCTAGAGCTTTGGAGTAGACAGTAAAAGTCTCTCTCTGCTTTAGGGGGAACCATTTGCATGTCTGTAGAGCTCGCTCTTCCTCAATCTATGCCACTGTCTTCTGTCTACTACTGTGCCCTGTGAATTCTAGCTGCTTTGGCCTCTCCAGTCTCTAAACCTTGTCTGTGAACTCAAGACCAGTAACTTTATATGGGTTTCCCTTCCTTATGCTGTGCTCTGGAACTTCAGGCAGTAAGGTAGGGTCATCATTGAGCAGTTCTTTGTTTTCCTTCTGTGAGGGATTACTGCCTTGTCCCTTCTGTTTTCTGAATACTATGTCGTATATTTGTCCAGTTTTTAATAGGTTTAAAGTGAAAGTGTAACTCTGGTCCCTGATGCACCATCATGGACAAAAACAGAGGTCTCTGTGCCCACTTATAGACCAATGGAACACATCTTCTAATCATAAAACCATTCTAAAATAGTAAAATTTTTACTATTTTTACAAGTAAAAATTTTACTCATAATTTTTAAGGAAAAATTTGGCTACTTTAAAATAACTTTTAAACCACTTTGTTAACCAGAGACACTCTGCTCAGAAAAGGGTCTTAACTATAATAGAACAGTTCAATGAGACTTGGAGTCTCTGATCTTTTTTCTTCTGTTTTAAGGTAATTCATAATGAGGTCTTGAGGAAGAGCAATTGGATGATTTTCCAAGCTGTTCCATTTGGCAATGGATATGTAATATTCTCATCTACACGTTCTATGCTACTGAGTTGAAATTCCTGAACTAGTAGAATTGTAGATATGGACCCATTTTAGGGGCTGCCATAACAAATCACCATAGACTAGTGGATTAAGCAATAGAAATGTATTTCTCATGGTTCTGGAGGCTGAGAAGTTCAAATCAGGGTTCCATCCTGGTCAGGTTCTGATGAGAGCTTCCTTCCTGTATTGCAGATGGACATCTTCTTGCTGTGTCCTTAAATAATGGAGAGACCACGAAGAGAGAGCAAGCAAGCTCTCTTGTGTCTCACATGGCTCCATTCTCATGATTTAATAATCTCTCAAAGACCCCATCTCTAATTATTATTGTATTGGAGATTAGGATTTTAACATGAATTTGGGTGAACACAAATACTCAGTCCATAGCAGGGTCCTTTCTCCCTCTTGAGAACTGTTTTTCAGATTATGACATAAATAATACTTGATTTCTTTGTAAACTTTTACTGTATACAGGACATAATTTAAAATTATGTGCTATGCTTTTATTGGATTAATTTTAAAATATTGTTTGTTATACCATATTACTTTCTGTATAAGCGTTATTAAATACTTTCTTACCTATAAGAAATTCTGAATTTTATTCTTCTAAAGCTGACTTCTTCCAATATACTCTGAATATTCAGGGAGTACTGACCCTCCCAAAGCAAGGTCTCTGGTTTACTTAGCATCTTGATATACTTAATTTATTTGGTCCCCTTGTTATATGTTGCACATTTCTGCTGTTTCCTCGTTGTTTGGTTCTCACATATAGCAGTGAGTTTTGTCAGCATATACATATAGCCCCTCCCATTTGTAATACCTTTAAATGTTTTCCTTTTTTTTTTTTTTTAACAATAGAAACTTCTCCTGTAACTAATCAATTGAATACCATGTTGAAAATATTTGAAAATCAGGCAAATAAATTAGAAAGGTAAGCTTCTAAAATAACTCCTTTTCCTCATTATAAATACAAGTACATATTTATTTCAGATAAATTGGAAACATAGAAAATAAAACTACTGTTAAAAATTTTAATTTTGCTAATTTTTATGATATGTTTAATTTTGAAGCTTAAAATTATAATCATACAGAATGTGAAGCTGTATGACCACAACAGAAAATAGTATGTCAATTCCTCAAAAAATATGATTCGTTTTTTTGGATCATGAGGTAGAGATAAAACAATTTCATTTCTGGGAATGTAACCCCCCAAATTGAAATTACAGTCTTGAAGAGAGATTTGTACAGCCATGTTCACTGTAGCATCATTAAAAATAGCAAAGATGTGGAAGCAACCCAAGTATCCAGTAGTGGATGAAGATAAAGAAAATGTGTTGTATACATACAATGGAATATTATTCAGTCTTAAAAAGGAAAGAAATTCTAACATATGGTACAACACGGATGAATCTTGAGGACCTTAATGCTGAGTAATTATAAGCCCGTCGTAAAAGACAAAATTGTGTGATTTCACTTATGAGGCATTTTAAGTAGTCAAATTCACCCAGAGAGAAAATAGAATGGTGATTGCAAGGAGGGATGAGGAATGGGAAGTTCTTTTTTAATGGGTATAGAGTTTCAGTTTTGCAAGATGAAAAGAGTGCTGAGAACTCAGAATAGTCAAAGAACTCTTAAGAAGAACAAAGTCGGAGGTCTCATACTTCATTAATTTTAGCTCTGTATACACCTATAGTACTCAAGACAATGTAATATTGGTGTAAGGATAAACCTATATAGATCAGTGGGCTAGAATGAATGGAAATAATGTCCAGAAATAAATCATTACATTTATGGTTAACTGATTATCAACATGGAGGTCAAGACCATTCAGTAAGGAAAGAATAATTTTTTTTTTAATAACTGCTTAGAGAACTGAATATCCATATGCAAAAGAATGAAGTTGGATCCTTTTCTTTGTGCCATGCACAGAAATTAATTCAAAATACCAGATGTAAATTTCATAGCTAAAATTAAACCTTTTAAATATAGGAGTAAATATTTTTACTTAGAGTTAGCCAATGGTTTCTTAAGATATCAAAAGAACAACCAACTAAAGAAAAAATAAATGAACTTAAAAATTAAAAACTTGTGCTGCAAATAATACCATTAAGAACATGAGAAGACAATTCATAGAATGTGGAAACTGTTCATAAATCATGTATCTGATATGGAACTTAGACCCAGAATATATACAAGAACTCTTAACCTCTATCATAAAGATAAATAATCATATTTGACAATGGGCAAATAATCCAAATAAGTATTTTGCCACACAATATATACAAAGGGTCAATAAGCACAGGAAAAGATACTGAACATCATTAGTTACTAGGGAATCAAAACTATAGTCATATACATCTTCGTATCCACTAGCACTGTGATGGCTATAATATCAATGAAAACAATTGGCAGTAACCAGTATTGGCAAGGATATAGAGAAATTGGGACCCTCATACATTGCTGGTGGGAATTTAAGTGGTACATCTGCTATGGAATAGTTGCTAGTTGCTCAAAATGTTAAATATACAGTTGACATATGACTAAGAAATTCTGTTTCTATATTTATACCTAATAGAAATGAAAATACTTGTCCACACAAAAACTTGTACAAGTATGTTTATAGTAGCATTATTCATAGTGGCCAAAAAGTGGAAACAACCCAAATGCCCATAAACTGATAAATGAATTAATAAAGTGATTATATCCATACAATGGAATGTTATTTGACAATAAAAGGAACACAATACTAATACGTGTTACAAACATTATGCTAGGTATAAGAAAACAGTCTCAAAAGACCAATATTTTGTAATTCTTTTTATGTGAAATATGTAGTGACAGAAAATAGACTTGTGACTGCCAGGACTGAGGTAGTGCTGGGAGAAATGGTGAGTGAGTGCTAATGGCTACCACATTTCTTTCTGGAGCAATTAAAATGTGCTAAAATTAGATAGTGGTAATAGTTACTGTTGGGCTTTCCCGGTGGCTCAGCAGTAAAGAATCTACCTGAAATGCAGGAGACACAGGTTCGATCCCTGCGTCAGGAAGATCTCCTAGAGAAGGAAATGGCAACCTACTCCAGTATTCTTGCCTGGAGAATCCCAGGGACAGAGGTGCCTGGTTGGCTACAGTCCATGGGTTCGGAAAAGAGTTCAATACAGCTCAGTAACTAAACAACAATTGTTACTCAGTGAATATATTAAAAGGTATTGAATTGTATAAAGTGAGTTAATTTTATAGTATGTTAATCATAATAAAACTTTAAAAAATTCTGATTATAATTAATAAAAAGCTCATTAGTCCAAAAAATAGTTTATCTGTACTATGGAACAGTTGTCAGCAAGCTGCAGTCCATGAGTTTGATATTTGGCAAAACTAATACAATTATGTAAAGTTTAAAAAAAAAAATCTAGCCTGAAGCTTGTTTCTGTTTATAAAGTTTTGTTAAAACACAGCCATATCCACTGCAGAGCTGGCTGGTAGTGACAAGACTAACTGGTTTGTAAAGTGTAAAAGACTCACTATCTGGCTCTTTACAGAAAAAGTTTGCCAACTCTTGATATGGAATAAGAAATTGTATTTAAAGGGAGTGAGAGGAATCTATGTTTACCTATATAAATAGATCTCAGAAGTTGTGTTAAGTGAAAAAAATGTTGAGAACATATCCAGTGATGTCATTTATATGAAAAAGGAAACAAAACAAACATCCAGCTCATTAAGAAAAAGTGTACAATAGGTATATAAAGTGTCATAAATCCATGGAACAAGTTTTGGAAAGATATACAGCAATCGAACAGTATCTCTAGGAAGAACACTGAAATTTTGGAATGCTAGTCAAAGTATACTCTAACCTTATTTATATTAATTTTTTTTACATAGAAAATACATGATATTACATAAATAAAAATTTAAAATTATATTTTTGGTTTGCTTTTCAGAGCTATGAATGAGCAACTGATGTTAGAGGCTGTAAGTATAGTGCTCTCAGTTTGAATTTGCACTTTGTCCTTGATGTTGCTGATAGATGCTTAGTTTATTCAAGAGATTTTTATGCATATGCGAGCTGGAAATTTTTGTCTATTCTTTTGATTTTAGTAGACTTTATTAAATCACTCAGAAACACTTGACTTGAAATACTGAACTATAATATCCCACAGTCTCTGAATTTCCATTGTCAATCATAGTACCTTTGCCTCTTTCAGCACCTGTTATAACTTCACTATGCAGATTAATACCAGTGGTTCATGATTTCTATGAGTTAAAAAAGACTTTTTTACTTTAATAATCAAGTACCCGAATAACCTCTCCATATTGATATGTTTGCTTTTCATTATTAATGAAGTTATAATACTTGTTTTTAGAAATACACACAGATTCAAAGTGATCTCCAAGTATTATCAGAGGAGAAATTAATGCTGGAAAATGAACTACAAAAGTTGAAAAGTACAGAGGTTAGTTAATTTTAGTGTCTGAAAATGGCATACATACCAGTACTAATAATTGATAGCCTGTGCTCAGTTATGTCCGACTCTTTGCAGCCCCATGAACTGTAGCCTTCTAGGCTCCTCTGTCTGAAATTTTCCTAGCAAAAATACTGGATCTGGTTGCTATTCCCTACTCGAGGGGCTCTTCTCTACCCAGGGATTCAACCTGGGTCTCTTATGTCTTCTGCATTGGAAGACAGATTCTTTCTTACTAGCACCATTTGAGAAGCTCTATTAATTGGCAGCAACTGTGTTTTGAAAGAAGGCAATGGCACCCCACTCCAGCACTCTTGCCTGGAAAATCCCATGGACGGAGGAGCCTGGTGGGCTGCAGTCCATGGGGTTGCAAAGAGTCGGACACGACTGAAGCGACTTAGCAGCAGCAGCAGTGCTTTGAAAAAAAAAGAATGCTATGTTCTAAATTACCACCAGTCAGTTCAGTCGCTCAGTCATGTCTGACTCTTTGCAACCCAACAGACTGCAGCACGCCAGGCCTCCCTGTCCATCAACTCCCAGAGCCTACTCAAACTCATGTCCATTGCATCGGTGATGCCATCCAACCCTCTCATCCTCTGTCATCCTCTTCTCTTCCCGCCTTCAATCTTGCCCAGCATCAGGGTTTTTTCCAATGAGTTGGTTTGTATCAGGTGAACAAGGTGTTGGAGTTTCAGCTTCAGCATCAGTCCTTCCAATGAACACCCAGGACTGATCTCCTTTAGAATGGACTGGTTGGATCTCCTTGCAGTCCAAGGGACTCTCAAGAGTCTTCTCCAACACCACAGTTCAAAAGCATCAATTCTTCGGTGCTCAGCTTTCTTCACAGTCCAACTGTCACATCCATACATGACCACAGGAAAAACCATAGCCTTGACTACACAGACCTTTGTTGGCAAAGTAATGTCTCTGCTTTTGAATATGCTATCTAGGTTGGTCATAACTTTCCTTCCAAGGAGGAAGCATCTTTTAATTTCATGGCTGCAGTCACCATCTGCAGTGATTTTGGAGCCCAGAAAAATAAAGTCTGATGCTGTGTCCACTGTTTCCCCATCTATTTCCCATGAAGTGATGGGACTGGATGCCATGATCTTCGTTTTCTGAATGTTGAGCTTTAAGCCAACTTTTTCACTCTCCACTTTCAGTTTCATCAAGAGGCTTTTTATTTCCTCTTCACTTTCTGCCATAAGGGTGGTGTCATCTGCATATCTGACGTTATTGATATTTCTCCTGGCAATCTTGATTCCAGCTTGTGTTTCTTCCAGTCCAGCATTTCTCCTGATGTACTCTGCATAGAAGTTAAATAAGCAGGGTAACAATATACAGCCTTGACGTACTCCTTTTCCTATTTGGATCCAGTCTGTTGTTCCATGTCCAGTTCTAACTGTTTCTTCCTGACCTGCATACAAATTTCTCAAGAGGCAGATCAGGTGGTCTGGTATTCCCATCTCTTTCAGAATTTTCCACAGTTTATTGTGATCCACACAGTCAAAGGCTTTGGCATAGGCAATAAAGCAGAAATAGATGTTTTTCTGGAACTCTCTTTGCTTTTTCCATGATCCAGCGGATGTTGGCAATTTGATCTCTGGTTCCTCTGCCTTTTCTAAAACCAGCTTGAACATCAGGAAGTTCACGGTTCACATACTGCTGAAGCCTGGCTTGGAGAATTTTGAGCATTACTTTACTAGCGTGTAAGATGAGTGCAATTGTGCGATGGTTTGAGCACTCTTTGGCATTGCCTTTCTTTGGCATTGGAATGAAAACTGACCTCTTCCGGTCCTGTGGCCACTGCTGAGTTTTCCAAATTTACTGGCATACTGAATGCAGCACTTTCACAGCATCATCTTTCAGGATTTGGAATAGCTCAACTGGAATTCCATCACCTCCACTAGCTTTGTTCGTAGTGATGCTTTCTAAGGCCCACTTGACTTCACATTCCAGGATGTCTGGCTCTAGGTCAGTGATCACACCATCGTGATTATCTGGGTTGTGAAGATCTTTTTTGTACAGGTCTTCTGTGTATTGAGCTATCTCTTCTTACTATCTTCTGCTTCTATTAGGTCCATACCATTTCTGTCCTTTATCGAGCCCATCTTTGCATGAAATGTTCCTTTGGTATCTCTGATTTTCTTGAAGAGATCTCTAGTCTTTCCCATTCTGTTGTTTTCCTCTATTTCTTTGCATTGATCGCTGAAGAAGGCTTTCTTATTGCTTCTTGCTATTCTTTGGAACTCTGCATTCAGATGTTTATATCTTTCCTTTCCTCCTTTGCTTTTTGCTTCTCTTCTTTTCACAGCTATTTGTAAGGCCTCTCCAGACAGCCATTTTGCTTTTTTGCATTTCTTTTCCATGGGGATGGTCTTGATCCCTGTCTCCTGTACAATGTCACGAACCTCATTCCATAGTTCATCAGGCACTCTATCTATCAGATCTAGGGCCTTAAATCTATTTCTCACTTCCACTGTATAATCATAAGGGATTTGATTTAGGTCATACCTGAATGATCTAGTAGTTTTCCCTACTTTCTTCAATTTAAGTCTGAATTTGGCAATAAAGAGTTCATAGTCTGAGCCACAGTCAGCTCCTGGTCTTGTTTTTGTTGACTGTATAGAGCTTCTCCGTCTTTGGCTGCAAAGAATATAATCAATCTGATTTTGGTGTTGACCATCTGGTGATGTCCATGTATAGAGTCTTCTCTTGTGTTGTTGGAAAAGGGTGTTTGTTATGACCAGTGCATTTTCTTGGCAAAACTCTATTAGTCTTTGCCCTGCTTCATTGCGTATTCCAAGGCCAAATTTGCCTGTTACTCCA
>NW_011495023.1:2661695-2674495 GCF_000754665.1 Bison bison bison | reverse complement strand
ATAATGGAAAGGACATCTTTTTTGGGTGTTAGTTCTAAAAAGTTCTTGTAGGTCTTCATAGAACCGTTCAACTTCAGCTTCTTCAGCATTACTGGTTGGGGCATAGAGTTGGATTACTGTGATATTGAATGGTTTGCCTTGGAAATGAACAGAGATTATTCTGTCGTTTTTGAGATTGCATCCCAGTACTGCATTTCAGACTCTTTTGTTGATCATGATCGCTACTCCATTTCTTCTGAGGGATTCCTGCCTGCAGTAGTAGATATAATGGTCATCTGAGTTAAATTCACCCATTCCAGTCCTTTTTAGTTCGCTGATTCCTAGAATGTCGACGTTCACTCTTGCCATCTCTTGTTTGACCACTTCCAATTTGCCTTGATTCATGGACCTGACATTCCAGGTTCTTATGCAATATTGCTCTTTACAGCATTGGACCTTGCTTCTATCACCAGTCACATCCACAGCTGGGTATTCTTTTTGCTTTGGCTCCATCCCTTCATTCTTTCTGGACTTATTTCTCCACTGATCTCCAGTAGCATATTGGGCACCTACTGACCTGGGGAGTGTCTCTTTCAGTATCCTATCATTTTGCCTTTTCATACTGTTCATGGGTTGATATATTAAAATATTTTAAAGCTATTGCTAGGGAAATATATCAAATTTTTGTGTATTGTAGTTTGCATCTACAAACCTAGTCACACTATCATAATGGTTAGATTTTTATTTTTCTACTTGTATAATCGACATATCTATAAATGACAGACCAAATTTTCTTTCTTATACTGGCAAAGATCTCTAGAATAACACTGAATAGACATGTTGAAAGTGGGCATTTTTTATTCCTGATTTTAAGGGGAATTTTTTTTTTTATTCTTGTGATCAGTCAGCCTGCCTTTCTGTTTCTCTATCTGTCTCTCAAAACAATGTATCAGGGTAAAGGACTTTTTCCTTTTGTCATATTACTTTTTCATGAATTTCTTTTTATACTGCATACAATTTCTCCAACCTCTGCTCAATGCCTTGTTTCAAAGCCACTTGCACAGTTTTAGTTGTGTTGCAACATCACCCTGCTTTCAGGTAGCAATGTCTGTATTACTTTTTAATTTGCTGCTCAGTGGGTTGCTTTATTGATTGCCTTAGAGTTTACAATCTTGTTTTTAACTTATTGTAGTCTCTATTCAAGTGATATTAAATTACTTTATGTATAAGAACCTTAAAACATACTTTCGTTTGTCCCTTTCCAGCTTTTGTGCTATTGTTTTTAAACATTTTACTACTGTACAACACACTGTTATTAGTTTTGTTGTATAATATTGTCCTTTAAAGAGATTTAATTAACAGGAAAATAGTGTTTATATTTACCCAAATAATTATCATTTATTGTAGTCTTTATTTCCTTATTTCCATCTTGTATCATTTTTCTTCTCTTTGAAGGATTCTTTGTCATTTTGTTGTGCAGGGTTGCTGCTCTTTGAGTTCTGGACGAATTTTTTTGCTTTCAATTTTGCAAGATATTTTTTCTGAATAAAGAATTCTCGGTTTACGTTTTCCCCCACTTTCCAGTGCTTTAAAGATGTTGTTCCTTTTTCTTCAGGCTTGCAGTATTTCTTGCAAGAAGTCTGTGTTCTCCTTATTGTGTCTGCTTTTCTCCTCTGTCCATTTTTAAGATTTTTTTTTTATTACTGCTTTAAAGTAATTTGATTATATGTGTCTTGGGGGTTAGTTTTCTTTATACTGTTGTAGATTTGCAGATATATAGTTTGCATCAAATTTGAAAATAATTGATCATTATTTCTTCAAATATTCTTTTCCCACCCCTTTTCTCCATCATGAACTCCAGTTGTAAGCATATTAATCCATTTGAATTTATCCCATAGCTCACTGATGATATGTTCATTATTTTTTAATTCTTTTATCCCTTTCATTATTTTAGTGTGTTTTGATTGCCCATATACTAGATTTTTCTAAATAGGAAATACATACCAAAATTCAGATTTAAACTGAAAAACTATTTGGCAACCTTAACAATTTTCATTAAAAATGTATTATTATACTAACTTTCTGTGTTTTATGGAAATTATTACACTTGGTGTTTAACTTGTGAGAACTTTGCTATGGTGAATTTGGTATCTGTTGGAAGTTGTGGTCTGAAATAGGAAATAACCACTCAGTATCATAATAGGTCTCTATTATTAAGCTTGTCTAAAATTTTTAGTAATCTAATTGTCAAATTTTTTATACTTTCTTGTATAAAATAACCTGATACTACATAGTAGTTCAAAAATAGTTTAAAACATCTCAGTTCTGCTATAATATTTGTTTTGAAATGCAAACTTGTTCCAGCATGACTGAACAGTTTGAGCATAATGTGAATTTTACAATTTCTTACACACAAATTCATCTGGAAATAATACTAGGTGAAGGTAGAAAGTAGCTTCTGCAAGCTTCCTTAGTTTACCAGGTATACAGTGTACCACACCAATCCAGGTGTTAGAAAGTTTTGTCCAATTTCAGATAACCCTCCTTCCAATACTGCTTACTAGCTCTCAACTTGAAATCTGTTTGATGCTCATTTCCACAAAGAAACTTGATTTCTTTTTCAGCATAAAGAGCTATGTTTCTCATCGTATCTTATTTCTTAATCATTTAACTATGTAAAACTGAATTAATGTTCCTAATAGGTTTTAATTTTTTACATGTATCATCGACAGTGTTTTTGCATAACCTAGACTCTTTCCCCCCATATATCCTGCAGTTTTTATAATATGATTTTTCACAGGGAGGTGATTTTCAGGATGGCATATATAATGTTATAGAAGAACTGACTATAATTTGTCAGAGGAATTTGTTTCATATGTATTAGCTTATTTGGCGAGTTACATTCTATATAGCACTGTAACAAACATTCTGGCTATATCATTATTTTTGTTTTGCTTTTATTCAATAATTTCCCTTGAAACACAGTGTAGTGATTCTCAGAGTAAAATGGAAATCTAAGTAATGTATATTATCATGTATTTACTTATGATTTATTTTTTTCCTAACTATTTATTTCTGGCATATATAAAACTACACAGAAAACAAAGGCTACAAGTGAGCGAACAAAGAAAGTTATGAAAACAGAGAAGAAAAAGGACAAAGGAAAGTCTGAAGATTCAGAAGCGTAAGACAAAAAGATACTTGTTAATATTTTTTACTTATAAATTTACATTTTCACTTTATACAATTTAAAGTCATATAAACAATTTATTAACAGGTTTATAAAAACACAACATTAGCAAATGTATAATTTTATAAGCAGACCAGGATACGGGTGGGAGAGAGCTGAGAAGGGAAGAACAAAGAACTGAAAATGGGTTAGAGAGAATCACAAGATATTCAGGTATAGGTAGACAAAATTAAACCCAAATAATTTTAGAGATGAAAGGATTTACAATGTTTCATTGATGTGTTAGCTCATGATTTGTGATTTGTATGTTAACCCCTCTCCCCAGTCTGGGGCTGTTCCTTTTTACTGCACTTCTTAGTTGTCTTATTTAATGAAGAAAACTATCTGATTTTAATGTAGGTTATTTTAAAGTGGCCTTATTAACAGAATATTTTCCTTATTAATATAAAATAATTTATGCCATTGGAAATTTCTTGATCAAACCCTAATATAAATATATAGTTTAAAAAGGAAACTATTAATTCAATCTTTGTAGAGTTCCACAAAGTCTAAAAAGAAACTTACCAGACAAATGTCCTTTTCTTAAGAGAGGAAAAGAAAATCAGAGAAGAAAAAATGACCAGTGTACTTTGAAAATCCTTTTCCCATCTCAGCTTAGCATATTTTAATCATACCAATGAGATGTTAGTTTGACAAATGTTATTCAGTTATTTATCAGTTAAGCTTTATGAATTTTATGGCTTTTAAAAATAAGAATTTCTTTTCTTAAATTGAAGTATAGTTGATAAAAATATGCATTCCATCTGAAATTTGATTTCTTTTTTATGAATTATAATTGATATATTAGTTACAGGTATACAGCATAGTTGGAGAAGGAAACGGCAACCCACTCCAGTATTCTTGCCTGAAGAATCCCTTGGACAGAGGAGCCTGGCGGGCTTCAGTCCGTGGGATCGCAAGTCGGTCATGACTTAGCGACTAAACTACCACCGCCATCATACAGCATAGTAATTTGATATTTTAATGTTTCAAAACAATCATACCTGTCACAGACAGTTATTATGATATTAATGACTATATTCCCTATTCTGTACATTATATCTCCATGACTTTTACTAATTTTGTAACTAGAAGTTTGTACTCCTTAATGTTCCTTACCTATTTTAATTATCCCTGTGTCCTCCTCCCTTCTCGTAACAACCAGTTTGTTCTCTGTATCTATATGTTTGCTTGTTTTGCTGTGTTTGTTCATTTGTTTTGTTTTTCAGATTCCATATATAAGTGAAATTATCCAGTATTTTTCTTTACCTGACTTATTTCATTTAGCATAATACCCTCTAGGTCCATCCATTTTGTCAAAGATGGCAGGATTTCATTCTTTTATATGGCTGAGTTATTTTCTGTCATATATATGGGGCTTCTCTGGTGGCTCAGACGGTAAAGAATCTGCCTGTAGTGCGGGAGACCTAGGTTCAATCCCTGGGTTGGGAAGATCCCCTGGACAGCCTACTGCTTGGAGAATCCCCATTGACAGAGGAGCCTGGTAGGCTACAATCCATGGGGTCACAAAGACACAACTGAGCGACTAAGCACATACGTGTGTGTGTGTGTGTATTTGTATGTATATGTCACACATACATAACACCACATCTTTATCCATTCATCTGTTGATGGGTACTTAAGTACTTGCTTTCATGACTTGGCAATTGTAAACAATGCTACAATAAACGTGGGGCATTTCGGGGAGAGTATTTTTGTTTTCTTTGGAAAAATACTTGAAGTAGATTTGCTGGATCATGTGGTAGTATTATTTTTAATTTTTTGATGAACTCTTGTACTGGTTTTCATAGTGACTTCACCAATTTACTTTCCCAACATCAAAGCACCATGAGTTCCCTTTTCTTTACATTTTTTCCAGCACTTACTTGTTGTCTTTTTGATAATAGCCATTCTGACAGGTGTAAGGATATATCATTGAGATTTTAATTTGTGTTTCCCTGATGATTAGTACTGTTGAGCATCTTTTCATGTACCTTGTCAGTTGTCTAGATACCTTGTTTAGAAAAATATCTATTCAGATTCTCTGCCATTTTAAAATCAGGTTTTGGGTTTTTTTTTTAAATGTTAAGTTGTGGGAGTTTTTTGTATTTGAATATTGACCCTTATCAGATATATTATTTGGAAATATCATCTCCCATATGGTAGCCTGACTTTTTATTCTGTTGATAGTTTCCTTTGCTGTGCAAAGCTTTTTAATTTGATGTAGTTCCATTTGTTTACTTTTTCTTGTTTCTCTTGCCTGGGGAGACATATGCCAAAAATATGGCTAACATCTGTGTCAAAGAGTGTACCACTTACGTTTTCTTCTAGGAGTTTTATGGTTTTAGGTCTTATATTTAAGTCTTTGAGTTTATTTTTGTATGTGGTGTGAGAATGTAGTCCAATATAATTCTTTTACATGTAACTGTTTAGTTTTCCCCCCATTGTTTACTGAAGAGGATGCTTTTTTCCCCATTGTACATTTTTGCCTTCATTGTCTTAGATTCATTGACCACATACATATGGATTTATTTTGGGGCTTTCTATTCTGTTTCATTGAATTGCGTGTCTGTTTTTATGCTCTGATTTCAAACTGTATTACCAAATCTTGGAATCTGGGTACATGATAACCACTAGTTTTGTTCTTTTTTCTCACGATTGTTTTGGCTATTTGGGGTCTTTTGTGTTACCATAGAAATTTTAGAATTATTTGTTTTTCTAGTTCTGTGAAAAATGCCTTTGGTATTTTTATATAGATAGATTTCTCTGAATGGTATGGTCATTTTAGCAGTGTTAATTCTTCTGATTGATGAACATGAACTATTTTTCTACTTGCTTATGTTATTTTTAATTCTTTTATCATTTTCTTATGGTCATCCAGGTACAGGTCTTGTACCTCCTTGAGATTTATTCCTAAGTACTTTATTCTTTTTTGATGCAGTTGTGACTAGGATTGTTTTCTTAATTTCTCTCTTTTTTTAACTTTTTATTTTGCATTGCTGTGCTATGCTTTGCTAAGTCACTTCAGTCGTGTCCGACTCTGTGCGACCCCATAGACGGCAACCCACCAGGCTCCCCCGTCCCTGGGATTCTCCAGGCAAGAACACCGGAGTGGGTTGCCATTTCCTTCTCCAGTGCAGGAAAGTGAAAAGAGAAAGTGAAGTCGCTCAGTCGTGTCCGACCCTTAGCGACCCCATGGACTGCAGCCTACCAGCCTCCTCTGTCCATGGGATTTTCCAGGCAAGAGTACTGGAGTGGGGTGCCATTGCATTGGGGTATAATTAATAACAATGTGGTTGTAGTTTCAAATGAACAGTGAAGGGACTCACCTTAATTTCTCTAATAGTCTGTTGTTAGTGTATGAGACACATCAGATTTCTGTATGTTTATTTTGTATCCTTCAATGTTACTGAGTTCACTTATTTCTAATAATTTTTTTGATAGCATATTTAGGATTTTCTAAATATAATATTATGTCATGTGGAAACAACGACAGTTTTATTTCTTCTTTTCCAGTT
Organism: Bison bison bison; assembly: GCF_000754665.1. Lineage (NCBI taxonomy): Eukaryota > Metazoa > Chordata > Mammalia > Artiodactyla > Bovidae > Bison > Bison bison. The sequence goes on along the minus strand of NW_011495023.1, from coordinate 2,667,769 downwards.
TGGATTCCTTTTATGCTTTGTCTTGTCTGATTGCTGTGGCTGGAAAATACTGAATAAAAGTGGTGGGCATTCTTGTCTTGTTCTTAATGTTAGAGGAAATGTTTTCAGTTTTTTCTCATAGAGTATGTTGTTGCCTTTGGGTTTGTCATATAGGACATTTATTATGTTGAGGTATATTCCCTCTGTATCTACTTTGTTTAGAGTTTTTCTCGTAAGTGGATTTTGAACTTAGTCAAAAGGTTTTCTTCATCTATTGAGATGATCATATAATATTTATTCTTTGTTGTTAATGTACTTTATCATGTTGATTGACTTTTGGATGTCAGATTAACCTTGCAACAATGGTTAGAATTCCACTTGATCATGGTGTATGATCCTTTAAAAAAAATTTATCTGTGGCTTCACTGGGTCTTCATTTCTGTGTGCAGGCTTTCTCTAGTTGCAGTGAGCAGTGTGTACTCTCTAGCTGTGGTGCACAGGCTTCTCATTGCAGTGGCTTCTCTTGCGGCACACAGACTCTAAAGCATGTGTGCAGTAGTTGTGGTGCACAGGCTTAGTAGCTGCACAGCATATGGGATCTTCCTGGAGTAGGGATCAGATCCATGTCACCTGCATTGGCAGGCAGACTGTTACTATTAGGCCACCAGGGAAGTCCTATAATTCTTTTAGTATATTGTTGAATTTGGTTTGCTATTTTGTTGAAGATTTTTATATCTATATTTATCAGTGATGTTGATCTGTAACTTTCCTTTTTCGTGGTATCTTTGTCTAGTTTTAATATCAGGGTTTTGCTGGCCTCATAGAATGAGTTCAGAGTGTTCCTTTCTCTTAAAGTTTTTGAATAGTTTGGGAAGGCTAAGTGTTAATTATTTTTTAAATGTTTGGTAAAACTAACCTATGAAGTGATCTGATTGTGGATTTTCTTTCATTGGGAATTTTTTGATTACTGATTCAATTTCATTTCTAGTAATTGTGTTGTTTGTATTTTCTATTTCTTCCTGATTCAGTCTTGGGGAATTGTCTGTTTCTAGGAATTTGTCCATTTTTTCCTAAGTTGTCCATTTTATTGTGTATTATTGTGCTAATCTCTTATGTATTTCTGTGGTGTGTGTTGTAACTTCTTTAATTTTTTTATAACTTCTCTTTCATTTTCTATTTATTTGGGCCCCCTCTTTCTTTCTTCTTTTAGTTGGGATAAAGTTTTATCAATTTTGTTTAACTTTTCAAAACCAGCTGTTAGTTTTATAGATCTTCAAAATTTTTTTTAAATCTTTATTTCATTTATTTCTGCTCCAACCTCTTTTTTCTTTCCTTCTACTAATTTTTGGACTTTGTTCTTTTTCTAATTCCTTTAGGTGTAAGGTGAGATTGTTTATTTGAAATTTTTGTTTCCTGAGGTAGGGTGCTAGACCATGCCTCATGCAGTGGCTGCTGGCCTTCTGGTGGACAGGGCTGGGTACCCAGGCTGGGGTTCAGGGATGTCTTGGGTTAGTGTCAGTTGGCTGGTGAGTGGATAAGCCAATTAGACTAACTACTAATAGTCTAAAGGGAAGACTCTAAAATGGTTCTGCCAGCACTTTGTCCTCATGGTGGAATGAGCTCACAAAAATGGCTGCCACCAGCCTCTGTGTCCCCAGAGGGAGTCTCAGCTGCCTCCTGCTTCTCTAGGAGGCTCTCCAAGATCAGCAACTGGGTCAAACCCTGGCTTCTTTTACTTATTTTTTAAAAATATTTATTTATTTAATTTTTGACTGCATTGGATCTTAGTTGCAGTTTGCAGGATCTTTGTTGTAGGGCTTGGGCTCTGTAGTTGTGGCATGCAGGCTTAGTTGCCCCATGGCATATGGGATCTTAGTGCTCTGACCAGGGATTGAACCTGTGTCCCCTGAATTGGAAAGCAGGTTCTTAACCACTGGACCACTAAGGAAGTCCCATGGCTTCTTTTAAATTACTGCCCCTGTACTGGGAGACTAAGAGAATATGAGATTTGCATGCTCCTTGTAAGAGTAGGCTCTGTATTTCCTGCATAGATTCAGCCCTCTTGCTGTCCAGTATGCAAGCCCTATTGTCCTTCACAGCCAGATATTCTTGGGATTTGTCTTCTCAGTATAGCACCCCTGGGCTAGGGAGCCTGATGTGGAACTCAGACCGCTCATTCCTCGGGGGAGAACCACTGCAATTGTGATCGTGCTGCCATTTGTGGGTCACCTACTCAGGAGTGTACTTCTTCACTATACTGAGTCTTTGCCCTTCGTATTCATCTCATTATAGTAATTAGCTTCATTGTATCTTTATTTGTGGAAAATCTTCTCTAGTGGTCTTCATGTCATTCTCATCAATAGTTGCTCTGTAAATAGTTCTAATTGATGTGCCTCTGGGAGGAGGTTAGGTTCAGGGTGTTCCTACTCCATCGTGTTGAGTGCACCTCTCAAAATTTCATTTCTTTAAAATGATTTAAGTACTTATCAAGAAAACATAGTCATCAGATATCATAAAACATCATGATATATTTAAAAATATTTCTTTTTCAGGAAGAAGTCTGTAGGGAAAGAGCTTAAAGTAAAAGAAAATATGCCTCAAGTCCAGGTAACACAGAATCTCTCCCTGTGCATCTAAATTTGATTAATAATGCTCTGATAACTGTTTATATAGACAACATATGTATGTGAATACAGGTATATATGTGTTTGTGTGTGTGCATGTGTACTAAATTTCTTCTTACAATGCTTCTTTACTATTGGTTGACTTTTTTCAGCAAGTTTTAGAAAATCAAATGGTGAATTCAGATATGTTTACTGTCAAGGTTATGAAAAAACTGTTATTCACTCAATTATAGGCAACGTCATAGAGGAAAGAACACCATATTAAGAGTCAGAACAGACTTACTAGTTAAGTGACATTGGACAAGTCCCTTTAACCTACTTAAACTTTGTCTTTCATCACTAAAATGGGTAAAATAATAGCTGTCCCATCTATCTCAGAAAGGTGTGAGATGCAAGAGGCAAATAGGAAAATATTTCAGAGATTGTTAATATAGCTCACTCTTTCATGTGATCCATGTGTATTCTGAAAAGAATACAAGTAACCCTTTATTTTATCTTCTCTTTGATAAACTTTCTTTTGCTGAAAGTTAAAACTTCTTAACCATCAGAGCATCATGTAACCCGTTTGGTTACTCTCTTCCAGTGAGTGACTGGACTTAACTGTCCCACAAGTATATACTTTCATGTTTCAAGAATCAAATAGCATAAATTTGGGAAGAAAATTATAGTACTTCTTGAGATACTGAATATAAAAGGAACAACTTTATGGTATTAGTTTTTTATTCCTGCATAACAAGTTACCTCACATTTTGCAGCTTAAAATAATGAAATTGCTTTCATGGTTTGAATGGCTTAGGAGTCTGAGCATGGCTTAGCTGTATCCTGTGCTCAAGGACTCACCAAACTACAATCATGGTGTTGGCTAGGCTCTTTTTTTTTTTTTTTGGTCACTTGGGGGTCCTCTTCCAAGCTCAAGTGGAAGTGGCAAATTTAAGTTCTCTTTGCAGTTGTTGGCCTGGGGCACTTAGCCAGTGGCCTTCTCCACAAACAGTTTACATTATGGCATCTTACATCTTCTTAAAGGCCAGCTAAGTCTCTTTCTCTCTCTTTTTTCTTTTTTGCTAAGACAGTCTTATGTAATATAACATGAATAACATGATCATGAATGATACCTTTTCACTGTAGCTATATAATAGATCCTTGAACAACATGAGAGTTAGGGATGCCACCCACTCCCTCACAGTTGAAAATTTGCATACTGCTGTCTCTGCCTCTGAAACAAAAGAATTGATAAATGACTCACTGAAAGGCACAAAGGTAAAATGACTTGGATAGAATCAGGACTCAAACCCTAGTTCTTTGATTCCAAATATTGTGATCTCTAACCAGATGTAAACTTCCCCCACATTTAGTTAAACATCTGTAAAGTGAAAACATAGATACTATATTCACTGAAAAATATCCTTGTATAAGTGGACTCGTGTGGTTCAAACCCATCTTGTTCAAAGGTCAACTATGTAGTGCAGTCTAATAAAGAAAGTGGCATCTCATCACTGTGCAATATTCTGTTGGCTAAAAGCAAGTCATAGGTGGTATCCACATTCAAAAGGAGTGGACTATACAGAGCATAACCTTAGGGATGGAGATCCTGGAGGCCATTTTAGAAATCTGTCATGATTTTATATAGAACAGCATTTTGTATATTTAAAAAATTATAATTCCATCATGTTTTAAGTCTTTAAACTAGTGTTTTAGTTCATTTGGGCCATGTCTTAATCCCTTCAGACTGCTTTAACGAAGTATCAGGGATTGCAGTGAATGTAGAGGTAAATATATTATTGAATTTGGGGGAGGTGGTAAGTACCTAGAAGTGAAATTACTGGATCATATGGCCATTCTATTTTTAATTTTTTGAGGAATCTCTATTCTACTTTCCACAATGGCTGTACCAATTTTCCCTTTTCCTGATATCCTTCCCCTTGGCTGTACCAATTTTCCCTTTTCCTGATATCCTTCCCCTTGTTATTTCTTTTCTTTTTGATACTCATGATTCTGACCAGGAAAAGGGAGTATCTCACTGTGGTTTTAGTTTGTATTTCCCAGATTATTAGTGATATTGAGTATCTTTTTATGTATTGGTTGTCTGTTTGTCTCTTTTGGAAGAATGTCTGTTTAGGTACTCTACCCAGGTTTTTTTTTTTTTTTTTAATTCATTTATTTTTTAACTGAAGGATAATTGCTTTACACAATTTTGTTGTTTTCTGTCAAACCTCAGCATGAATCAGCCATAGATATACATATATCACCTCCCTTTTGAACCTCCCTCCCATCTCCCTCCCCATCCCACCCCTCTAGGTTTGATCTTTTGATGTTGACTTGTACAAGTTCTTTGTATATTTTGGATATTTATCCCTTATTGGATATATCATTTGCAGATATAGTCTCCCATTTACTAGGTAACTGTATTGTTTTGCTGATACTTTGAAAGTATGAAAACTTTTTAGTTTGATGTAATTCCATTTATTTTTACTTTTGTTTCCTTTTGTTGAGACATATACAGAAAATGTGACTAAGACCTATTTCAGAGAGCTAACTGCCTGTGTTTTCTTCTAGATGTTTTATGGTTTCAGGTCTTATATTTAAGCCTTTAATCCATTTGAGATTATTTTTGTATATGAAAGGTAAAAGGTAATCCAGTTCCACTCTACTCCAAATACCAATTACTGAAGAGGCTCTTTTTTCCTCATTGTATATTCTTGCTTCTTTTGTCATAGTTTAATTGAGCACATGTAAGCTGGTGGCCCAGAGGTTAAAGCATCTGCCTGCAATGCAGGAGACCTGGGTTTGATCCCTGGGTCAGGAAGATCCCCTGGAGAAGGAAATGGCAACCCACTCCAGTATTCTTGCCTGGAGAATCCCATGGACAGAGGAGCCTGGTGAGCTACATCTCAGATCAGATCAGTTGCTCAGTCGTGTCTGACTCTTTGCGACCCCATGAATTGTAGCACGCCAGGCCTCCCTGTCCATCACCAACTCCTGGACTTCACTGAGACTCACGTCCATCGAGTCAGCGATGCCATCCAGCCATCTCATCCTCTGTCGTCCCCTTCTCCTCTTGCCCCCAATCCCTCCCAGCATCACAGTCTTTTCCAATGAGTCAACTCTTCGCATGAGGTGGCCACAGTACTGGAGTTTCAGCTTTAGCATCATTCCTTCCAAAGAAATCCCAGGGCTGATCTCCTTCAGAATGGACTGGTTGGATCTCCTTGCAGTCCAAGGGACTCTCAAGAGTCTTCTCCAACACCACAGTTCAAAAGCATCAATTCTTCGGCGCTCAGCCTTCTTCACAGTCCAACTCTCACATCCATACATGACCACAGGAAAAACCATAGCCTTGACTAGATGAACCTTTGTTGGCAAAATAATGTCTCTGCTTTTGAATATGCTGTCTAGGTTGCTCATAACTTTTCTTCCAAGGAGTAAGCGTCTTTTAATTTCATGCTGCAGTCACCATCTGCAGTGATTTTGGAG
>NW_011495023.1:2660797-2661595 GCF_000754665.1 Bison bison bison | reverse complement strand
TCAAGAGACTTTTGAGTTCCTCTTCACTTTCTGCCATAAGGGTGGTGTCATCTGCATATCTGAGGTTATTGATATTTCTCCCAGCAATCTTGATTCCAGTTTGTGTTTCTTCCACTCCAGCGTTTCTCATGATGTCCTCTGCATATAAGTAAAATAAACAGGGTGACAATATACAGCCTTGATGAACTCGTTTTCCTATTTGGAACCAGTCTGTTGTTCCATGTCCAGTTCTAACTGTTGCTTCCTGACCTGCATACAAATTTCTCAAGAGGCAGATCAGGTGGTCTGGTATCCCCATCTCTTTCAGAATTTTCCACAGTTCATTGTGATCCACACAGTCAAAGGCTTTGGCATAATCAATAAAGCAGAAATAGATGTTTTTCTGAAACTCTCTTGCTTTTTCTATGATCCAGCGGATGTTGGCAATTTGATCTCTGGTTCCTCTGCCTTTTCTAAAACCAGCTTGAACATCAGGAAGTTCACGGTTCACATATTGCTGAATCCTGGCTTGGAGAATTTTGAGCATTACTTTACTAGCGTGTGAGATGAGTGTAATTGTGCGGTAGTTTCAGCATTCTTCGGAATTGCCTTTCTTTGGGATTGGAATGAAAACTGACCTTTTCCAGTCCTGTGGCCACTGCTGAGTTTTCCAAATTTACTGGCATATTGAGTGCATCACTTTCACAGCATCATCTTTCAGGATTTGGAATAGCTCAACTGGAATTCCATCACCTCCACTAGCTTTGTTCGTAGTGATGTTTTCTAAGGCCCACTTGACTTCACATTCCAGGATGTCTG
>NW_011495023.1:2659791-2660599 GCF_000754665.1 Bison bison bison | reverse complement strand
TTTCACAGCTATTTGTAAGGCCTCCCCAGACAGCCATTTTGCTTTTTTGCATTTCTTTTCCGTGGGGATGGTCTTGATCCCTGTCTCCTCTACAATGTCACGAAAATGATAGGATACTGAAAGGGAAACTCCCCAGGTCAGTAGGTGCCCAATATGCTACTGGAGATCAGTGGAGAAATAAGTCCAGAAAGAATGAAGGGAGGGAGCCAAAGCAAAAACAATACCCAGCTGTGGATATGACTGGTGATAGAAGCAAGGTCCAATGCTGTAAAGAGCAATATTGCCTAGGAACCTGGAATGTCAGGTCCATGAATCAAGGCAAATTGGAAGTGGTCAAACAAGAGATGGAAAGAGTGAATGTCGACATTCTAAGAATCAGTGAACTGAAATGGACTGGAATGGGTGAATTTAACTCAGATGACCATTATATCTACCAGTGCGGGCAGGAATCCCTCAGAAGAAATGGAGTGGCTATCATGGTCAACAAAAGAGTCCGAAATGCTGTACTTGGATGCAATCTCAAAAACGACAGAATAATCTCTGTTCGTTTCCAAGGTAAACCATTCAATATCACAGTAATCCAACTCTATGCCCCAACCAGTAATGCTGAAGAAGCTGAAGTTGAACAGTTCTATGAAGACCTACAAGACCTTTTAGAACTAACACCCAAAAAAAGATGTCCTTTTCATTATAGGGGACTGGAATGCAAAAGTAGGAAGTCAAGAAACACCTGGAGTAACAGGCAAATTTGGCCTTGGAATACGCAATGAAGCAGGGCAAAGACTAATAGAGTTTTGCCAAGAAAATG
>NW_011495023.1:2659355-2659691 GCF_000754665.1 Bison bison bison | reverse complement strand
CTAGGTCAGTGATCACACCATCCTGATTATCTGGGTCGTGAAGATCTTTTTTGTACAGTTCTTCTGTGTATTCTTGCCATCTCTTCTTACTATCTTCTGCTTCTGTTAGGTCCATACCATGTCTGTCCTATATCGAGCTCATCTTTGCGTGAAATGTTCCTGTGGTATCTCTGATTTTCTTGAAGAGATCCCTAGTCTTTCCCATTCTGTTGTTTTCCTCTATTTCTTTGCATTGATCGCTGAAGAAGGCTTTCTTATCTCTTCTTGCTATTCTTTGGAACTCTGCATTCAGATGTTTATATCTTTCCTTTTCTCCTTTGTCTTTTCGCTTCTCTT
>NW_011495023.1:2655350-2659255 GCF_000754665.1 Bison bison bison | reverse complement strand
AAGGTAAACCATTCAATATCACAGTAATCCAACTCTATGCCCCAACCAGTAATGCTGAAGAAGCTGAAGTTGAACAGTTCTATGAAGACCTACAAGACCTTTTAGAACTAACACCCAAAAAAAGATGTCCTTTTCATTATAGGGGACTGGAATGCAAAAGTAGGAAGTCAAGAAACACCTGGAGTAAACAAACAGGCAAATTTGGCCTTGGAATACGCAATGAAGCAGGGCAAAGACTAATAGAGTTTTGCCAAGAAAATGCACTGGTCATAACAAACACCCTTTTCCAACAACACAAGAGAAGACTCTATACATGGACATCACCAGATGGTCAACACCGAAATCAGATTGATTATATTCTTTGCAGCCAAAGACGGAGAAGCTCTATACAGTCAGCAAAAACAAGACCAGGAGCTGACTGTGGCTCAGACCATGAACTCCTTATTGCCAAATTCAGACTTAAATTGAAGAAAGTAGGGAAAACCACTAGACCATTCAGGTGTGACCTAAATCAAATCCCTTATGATTATACAGTGGAAGTGAGAAATAGATTTAAGGCCTAGATCTGATAGAGTGCCTGATGAACTATGGAATGAGCTACAGTCTACGGGGTTGCAAAGAGTCGGACATGACTGAGCGACTTCACTTTCACTTTCAAGCCCTTATTTAAGAGGGAGTCTCAGTTTTCTATAGCACTTTGGGACCACTAGATGTCAGCCCTATTGCTTTTAAAAGCCAGGCATTTCAGGGATTCCTCTCTCTGGTGTAGATCCAGGAGCCAAGGTTCCTGACGTGGGCACCAACCCTTTGCTCCCCTGGCAAAAGTGCCTGTCTGGTGAGATACCTCTCTGTTGTGTGCCATCATGCTGGGGGTATGGTTATTAGTGAGAGTGTTTCTTTTCCTCTACTACCTGTCTTGATGTAGTCCTTTTTATTCTTTGTTGTGGAGCGTGTTTGACTAGTTCTAAGGTTCTTTTCACAGGGAGTTGATCTCTTTGCAGGTGTATGTTTGTTGATCCATGGGAAGAGGTTCTTGCTATCCCCCGTCTTCAATCACCTTCCCTGTAGATTTTCTTTTAAGAGTAAGTCTCAAATTCAAATTACTCTTAATTGTATCTTGGACGTTGGGATTGTCATGTTGCTGAAGCTCTGGATTCTGCTATATTCTTAAGAAAGTGGAAGTGAAAGTCACTGTCCAACTCTGTGTAACCCCACAGACTAAACAGTCTATGGAATTCTCTAGGCAAGAATACTGGAGTGGGTAGCCATTCCCTTCTCCAGGAGATCTTCCCATCTCAGGGCCAGGGATTTGAGCCCAGGTCTCCCACATTGCAAGTGGATTCTTTTATCAGCTGAGCCACCAAGGAAGCCCAAGAATACTGGAGTTGGTAGCCTAGCCCTTCTCCAGGGGATCTTCCCAACCCAGGAATTGAAACAGGGTCTTCTATATTGCAGGCAGATTCTTCACCAACTGAGCTATAAGTTATCTGTCATTATGCCTAAGAAGTGTGTAGTAAATGTTTGTGCTCAAGTCATCATCTTGACTATCTATGGGTTTTAGAAAGATAATAATTATGACAATAAATTAGTTTAAAAAATGAATACTTTTCTCCCCCACCCCATATTACATCCTAGAAAGTAGCACATGCTCTGGAAATTGAGAACAAAGTTCTTCGGGAACAACTGAAACAAGCTTTACAGGTAAAAGATGTCATGTTCCTTCATATTGTAAAAAATTGAAGAAAATATCCTTAAACAACTTTTTAAATGAATAATTTTTAGTTTGTAAAGCAAGAATCTATATATTATATTGTTTTGCCAGCTTATAGTATTTTCACTGGGAGACCCAGGTTTGATCACTGGGTCGGGAAGATCCCCTGGAGAAGAAAATGGCAACCCACTCCAGTACTCTTGCCTGGAGAATCCCATGGACAGAGGAGCCTGATAGGCTACAGCCCATGGGGTCGCAAAGAGTCGGACACAACTAATGTAGTAGAAATATATTGATAAAATTTGATATTTATTCTCTCCAAAATAGTAAGCTAGAGAGAGAACTGATGTACACACTTAAAGCAATTTATTTCAAGATATAGATGGAGTCTTTTTGAGCTTAGCAGAATTATAAGATATATTGAGATAAGAACCTGGTTATTTTACAGAACAATTATTTGCTCATCAAAAATTAATATAAGACATAAAAATATATTACTAAAGCAGTGTGGTTCCAAATTTTGTACTGAGTGAAAAGTCCAGAAACAGATTCAAATGAATATAATAATTTTGTATTTTATTGTTTTGCTTATTAAATAAATTTTTTTATAGAAGGATAAAAGTCACAAAAGTAAACTACTACGAAAAACTTGTGATTTCTAGTTGATTTAATATACTGAAACAAATTACAAATTGATTTAAGATTTAGGCATACAAGTGAACTATGTAGTAAGTGAAGTTGCTCAGTTGTGCCCGATTCTTTGCAACCCCATGGATAGTAGCCTGCACCAGGCTCCTCCGTCCATGGGATTTTCAAGGCAAGAGTACTGGAGTGGGTTGCCATTTCCTTCTCCAGGGAATCTTCCCAACCCAGGGATCGAACCCAGGTCTCTCACATTGTAGACAGATGCTTTACTGTCTGAGCCACCAGGGAAGTCCATAAATTGGAAGAAACACTGAATAACAATTACATGTCTTGGCTAAAGCAGGGCTTTCGAAGCATTATACCAAAAAAGAATATGTTAATATATTTGGCTATATATATATATAAAATAAAACTATTATGGTTAAAATTTTGTAAGATATAAAGATAAATGGAAGATCTTTATAAAGTGTTCCATATCAAAGTCTTTTACATATCTACAGAAAATATGGATAGTCTTCCTCCTCAATAGAAAAAGGACATAGGCACGTCAATTGAGAAACACGCATTGCCAATAAATGCATACAAATATATTCAGCTCTACGAATTACCAAGTAAATGCAGTTTAAAAATAACAGAGAGAGGGTGGTTCAGTGGTTAAGCCTCCATGCTTCCAGCGCAGGGGTGCTGGGTTCAATCCCTGGTTAGGGAACTAGATCCTGCAGGCTGCAGCTAAGAGCTCACATGCTTCAAAGATCCTGCACAAGGCAATGAAGATCCTATGTGCTACAGCTAAGACTCAGTACAGCCAAATAAAAAACATTAAAATAGCAGCAGTACAGATATATTTTACCTACTATTTTTTTTAATTGAAGGAACAGAAATATTTAATATTTGTAGATTTATGTTGAGATGAGCAGGTCTTTCATATACTTCTATTGTCAGTATGGATTGATACTTCTCTGGAAGAAAATATATAGAGAAAGTCTTGGAAAGACATAGTCTTTACAGTGAATCATTCCACTTCTAAAATTTATTGTAAATAATAAAGTGTACAAAGTTTGTACAATTATGTAGAATGGGAAATTTTGAATAGCAAAAGTTTTAAAATTTCCAATATATCCATTGATAAGCAATTTGCTAAATTAGTTAAGATATATTATTAAAATTTACTTGTTACCTAGGGCTTCCCTGGTAGCTCAGCTGATAAAGAATTCACCTGCAGTTGGGGAGACCTGGGTTCAATCCCTGGGTTGGGAAGATCCCCTGGAGAAGGGAAAGGCTACCCACTCCAGTATTCTGGCCTAGAGAATTCCATGGACTGTACAGTCCATGGGGTCACAGAGTCAGACAGGACTGAGCAACTTCGTTACTGTTAGCTGTTCTAATTTGGATGTATATTTATCATCATGGGAATATCTCTCTTTTTCTTCAGTTGCTAAGTCATGTCCGATTCTTGCAACCCTGTGGACTGTAGCCTGCCAGGCTCCTCTGTCCATGGGATTCCCCAGGCAAGAAAAGTGGAGTGGGTTGCTGTTGCCTTCTCCAATGC
>NW_011495023.1:2654159-2655192 GCF_000754665.1 Bison bison bison | reverse complement strand
TTGACTTTTCACTTTCATGCATTGGAGAAGGAAATGGCAACCCACTCCAGTGTTCTTGCCTGGAGAGTCGCAGGGACGGGGGAACCTGGTGGGCTGCCGTCTGTGGGGTCGCACAGAGTCAGACACAACTTAGCAGTGACTTAGCAGCAGCATCAGCACTAGCATATTTAGAAATAATTTAAAAGTATATATGTCAACAGTACATTTTCTGTTTGTAGGGAGATTGTGAACTTTTTTTATTGATTTATGTGTTCTTTTATACAAGTAACTTAATTTTATGAAACTAAAATTTATTAAAAGTGACTTTTAAAGAAAGATTTAATTCTAGAAGAAATAAATTATTTTTCACATTTACTATTTGATATTATAGGTCTTAATTATCTTGGGTACATTCTATCACCTTCTATAATGTATGCATTTTATTAACTTTTATTGTGCCTATATTATAACTAGAACCTTAAAAAACTGGGCAGGAGAACCTCTTGGGTATAAAAATAGCTGTTTAAGTAGAAGAGATTTCTTCATAGTTTTTAATTTTAATTATGGATCTGTTAAACTATGTATTATACCAATGGTTTAATTTAGCTTTCTTTTACTCTGTAAAAATAAAATTGAGAATTAGTATGGGCATGAATATATGAAGATTCCTGAAAATTATAATATTGGCAGGAAAATGTCACAGAAATGATACTTGACAGTTACTCTTTTAAAAACAGGAAGCTGAAAGAGCTAAGCAGCAACTTGCCTATTTCCTAAATCAAGAAAAGGAGTTTCTTAAAAGTGAGGCAAAGACCAAGACAACCACAGAAATGGGTACTGGTAAATTAAAAGTTAAAGGTGAAGATTCAAAATATATACTATTGGAAAATGAAACAAGAAAAGCAGTAGTGGGAGATTCAGGTGGACAAAAAACAAATGATAAAATTACATATCCACAGGTAAGAAATAACCAAAATAGAAACAGTAATATGTGCAGTAAGAAATTTACCCTTTTATAATATTAGCTTTATTTGTATTTTTAAAATTTTTCTAT
>NW_011495023.1:2646906-2654059 GCF_000754665.1 Bison bison bison | reverse complement strand
TTTTTTTTTTTTTTTTTTTTTTACTTAGAATTGTTCCTTTTGGATGTATCAGTTCATTAACATCTTGAATTCAAATCTAAATTAAATGTGTATTGATTTTTGTGGGTTTTAGGTAATCCAAATATTTGCATTTTTCTTTAGGATAGTTGATACGGTAGACTTGTCAGATATAAAATTGTTTTATATTAAAAATTTTTTATTGAGATACAATTGACATTTTCAGGTATACAAATTAATGAGTCAGTATTTTGTATATACTGTTACTGAATCGCCACAATAAATCTAGTTAATAACATTGTACATAATTACAGAATTTTTTTCTTGTGACGAGAACTTTTAAGATTTGCTGTAGTAGCAGCTTTCAACTATGCAATGCAGTATTATTAACTGTGGTCACTGTGCTGTACTTTACACCACTTGGAATTGTTTAAAATAGAAGTTTGTACCTTTTGATTCCTGTCGCCCATTTTGCCCACCCGCAAATCCATGCCTCTGGCAACTACCAATCTGTTCTCTGTATCTATGAGCACAGTTTTCATTTTGTTTTAGATTCCACGTATGAGTGAGATTGTATGGTATTTGTCTTTCCCTGTCTGACTTATTTGACTTAGCACAGCGCTCTCAAGATCCATCCATGTTGTCACAAATGGAAAAGTTTCATTATTTTTCATGTCTGAATAATATTCTACTGTCTGTATATGTGTGTGTGTGTGTAAATGTTAGTTGTACAGTCATGTCTGACTCTTTGCGACCTCATGGACTGTACCCTGCCAGGCTCCTCTGTCCATGGAGTTTTCCAGGCAAGAATACTGGAGTGAGTTGCCATTCCCTTCTCAAGGGGATTTTTCCAGCCCAGGAGTTGAACCCAGGTCTCCCGCATTGCATGCAGATTCTTTACTGTCTGAGACACCAGGGAATATATGTACGTATGTGATGTTTTATTTATCCATTACCCATCAATGGATATACAGACTGTTTCCACATCTTGACTAATGTAAATAATGCTGCAGTGAACATAGGATACATATATCTTCTCTAGTTAGTGTTGTCATTTATTTTGGAAAAATATCTAGAAGTGTGTATTGCCTGGATCATCTGGTAGGCCTAGTTTTAGATTTTTTGAGGAACTGCCATACTCTTTTCCATAATGGCTTCACCAATTTACATTCTCATCAACGGTGTGCAAGGGTTCCCCCTTTTATCTGCATTCATGCTAATACTTGTTATTTCTTGTTTTTTAGCTAATAACAATTCTGACAGGTGTGCAGTAATATCTCATTTTGGTTTTGATTTGTATTTCTATGATGATTAGTGATGTTGAGCATCTTTTCATGTATCTGTTGGCCACCTGTATGTTTTCTTTCATAGAATGGCTATTCAGATCAGCTGTTCATTTTTAACTCAGATTGATTCAGTTTTTTTGTTTGTGTTGCAATTGAGTTGTATGAGTTCTTTATGTATTTTTGGATATTAACCCTTTTTTAGATAAGTGATTTTTAGATGTTTTCTCCCATTTAGTAGGGTGCCATTCCATTATGTTGATGGTTTCCTTTGATGTGCAGAACTTTTTAGTTTGACGTAATTCCACTTTATTTTTGTTGTTGATGTCAGACACCCAAATTCAGTAAGACCTACGTTAAGCTTATTGTCTGTGTTTCTTTTAGAAGTTTTATAGTTTCATGTCTTACATTCAAGTGTTTAATTCATTTGGAATTCATTTTTGTATATGGTGTAAGAAAATGGTCCAGTTTCATACTTTGCATGTGATTTTCCAGGTTCCCAAAACCATTTATTGAAGAGATTGTCTTTTCTCTGTTGTATATTTGAGGCTCCTTCATCATAAATTGATTGACCTTGTGTATGTGTGTTTACCTCTGGGTTCTCTACTTGGTTCCATTAATCCATATGTCTGTTTTCCTCCCCACATCTCATACTGATTTAATTGCCATAGAATATGACAACTATAATATGAAATTGGGCACATGGTGCCTCCAGCTTTGTTATTCTTTTTCAAGATTCCTCTGACTATTCAGCGTCTTTTGTGGTCCCATACAAATTTGAGAATTATTTCTTTTATTTCTGTGAAAAATGTCATTGGAATTTTGATAGATTTCATGGATTCTATAGATTGTTTTGTATAGTATGGACATTTTAACAATATTAATTCTTCCAATCTATGAGCATAGACTATCTTTCCACTTATTTCTGTCTTATTCCATCAGTATCATATAGTTTTTGGTGTATAAGTCTTTCACCTCCTTGGTTAAATTTATTCCTAGGTATTGTATTCTTTTTGATGCAGTTGCAAATGGGATTGCTTTCTTGACTTCTCTTTTAGATAGTTCATTTTTAGTATGTAAAAATACAATAGATTGCTATTCATCAGTTGTATATTCTGCAACTTTATTTATTCTAACAGTTTTGGGTTAGTCTTTAGGGTTTTCTCTATCATGTCATCTGAATATGGTGACAGATTTATTTCCTCTTTTCCAATGTAGACACCTTTTGTTTGTTTTTTGCCAAATTGCTCTGTCTAGGAATTCCATTAATATGTTGGATAAAAACAGCAAGAATGGGCATCCTTTTCTTATTTTTGATCTTAAAGGAATTGCTTTCAGCTTTTCACTTTTGAGTGTGATGTTATCTATGGGTTTATCACACATGGCCAGTTTTATGTTGAGTATTTTCCTTCCCTCTATACCCACTTAATTGAGAGCTTTTATCGTAAATGTTGGATTTTGTGAAATGCTTTCAGTTTTTTTACAGTTACTGAGATGATCTTCCAAATTATTCATTTTGTTAATGTGGTATACCTCATTGACTAATTTCTAGATAATGAATCATTTATGCACCCCTGGTAGAAATTCCTCTTGCTCATGTTGTATGATCCTTTTAATAGATTGTTAGAATCAGTTTGCTAATATTTTGTTATTTTTGCATCTTTGTTTATCAGGGATATTTGTAATTTTCTTTTATTGTTGTGTCTTTGGTTTTAGTATCTGAATAATGCTGGTGTTGTAAAATGAGTTTGGAAATATTGCCTTCTGTTCTATTGTTTGAAAGAGTTTCAGAAGAATTGGTATTAATCCTTCTGTGAATATTGGGTAGAATTCAGCAGGAAAGTGTCCTGGTCCTGTACTTTTGTTTGTAAGGAGTTTTAAAATTACAGATTCATTATCCTTGATAGTAGTAATGAGTGTGTTCAATTTTTGTTTCCTCGTGATTCAATCTTAGAAGATTGTATGTTGTAGTTATTGATTAATTTATTCTCAATATTAATATTATTCTACAATAACTAATATTGTAGTTATTTATTAATTTATACTATAGCTGTATAATTGTCATGGTAGTCACTTCTGATCCTTTGTATCTCTGTGATATCAGATGTCATATTTCTTCTTTTATTAATTTGAGCCTTCTATCTTTTTTCTTTGTGAGTCTAGCTAATTGTCAGTTTTGTTTATCATTTCAAAGAGCCACTTCCTGGTTTTATTGATTTTTTGTTTTTTTTGACGTCTTGTTAGCTTCCATTTCATTTATTTTCTTTTTTTTTATTTAAGAATTTATTTTTATTTTCTTTCTTATCTGCTATAATTTTATTTTATTTTATTTTTTTAATTTTTTTTAATTTTATTTTTAAACTTTACATAATTGTATTAGTTTTGCCAAATATCAAAATGAATCTGCCACAGGTATACATGTGTTCCCCATCCTGAACCCTCCTCCCTCCTCCCTCCCCATACCATCCCTCTGGGTCGTCCCAGTGCCCTAGCCCCAAGCATCCAGTATCGTGCATCGAACCTGGACTGGCATCTCGTTTCATACATGATATTTTACATGTTTCAATGCCATTCTCCCAAATCTTCCCACCCTCTCCCTCTCCCACAGAGTCCATAAGACTGTTCTATACATCAGTGTCTCTTTTGCTGTCTCGTACACAGGGTTATTGTTAGCATCTTTCTAAATTCCATATATATGCGTTAGTATACTGTATTGGTGTTTTTCCTTCTGGCTTACTTCACTCTGTATAATAGGCTCCAGTTTCATCCACCTCATTAGAACTGATTCAAATGTATTCTTTTTAATGGCTGAGTAATACTGCTGTATTACTTGGATTTTGTACTTCTTTTTCTAGTTCCTTGGAATATAAATTTGTTACTGGTTTGAGATTTTTCTTATTTGTAAAGTAGGCATTTATTACTATGAACTTTCCTTGTAAAATAGCTTTCACTGCATCCCATAAATTTCAGTATGTGGTATATCCATTTTCTTTTGTCTCAGGGTACTATTTTAATTTTGGTTTTGATTTCTTTCTTGATCCATTGGTTGTTCAGTAGCATGTTATATAATCTTCACATATTTGTAAATTTTCCAGTTTTCTTCTTGTAATTGATTTCTACTTTCATAATGTTGTGGTTGGAAAAGATAGTTAATATGATTTTAATCTACCTAAATTTGTTAAAACTTGTTTTGTGGCCTAACATACAATCTCTTCTGGAGAATGTTCCATGTGCACTTGAGAAGAATCTGTATCCTAATTATTTTGGATGGAATGTTCTATCTACTTATATGTATTTGTCAAGTTAATATGATCAAATATACCATTTAAATATGATACTTTCTTATGTTTTTTGTTTGATTTTGTTATTGTTTTTGGCCACACCACATGGCTAGTGGGATCTTAATTCCCTAACCAAGGATTGAACCTACACTCTCGGCAGTGAAAGCATGGAGTCCTAACCACTGGACCACAAGGAAATTCCTGACAATGCTTTCTTATTGATTTTCAGTTTGAATGCTCTATTTGTTGATGTAAGTGGGGGTATTAAAATCCCCTACTTTATTGCTGTATATTTCTTCCTTTAGGTCAGTTAACAGTTGGTTTGTATATTTATTGCTCCTATACTGAGTGTATAATGTTACATCCTCTGGTTGAATTGACCCTTTTATCTTTATGTAATACCATTCTTTGTCACTTATCATGGTTATATTTCAAATTTTATTTGTCTGATAGAAGTACCACTATTCTATGTTTCTTTTGGTTTCCACTTGCATGGAGTGTCTTTTTGGATCCCTTCACCTTCAGTCTGTGTCTTTGGATTTGAAATGGTCTCTTGTAGGCAGCATGTAGGGGTGTGCGTGCACGTGCATGTGTGTGTGTTTATTTTAATATATTCATATGTTTTTTGATTTGGGAATTTAATTTATTTACTTTAACGTGATTATTGATAGGTATATTCTTGTTGTTCAGTCACTCAGTCATGTCTGACTCTTTGAAACCCCATGGACTGCAGCATACCAGGCTTCCCTGTCCTTCACTATCTCCCAGAGTTTACTCAAACTCATGTCCATTGAGTCGGTAATGCCATCCAATCATCTCATCCTCTGTCATTCCCTTCACCTCCTGCCTTCGATCTTTTCCAGCATCAGGGTCTTTTCTAATGAGTAGGCTTTTCATATCAGGTGGCCAAAGTAATGGAGCTTCAGCTTCAGTATTAGTCCTTCCAATGAATATTCAGGGTTGATTTCCTTTCAGATTGACTGGTTTGATCTTTTTGCTGTCCAAGGGACTCTTAACAGTCTTCTCCGGTACCACAAAGCATCAATTCAACGTTCAGCCTTCTTTATGGTCCAGCTCTCACATCTGTACATGCTGCTGCTGCTGCTGCTGCTAAATCGCTTCAGTTATGTCCGACTCTGTGCGACCCCATAGACGGCAGCCCACCAGGCTTCCCCATCCCTGGGATTCTCCAGGCAAGAACACTGGAGTGTGTTGCCATTTCCTTCTCCAATGCATGAAAGTGAAAAGTGAAAGTGAAGTCGCTCAGTCGTGTCCGACTCTCAGCGACCCCATGGACTGCAGCCTTCCAGGCTCCTCCATCCATGGGATTTTCCAGGCAAGAGTACTGGAGTGGGGTGCCATTGCCTTCTCTGGTATAAGTATAATTGGAATATAATCTTTAAAAATTGTGAATTACTGTATTGTATACCTGTAATATATAGTGTGTAATAGTATATATCAATTTTAAATAGTATACCAGTTTAAAAATTGGTGTATAATAGTATACATCAATAGTATAAAACTATATACTTCAATTTAAATATTGAATAAAACAACACACACACACACACACACACACACATACACACACACACATATATATCTATAGAATTGTAAATCAACTATACCTAGGAGTGGAATTATTGGGTCATATGGAAGTTCTGTTTTTACATTTTAGGAACTTACCCTACTGTTTTCCACAGTGGCTGCAGTGTGTTTTGATAGGGGTTGCATGGAATCTGTAGATTGTCCTGTATTTTCATTTTAAGAATATTAATTCTTCCAATCCAAGAACATGGTATGTCTTTCCATCTGTTTGAGTTTTCTTTATTTCATTAGTGTCTTATAGTTTTCCTAGTGAAGTTCTTTTGCCTCCTTATATAGGTTTATTCCTAGGTATTTTATTCTTTTTGAAGTGATGGTAAATTAGATAGATTATTTCCTTAATTTCTCTTTCAGATAGTTCATTGTAAGCATATAGAAATGCAACAGATTACTCTATATTAGTTTTGTATCCTCCAACTTTACCAGATTCAAAATGAGCTCTAGTAGTTTTCTGGTGGCATGGTTAGGATTTTCTGTGTATGTCACCGTGTCATCTGCAAAGAATCACAGTTTTACTTCCTTTCCAATTTGAATTTTTTTAATTTATTTTTTATTGAAGGATAATTGATTTACAGAATTTTGTTGTTTTATGTCAAACCTCAACATGAATCAGCCATAGGTATACATATATCCCCTCCCTTTTGAACCTCCCTCCCATCTCCTGCCCCATCTCACCCCTCTAGATTGATACAGAGCCCCTGTTTGAGTTTCCTGATCGATACAGCAAATTCCTGTTGGCTATCAATTTTACATGTGGTAATTAAGTTTCTATGTTACTGTTTCCATACATCTCAACCTCTCCTCCCCTCTCCCCATGTCCATTAGTTTATTCTCTACGTCTGTTTCTCCATTCAGTTCAGTTCAGTAGCTCAGTCATGTCCAACTCTTTGCGACCCCATGAACTGCAGCATGCCAGGCCTCCCTGTCCATCATCAACTCCCAGAGTTTATCCAAACTCATGTCCATTGAGTCGGTGATGCCATCCAA
>NW_011495023.1:2645447-2645978 GCF_000754665.1 Bison bison bison | reverse complement strand
ATAAGTTAAATAAGCGGGGTGACAATATACAGCCTTGATGTACTCCTTTTCCTATTTGGAACCAGTCTGTTGTTCCATGTCCAGTTCCAACTGTTGCCTCCTGACTTGCATACAGGTTTCTCAAGAGGCAGGTCAGGTGGTCTGGTATTCCCATCTCTTTCAGAATTTTCCACAGTTTATTGTCAAAGGCTTTGAAAGCATAGTCAATAAAGCAGAAATAGATTTTTCAGTTTTTCTGAAACTCTCTTGCTTTTTCTATGATCCAGCGGATGTTGGCAATTTGATCTCTGATTCCTCTGCCTTTTCTACAGCCAGCTTGAACATCTGAAAGTTCATGGTTCACGTACTGCTGAATCCTGGCTTGGAGAATTTTGAGCATTACTTTACTAGCGTGTGAGATGAGTGCAATTGTGCAGTAGTTTGAGCATTCTTAGGGATTGCCTTTCTTTGGGATTGGAATGAAAACTGACCTTTTCCAGTCCTGTGGCCACTGCTGAGTTTTTCAAATTTGCTGGCATATTGAGTGCATCA
>NW_011495023.1:2644649-2645347 GCF_000754665.1 Bison bison bison | reverse complement strand
GCCACTCTGAACGATGTGAGGTGATAGCTCATTGTAGTTGTGATTTGCATTTCTCATAATTAGTTATGTTGAGCATCTTTTCATGTGTTTGTTAGCCATCTGTAATGTCTTCTTTGGAAAAATATCTGTTTTTGATTGGGTTGTTTGTTTTTCTGGCAATGAGTTGTATGAGCTGCTTGTATATTTTGGAAATTAAGCCCTTGCCAGTTGTTTCATTTGCTATTATTTTATCCCATTCTGAGGGTTGTCTTTTCACCTTGCTTATAGTTTCCTTTGCTGTGCAAAATCTTTTAAGTTTAATCAGGTCCCACTTGTTTACTTCTGTTTTTATTTCCATTACTCTTAAGAGGTGAGTCGTAGAGGATCTTGCTTTTTTATCGAACACTTGGAATCAAGTGTTATGCCTCTGTTTTCTTCTACGAGTTTTCTAGTTGCTAGTCTTACATGTAGGTCTTCAATCCATTTTGGGTTTATCTTTGCGTATGGTGTTAGGAAGTGTTTTAATTTCATTCTTTTTCAAGTAGCTGTCCAGTTTTTCCAGCACCATTTATTGAAGAGACTGTCTTTGCTCTATTCCTGTCTCCTTTGTCAAAATAAGGTACCCATAGATGCATGGATTTATTTCTGGGCTTTCTGTCTTGTTCCATTGGTCTATATTTCTTTCCTTTCCTTTTTTTTTTTTTTTTTTTTTTTTTGAC
>NW_011495023.1:2643890-2644549 GCF_000754665.1 Bison bison bison | reverse complement strand
GCATCACTTTTACAGCATCATCTTTCAGGATTTGAAATAGCTCAACTGGAATTCCATCACCTCCACTAGCTTTGTTCATAGTGATGTTTTCTAAGGCCCACTTGACTTCACATTCCAGGATGTCTGGCTCTAAATGAATGATCACACCATCGTGACTATCTGGGTTGTTTCTCCATTGCTGCCTTATAAATAAATTCTTCAGTATCATTTTTCTAGATTTCATATATATACATTAGAATACAATATTCATCTTTCTTTTTCTGACTCACTTCACTTTGTGTAATATGTTATAGGTTCATCCACCTCATCAGAACTGACTCAATTGTGTTCCTTTTTATGACTAATATTTCATTGTGTGTATGTACCTGAACTTCTTTATCCATTCATCTGTCAGTGGACATCTAGGTTGCTTCTATGTTCTAGCTATTGTAAATAGTGCCACAATGAACAATGGGATACATGTGTCTTTTTCAACCCTGGTTTCCTCAGGGTATATACCTAGGAGTGGGATTGCTGGGTCACATGGTGGTTTTATTCCTAGTTTTTTAAGGAATCTCCATACCATCTTCCATAGTGGCTGTATCAGTTTACATTCCCACCAGCAGTGCAGAAGCATTCCCTTTTCTCCACACCCTCTCCCGGATTTATTGTTTGTAGAC
>NW_011495023.1:2641995-2643528 GCF_000754665.1 Bison bison bison | reverse complement strand
TGAGAGCTTTACTTCTTCTTTTCTGATCTGGATTCCTTTTATTTCTTTTTCTTCTCTGATTGCTGTAGCTAGGACTTCCAGAACTGTGTTGAATAAAAGTGATGAAAGTGGACACCCTTGTCTTATTCATGATCTTAGGGGGAATGCTTTCAGTTTTTCACCACAGAGAATAATGTTTGCTGTAGGCTTATCATATATGTTTCTTCCTGACCTGCATACAAATTTCTCAAGAGGCTGATCAGGTGATCTGGTATTCCCATCTCTTTCAGAATTTTCCACAGTTTATTGTGATCCTCAAGTGGGGAATAAAACAATGAAAACCCAACTGAGAAATATGTTGAGAGGAAAGGAAAGAAAGAATAGATATGCACAGTTAAATAGAGGTAGATGAAGAAGATTTATATACATTAAAATTAAGTGCAAGGGGAAAAGAACAGTAGGAAAAGCAAACAAAGGAATAAATGTAGAAAAATAATAGGTTTAAAAAATTAAAAATTAAAAAAAGAGAAAAAAAGAAACTCCACAGAACTGCAAAAGCCCAATGTAGAGGCAGAGATTTATAACAACAATAAGAAATGTGACTGAGAAAAAAAAAACTGCTCAAAAGCTTAGATTTCATAGTACCAATAAAATTGATAACTACAACAGAGGGGGACAAAAATGAAAAAAAAAATCCAAAAGAATCTACAGAACAAGTCAAAACAATAATAAATGTTTTTCTTGAGTCACTACCGTCAGAGTCCTTTCCCCCTTGCTGGGAGTCAGGTCCACCTCACTACCCTAGGAGGCCCTCCAACACTGTGCTGATCTCTGGACCTGCTGTGGGGGCAGCTCAGGTTCTAATCTGGTCCGACTTGTGTGTTCTTGCCTCCAATGTCCACAGCTATCAGAACTAGTGCATTTTCTTTTGTGGGAGCTCTCAATGACCTTATATATTCCATACACACAGAGTCTTCCTAGTTGATTGTGTGGATTTAATCTTCATCTTGTACAGCTGGTGGAAAGATTTTGGGTCCTATTCCTTAGCCACTCTACCCCTGGGTTTCAATTGTGGTTTTATTTCCACCTCTGCATGTGGGTCATCCACTGGAGTTTGCTCCTGAGGCTGCCTTGGAGGACTTGGGTTTGCCCCTGTGAGGCCCAGGTGTGGAGGTGGTACAGCTGCTTGGGTTGCAGGGGTTCTTGTAGTACCAGGTACTCAGGGGAGTTGGTGGCTAGGGCAGCAGGAAATATAGTGCTCTAGAAGGGTATGGCAACCAGTATTGGCCAATACGCTCCAGTATTCTTGCCTGGAGAAACCCCTCCCTGACAGAAAAGCCTGGTAGGCCACAATCTGCAGGGTCACAAGGAGTCTGACACTACCGAAGTGACCCTGTGTGCATAGATGCAAGACTTTTTGCCTGTGGCAGCTATGCCTCAATGAGAGTTTAGCATGAAGGTGGCACAGCTGCTTGGCTTGCGGGGACCCTGGTGGCACCAAGTGTTCAGGGACATGGACTGCCTCCACTGCAGGAGTTATGGCCCTATCAGACT
>NW_011495023.1:2641290-2641895 GCF_000754665.1 Bison bison bison | reverse complement strand
TTTAATATTCTGTCTAGTTTGATCATGGCTTTTCTTCCAAGGAGCAAGTATCTTTTAATTTCATGGCTGCAGTCACTATCTGCAGTGACTTTGGAGCCTACAAAAATAGTCTCTCATTGCTTCCATTGTTTCCCTATCTATTTGCTGTGAAGTGATGGGACCAGATGCCATTATCTTAGTTTTCTGAATGTCAAGTTGTAAGCCAACTTTTTCACTCTCCTCTTTCACTTTTTTTTTTTCTAATTTTATTTTTAAACTTTACATAATTGTATTAGTTTTGCCAAATATCAAAATGAATCCGCCACAGGTATACATGTGTTCCCCATCCCGAACCCTCCTCCCTCCTCCCTCCCCATACCATCCCTTTGGGCCGTCCCAGTGCACCAGCCCCAAGCATCCAGCATCGTGCATCACACCTGGACTGGCAACTCATTTCCTACATGATATTTTACATGTTTCATTGCCATTCTCCCAAATCTTCCCACCCTCTCCCTCTCCCACAGAGTCCATAAGACTGTTCTATACATCAGTGTCTCTTTTGCTGTCTCATACACCGGGTTATTGTTACCATCTTTCTAAATTCCATATATATGCGTTAGTATACT
>NW_011495023.1:2638295-2640054 GCF_000754665.1 Bison bison bison | reverse complement strand
GAGTTATGGCCCTATCAGACTGTTTTTTCTAGCCTCTTGTAGCTGGCCATCAGAAGGCCTTTTTGGCCAGTCTTTCTCCATAGCTCTGCCTGTTCAGGCACTTAGAGGGCTCCCTTGCCTGGGATCCTTCTCTGTTGTTCAGTGCTTTAGACACATAGAGGGCGCCCCTGGCTGGGGTCCTACTCTGTAGATCAGTGCGTCAGGCACTTAAAGTGGCACACTAGGTAAAGTCCTACTCTGTAGTTCGGTGCACCAGACACTTAAAGGAGCACTCTGGGTGGGGTCCTACTTTGTAGTTCAGTGCTGGTTTTCTGCATGCACTTCTGTGTCTGAAGGTGTATTCCTGATGTATCTGTGCAGGGAGATGTACTCCACATCCACCTACTCCTCCACCATCTTGTTCTCTCCAATGTGGATTTTTTAAAATTTCTTTTCTGATTGCTGTGTTCAGGATTTCCCAGACTGTGTTGAATAAAAATGGCAAGAGTGGGCATCCTTGTTCTTTGCCTGATACTAGAGAAAATGCTTTCATCTTCTCTGTTGAATATAATGTTAGCTAAGGTGTCATATATAGCCTTTATTATGTTGAGGTATGTTCCCTCTAAGCCCACTTTCTGGAGAGTTTCTTAATCATAAATGGATGTTGAATTTCATCAAAGGCATCTATTGAGATAATCATATGGTTTTTATTCTTAAATTTTTTAATGTGTTACATATCACATTGATTTGCAGATAATGAAAAATCATTGCATTTGTGTGATCAGTATCAGTTCAGTTGCTCAGTCGTATCAGACTCCTTGAGACCCCATGGACTGCAGCACACCAGGCTTCCCTGTCCATCACCAAATCTAGGAGTTTACCCAAACACATGTCCACGTCAGTGATGACATCCAACCATCTCGTCCTCTGTGGTCCCCTTTTCCTCCCACCTTCAATCATTCCCAGCATCAGGGTCTTTTCAAATGAGTCAGTTGTTCTCATCAGGTGGCCAGAGTACTGGAGTTTCAGCTTCAGCATCAGTCCTTCCAATGAATATTCAGGACTGACTTCCTTTAGGATGGACTGGTTGGATCTCCTTGCAGTCCAAGGGATTCTCGAGTCTTCTCCAAAACCACAGTTCAAAAGCTTCAATTCTTCTGTGCTTAACTTTCTTTATAGTCCAACTCTCACATCCATACATGACTATTGGAAAAACCATCTCTTTGACTAGACCTTGGTTTGCAAAGTAGTGTCTCTGCTTTTTAACATGCTGTCTAGGTTGGTCATAGCTTCACTTCCAAGAAGCAAGTGTCTTTTAATTTCTGCAGTCACCATCTGTGGTGATTTTGGAGCCCCCAAATTTTTTGAAGCCCCCCAAAATAAAGTCTGTCACTGTTTCCATTGTTTCTCCATCTATTTGCCATGAAGTGATGGGACCAGATGAAATGATCTTAGTTTTTTGAATGTTGAGTTTTAAGCCAAATTCCTCTGATAAATCCCACTTAATCATGTATTAATGTATTGTTGAATATAATTCACTAGTATTGCAGATTTTTCCATCTATATTTATTAGTGATTTTGGCCTGTAATTTTCTTTTTTTGTGGTATCTTTGTCTTGTTTTGGTGTCAGGTTGATGCTGCCTCATGCCATGAATTTGGAAGTGTTCCTTCCTCTGCAATTTTTTGGAATAGTTTTTTTTTTTTTTTTTCTAATTTTATTTTATTTTTTAACTTTACATAATTGTATTAGTTTTGCCAAATATCAAAATGAATCCGCCAC
>NW_011495023.1:2637420-2637863 GCF_000754665.1 Bison bison bison | reverse complement strand
GCATCTATGTTCATCAGTGATATTGGCCTGTAGTTGTCTTTTTTTGTGGCATCTTTGTCAGGTTTTGGTATTAGGGTGATGGTGGCCTCATAGAATGAGTTTGGAAGTTTACCTTCCTCTGCAATTTTCTGGAAGAGTTTGAGCAGGATAGGTGTTAGCTCTTCTCTAAATTTTTGGTAGAATTCAGCTGTGAAGCCGTCTGGACCTGGGCTTTTGTTTGCTGGAAGATTTCTGATTACAGTTTCAATTTCCGTGCTTGTGATGGGTCTGTTAAAGGTTTCTATTTCTTCCTGGTCGAGTTTTGGAAAGTTGTACTTTTCTTAAGAATTTAGTCCATTTCTTCCTCGTTGTCCATTTTATTTGGTCATATAATTGTTGATAAATAGTCTCTTATGATCCTTTGTATTTCTATGTTGTCTGTTGTGATCTCTCCACTGTCATTT
>NW_011495023.1:2628157-2637320 GCF_000754665.1 Bison bison bison | reverse complement strand
CTAGGAGTTTTATAGTTTCTGGTCTTACGTTTAGATCTTTAATCCATTTTGAGTTTATTTTTGTGTATGGTGTTAGAAAGTGGTCTAGTTTCATTCTTTTACAAGCAGTTGACCAGATTTCCCAGCACCACTTGTTAAAGAGATTGTCTTTAATCCATTGTATGTTCTGGCCTCCTTTGTCAAAGATAAGGTGTCCATATGTGCGTGGATTTATCTCTGGGCTTTCTATTTTATTCCACTGATCAATATTTCTGTCTTTGTGCCAGTACCATACTGTCTTGATAACTGTGGCTTTGTAGTAGAGCCTGAAGTCAGGTAGGTTGATTCCTCCAGTTCCATTCTTCGTTCTCAAGATCGCTTTGGCTATTCGAGGTTTTTTGTATTTCCATACAAATTGTGAAATTATTTGTTCTAGCTCTGTGAAGAATACTGTTGGTAGCTTGATAGGGATTGCGTTGAATCTATAAGCATAAGGGTTAAGTTTTTAAGTGTTTGGTAGAATTCACCTGTGAAGCCTCTGAAGCTGGATTGTTGTTTGTTGTGAGTTTTAAAATTATTGATTCAGTTTCAGTACTGGTAGTTGGTCTGTTCATATTTCTGTTTCTTCCTGGTTTAAGTTTAGGAGATTGTACCTTTCTAAGAATTTGTCCTGAAAAGCTAGGTTGTCCATTCCCAAAGTGGTAAAGAATCCACCTGCCAATGCAGGAGCTGCGAGAGAGGCAGATTCCATCCCTGGGTTGGGAAGATTCCCTGCAGTAGGAAATGGCAACCCACTCCAGTATTCTTGCCTGGAGAATCCCATGGAAAGTGGAGCCTGG
Source organism: Bison bison bison (assembly GCF_000754665.1). Classification (NCBI taxonomy): domain Eukaryota; kingdom Metazoa; phylum Chordata; class Mammalia; order Artiodactyla; family Bovidae; genus Bison; species Bison bison. The sequence goes on along the minus strand of NW_011495023.1, from coordinate 2,636,502 downwards.
CGGGCTACAGTCCATGGGATCGCAAAAGAGTTGGACACAACTGAACGCTAAGGAACAGCAGCAAGTAGTCTCTTATGATTCTTTTTATTTTTGTGATGTTGGTTGTAACTTCTTTTTCATTTATTTCTTTTCATTTTTATTGATTTGGGCACTTTCTTTTTTTCTTGGTGAGTCTGGGTAAAGGTTTATTCATTTTGCTTATCTTTTCAAATGACCAGCCTTTAGCTTCATTGATCTTTTTTTTTTTTAGTTTCTGTTTTATTTACTTCTACTCTAATCTTTATGATTTCTTTCCTCTGACTATTGGTTTTGTTTGTTTGTTTGTTTCTGTAGCTCATTTAGGTGTAAGATTAGGTTGTTTATTTGATGTTTTTCTTATTTCCTGAGGTAAACTTGTATTGCTGTTAACTTCCTTCTTAGAGCTGCTTTGCTACATCCCATAGGTTTTAGATTGTCATGTTGTTATCATTTGTCTCTAGGTATTTATTTCCTCTTTGATTTATTCAGTGATTCATTGGTTGTTTAGTAGCATATTGTTTAACTGCCACGTTTGTGTCTTTTTTTTTTTTTTTTTTGCAGTTTTTTTTCTTGTAGTTGATCTAGTTTCATAGTGTTGCAATCAGAAAAGATGGTTGATATAATTTCAGCTTTCTTGAATTTGCTGAGACTTCTTTTGTGGCCTCACATGAGATTTTTCCTACAGAATATTCCATGTGCAGTTGAAAGAATATGTATTCTGCTGATTTTGTATGGACTGTTCCATGTATCTACATAATCCATGTGGTTTAATGTGTGATTAAAGTTAGTGTTTCTTTATTGATTTTCTGTCTGGATCATCTGTCCTTTTGATGTGAGTGGGGTGTTAAAGTCCCCTACTATTTTTGTGTTACTGCCAGTTTCTCTTTATGTATTATTAATATTTGTTTTATGCATTTAGGTGTTCCTACAATGGGTGCATATATATTTACAGTTTTATATTCTTGGATTGATCCCTTTTTCGTTGTTTAATTCCTTCCTTTGTTTCTTATAATAGTCTTTGTTTTAAATCTATATACTTTTTTCTAAGTATTGCTATGCCAGGTTTCTTTTGATTTTCATTTGCATGAGACATCTTTTTATATCACCTGACTTCTAGATGGTTGGATGTCTTAGGTCTGAAGTGAGTCTCTTGTAGGCAGTGTGTGTGTGTGTGTGTGTGTGTGTGTGTGTGTGTGTGTGTGTGTCTTGTTTTGTATCCATTCAGTCAGTCTGTGTCTTGATTGGGGGATTTATTCTATTTACATTCAATGTGATTTTGATTGGTATGTTCTAATTGACATTTTGTTAATTGTTTTAGAATTGGTTTTATAGACCTTTTATCCCCTTTCATTCTCTTGTGTTTTGACGACTGCCTTTAGTGTCATGTTTGGATTCTTTTTTTGTGTATCTAGAGTAGATTTTTGGATTGTGGTTACCATCAGTTTTATATGTAGGAATCTCTCAATATACATGTGATTATTTTCAGTTGCTAATTTCTGCATTTTAAACATCTTAACAACCCTGTGTTTTCACTTCTCTCCACCCCCTCCATGACTACTGTTTTTGACATCGTCTTTTACATCTTTTTGTATCTCTTAACTGCTTATTGTGAATATAGAAAATTTTACTAGTTTAGTCTTTTAATCTTCCTCCTAACTTTGTATGTGGTTGATTTACTACCTTTACTGTATATTTGCTTTTAACAATGAGCTTTTCACTTTTGTACTTTTTATGTTTCTAGTTTTTGCCTTTTCTTTTCACTTGGGAAGTTCCCTTAACATTTCTTGTAATGCTGGCTTGGTAATGCTGAACTCTGCTTTTGGTTGGTTGTACAACTTTTGATCTCACCATCAAATCTGAATGAAAGCATTATGGGGTGTAGGTTTTCCCTTTCATCATTTAAAATACATCATGCCACTCCCCTCTGGCCTATAGAGTTTCTGCTGAAAAGTTAGCTGATAGCCTGGCCTTTTGGAGTTCTCTTTTACCTAACTTGTTGCTTTCCCTTGTTTTACTGTTCTCTCTTTATCTAAATTTTTCTCATTTTAATTGTGGTGTGTCTTGGTGTGGTTGTCTTTGGAATGATTGTGTTTGGAACTCTCAGTGCTTCCTGGACCTTGATACCATTTCCTTTCCCAGGCTATAGGAGTTTTTAAGCTATTTTATCTTCAGATATGTCCTCTGCCCCCTTTCTCTCACTTCTCCTTCTGAGATTTCTATAATGCCAATATTAGGTTTGATGTTGGACTGGTTCATGATACAGCTGGCTGCAGGATGAGTAGTTATCTGACGCTTGTTCCAACCTGGTTAGGGTTGTGGCCAAATCCCTGGGCAGCTGGCTACGGAGCCTAAGGTGTTTAAATACTTGGTATTGACCTGCTGGTGAGTGGGCTGGGTCCTACCATGGCAGGCTGCAGGCCGCAGTGGTCCTAGGGCTGGTCTGACTGGGCTGGTGGATAGGGCTGTGTCCCAGGGTGACTGTGGGCTCAGGTCCTCTGAAAGCAGCTACTGAGTAAGTCCCTTCCTGGCTAGTTGCTTGGCCTGAGGGGTCCCAGTTCTGGTTCTGACAGACTGGTGGGCGAGGCTGGGTCCCAATAAGCTAGAGGGAGTATTCCAGAGTGGAGCTTGGTTGTGCCAGTGACCATGTGGTAGAAAGAACTTTCAAAATTGCCTGCCACCAGTGTCTGTGTCCCCATGGTGAGCTCCAGTTGCCTTCTGCCTCTCTGGTAAACTCTCCAAGAGTAGCAGGTGGGTGTAATCCAGTCTCCTTTTAAATGACTGATTCTGCTATGACTCCTGGAGTGTGTGAGATTATGTGTGTGTTTTCTTAGAAGGGCGTCTCTATTTCCCATAATATTCTGACTTTCCTGAAAGTAAGTCCCATTGACCTTCAAAGCTGAATGTTCTAGATGGCTTGTGTTGGTGTAGGACTCCTGGGCTGGTGACCCCAGTGTGGGGCTTGGACCTCTTGCTCCTCGGGGATAACCTCTGCAATTGTAATCATCCTCCCTTTGTGGGTTACTCACTTGCGGCTGTGGATCTTGACTATAGTGTGACTCCACTTCTCCCTATCTTCTTGTGGTTCCTTCTTTAAATCTTTAGTAGAAGATTCTGCTAATCATCCAGTTTTTCTCATCAATAGTTGCTCTGTAAATGGTTGTAATTTTGATATGCCCATTAGAGGAGGTGGGCTCAGAGTGTTCCCACTCTGCTGTCTTGGCCAATTTGAGACTCTTTGTCTCTATTTTAAAACCCATGAGATATATTATCCTTAGCTTGTTATCTAGCATCAATTTCACATTTGTATTACTATTAATTAATGAATAATTTATTTGCTCATTTAATTGCTCATTTAATATTGTTATAGATTATGCAAATGAATCTTTAGTTACAAATAAAAAATGTTGTTCATATAATCTAATACCAGATGTTTTGTAATTCTAAAGCTCAGAGAAGGAAAGAGCTAGCCCTGCTATTTCAGATCTTTCACAGATCCTCAAGTCTCAAGATGGATCATCTTTTTTAAAGACTCCAAGTGAACGTTTAACTGATGAAGATCTATCCCGTATAGTTTCATCAAAGAACTATGATAAAACATTCACAACAATGTTACAGCATGAAGAAATTAAAGATGCACAGTCTGCTGGAAAATTGCTTCAAGAGAATGAAATGTTTGCATCATCATTCATCTCACCTTCTGTTGTTCAAAGAAGGGTACTGGGTACTGACATCTCAAAGGTGGTAAGATACAACATAATAAATTGAAAGCTTTTTATTTTAATTGCTATACATCTTCAATATTTTCATTCAATGTTAATTTAAAGCATCAATATTTTCCTATTTAAATGGAATTTAAAAATTCCCTTTTGATTCAATTATTACTATTTTTTTTAATTTATTTTGTTTTGGAGTACAGCCGATTAACAATGTCATGATAGTTTCTGGTGGACAGCAAAGGGACTCAGCCATATGTATACATGTGTCCATTCTCCTCCAAACCCCTATCCCATCCAGGCTGCCACATAACATTGAGCAGAGTTCCATGTGCTATACAGTAGGTCCTTGTGGTTACCCATTTTAAATATAGCAATGTGTATATATTGATCCCAAACTCCCTAACTATGATAAAACCTATTATATATTTAGAATTTTAAAGGGATATTTGGGAATCAATATTTTAATGTAAAAGTTCTCATCTGTACCAACAAAGAATTTGTGGCTTGAATTATAATTTTAATGATAAATTGAAAGATATGTAATTTTGAGACAGAGAAATTATTTCATGTTCATCTATAAACATTTTTACATATTAAGGTAATTGTGAGAGCATAGTTGTTTTAAAATAATTTTATATACCTTAAACATGTCTTAGAAAATTATTAAAATTGCCTTTGCTAAATACAATTTAACTAGGAAATTCTTAGTTAAAATTCTGGGAAAAAGAAAAATGATAATGATATTTGACATATATTCATATATATATAAATGATATTTAACATATTCACAATATTTTTTATCATGCAAGCTATTAAGTGGCATAAAAATAATTTTGTAAAGCCATTTGAGTTTGTCTAGAGATTGAATTAGGTGAAAATATAAATCTAAACTAGACTCATAATGTTAAAACATTAACTTGATTTATTTGGAATTATTTATGAAGAGGGATCACAATTTTGCTTGGGAAAGGTCCTTCCACACTATTAGGTGTTCCAAAATGTCCCTCATATGCATTAATTGTTTTCATTTTTAAGTTTGATACATTCAAGAAATAATGAAAGATAAAAAGTTTCTTTAATGATATTATAGAAGAAGGTAATTAGAGTTCTGTGATGCATAATTTGTAATTACTTGTTTTAACTTTTGTGATTAAGGCTGATATTTTAGAAGAGAAATTTAAAACTAAGCTTGAAAAACAAACTTACCAAGAAGCAAGAGGGTTTCAAGGTAAAAAGATTTTGTCTTTTGTAAGAAAAAGATATTAATGACTTTGTGTTCCCATGTTGTAAGTAAATGATGTGAGAACATTACTAAGTATAGAAATAACTTTTTAGACAGTCATGAGATAATGTATAAATATACTGACCAATGTGTAAAGATTAATTTGGTGAGTTAACATACTGCTCAGTCTATCTTAACTAAACTTTATGTAAAAGGAAAGTGATAGCTTTGTCTCAACCAAATAACAGTATTTGGCATTATGAATTCTTAACATAATAGTATACCCCAAATTCATCAGAGTATAGCAGGAAAAAATATGCTTTGGGTTATAAATAATTAATGTTTTAGCTGGGTTTTGGGGTGTTCAATGTATATTTTATAAAACATCAGTTTATTCTTTTTTCCCAACATACATAGCTTTTATTATGACCCATCCATATCTTATTGTATTGGCTGAAACTTCCAAAGTAATTTTTTTTAAACAGTTATGATGCAAGGAGATCAAACCAGTCAATCCTAAAGGAAATCAGTCCTGAATATTCATTGGAAGGACTGATGCTGAAGCTGAAACTCCAATACTTTGGCCACCAGATATGAAGAACTGACTCATTGGAAAAGACCCTGATGCTGGAAAAGATTGAAGGCAGAAGGAGAAGAGAACAACAGAGGATGAGATGGTTGGATGGCATCACCAACTTGATGGACTTGAGTTTGAGCTAGCTCCAGGAGTTGGTGATGGACAGGGCAGCCTGGCGTGCTGCAGCATGGGGTTGCAAAGAGTTGGACACAACTGAGTGACTGAACTGAGAGTATGGAAGTATTGCTCTTGTTTTGTGCTTTGAAATGAGAGTGTCTCTATGGTTTCACCTATGATGATTAGTTACCTGAGATAAATATTTTGATTATGATCAGGATGTTTTCTTTTGTTCAGAGTTTATCATGAATTTTTAACCAGTATTGAACTCAATTTAATCAACTGACCCATTTTTTTCCATTGTGATAAAATATACATAAAATTTGACATTTTAATCATCTTTAAAGTATAAAATTCAATAGCATCAACTGCATTCAGTGTTGTGCAATCATCACTACATCTATATCCACAACTTTCATCACCCTGAAAAGAAACATGTTAGGCAGTAACTCCCAATCCTGCCTCCATCCGGCCCCTGGTAACCTCTCACTTACTTTCTTTCACTTACTCACTTGCTTTCTTCCACTTACTTACTTTCTGTGGGTTTGGCTATTATGTTTCATGTTAGTGGAATTATATATTTGTCCTTTTGCACCTGGCCTGTTTCACTTAGCATAATATTTTCAAGGTTCACCACAGTTTAGCATATGTCCGAATTTTGTTTCTTTTTATGAACTGTGGTGTTGGAGAAGAGAGATCCAACCAGTCCATCCTAAAGGAGATCAGTCCTGGGTGTTCATTGGAAGGTGATGCTGATGGTGAAGCTGAAACTCCAATACTTTGGCCACCTGATGCGAAGAGCTAACTCATTTGAAAAGACCCTGATGCTGGGAAAGATTGAGGGCAGAAGGAGAAGGGGACGACAAAGGATGAGATGGTTGGATGGTATCACCGACTCAATGGGCATGAGTTTGGGTAAACTCTGAGAGTTGGTGATGGACAGGGAGGCCTGGCGTGCTGCAGTTCATGGGGTCGCAAAGAGTCAGACACAACTGAGCAATTGAACTGAACTGAATGTATTAATGTATGACATACCACATTTTGTTTATCCATTCATCTGCTGATGGACATTTAGATTGCTTCCACTTTTGGCTACTGTGAATAATTCTACACGGAACATGGTGTAGGATATCTGTTTAAATCTCTGTTTTCAGTTGTTTGGGTAGGAGTATATTTGCTGGATCATAAAATAATTTTAAGTTTAGCTTTCTGAGGAACTGCACAACAGTTTTCCACAGTGGCTGCACTATTTTCTGTTCCTAGTAACAATGTACAATGGTACACACCCTTGTTTTCCTTTTTGTTTGAATTATGTTTATTCCAGTAGGTATGAAGTGTATCTCATTATAATTTTGATTCATTTTTACTTAATTATTAAAGATTATATGCATCTTTTTGTGTGCTTATTGGTAATTTGTTTATCTTCTTTGGAAAAAATGTCTTTACAACTCCTTCACCATTTTTTTTTAAATATTTAAAGTATTTATTACCTACTTGACTTTAAACCAAGTCTCAGTAAAACACAACAAAATTGTGCCACCATATAAATGATATCCTCTTATCAAAATTAAGTTAACTTGGAAATAAATATTTTAAAATCATGTATTTGGTCAATTAAAATTTTTATATAATTTTTATAAATTGTATATAATTTATTAATCAAGTAAGATATAAAAATGGAATTAGAAAATAGAACTTTTAATAATAAGGAAAATATTATATATCCAAATGTGAAAAATATTGTTTAAATGGTTCTTAGAGAAGAATTTCAAAATTTAAATACTTATATTTTATTTTTTTATTAATTTATTTATTTTAATTGGAGGCTAATTACTTTACAATATTGTGGTGGTTTTTGCCATACATAAATCAGCCACAGGTGCACATGTGTCCCCCACGTCCTGACCCCCCTCCCTCCCCATCCCATCCCTCTGGGTTGTCCCAGTGCACTGACTTTGAGTGCCCTGCTTCATGCATCAAACTTGAACTGGTCATACATTTCACATATGGTAGTATACATGTTTCAATGCTAGTCTCGCAAATCATCCCACCCTCACCTTCTCCCACAGAGTCCAAAAGTCTGTTCTTTACATATATCTCTTTTGCTGTCTTGCATATAGCATCATGATTACCATCTTTCTAAATTCCATATATGTATTAATATACTGTATTGGTATTTTTCTTTCTGACTTAACTTCACTCTGTATACTAGGCTTCAGTTTCATCCATCTCATTAGAACTGACTGAAATGGATTCTTTTTAATAGCTGAGTAATATTCCATTGTGTATACGTACCACAGCTTTCTTATCCCTTCGTCTGCTGATGGACATCTAGGTTGCTTCCATGTCCTAGCTATTGTAAACAGTGCTGCAATGAACATTGGGGTACATGTGTCTCTTTCAATTCTGGTTTCCTCAGTGTGTATGCCCAGTAGTGGGATTCCTGGGTCACATTTCCAGGTTTTTAAGGAATCTCCACATTGTTCTCCATAGTGGCTGTACTAGTTTGCAATCCCACCAACAGTGTAAGAGGGTTCCCATTTCCCAACACCCTCTCCAGCATTTATTGTTTGTAGACTTTTTGATGGCAGCCATTCTGACTGGCATGAAATGGTACCTCATTGTGAGTTTTGATTTGCATTTCTCTGATAATGAGTGATGTTGAGCATCTTTTCATGTGTTTGTTAGCCATCTG
>NW_011495023.1:2621761-2628057 GCF_000754665.1 Bison bison bison | reverse complement strand
CCATTCTGACTGGCATGAAATGGTACCTCATTGTGAGTTTTGATTTGCATTTCTCTGATAATGAGTGATGTTGAGCATCTTTTCATGTGTTTGTTAGCCATCTGTATGTCTTCTTTGGAGAAATGTCTGTTTAGTTCTTTGGCCCATTTTTTCATTGGGTCCTTTATTTATTTTTCTGGTATTGAGCTGCATGAGCTGCTTGTATATTTTGGAGATTAATTCTTTGTCAGTTACTTCATTTGCTATTATTATCTCCCATTCTGAAGGCTCTCTTTTCACCTTGCTTATAGTTTCCTTCATTATGCAAAAGCTTTTAAGTTTAATTAGGTCCCATTTGTTTATTTTTGCTTTGATTTCCATTACTGTGGCAGGTGAGTCATAGAGGATCTTTCTGTGATTTATGTCAGAGAGTCTTCTGCCTATGTTTTCCCCTAGGAGTTTTAGAGTTTCTGGTCTTGCATTTAGATCTTTAATCCATTTTGAGTTTATTTTTGTGTAAGCTATTAGAGAGTGTTCTAGTTCCATTCTTTTACAGGTGGTTGACTGATTTTCCCAGCACCACTGGTTAAAGAGATTGTCTTTTCTCCATTGCATATGTTTGCCTCCTTTGTCGAAGATAAGGTGTCCATAGGTGCATGGATTTATCTCTGGGCTTTCTGTTTTGTTCCATTGATCCATATTTCTGTCTTTGTGACAGTACCATACTTTCTTGATGACTGTAGCTTTGTAGTATAGCCTGAAGTCAGGCAGGTTGATTCCTCCAGTTCCATTCTTCTTTCTCAAAATTGCTTTGGCTATTTGAGTTTTTTTGTATTTCCATACAAATTGTGAAATTATTTGTTCTAGTTCTGTGAAAAATACTGTTAGTAGCTTGATAGGGATTGCATTGAATCTATAGATTGCTTTTGTTAATATACTCATTTTCACTATATTGATTCTTCCGATCCATGAACATGGTATATTTCTCCATCTATTTGTGTCATCTTTGATTTCTTTCATCAGTGTTTTATAGTTTTCTATATATAGGTCTTTTGTTTCTTTAGGTAAATTTATTTCTAAATATTTTATTCTTTTTGTTGCAGTGGTGAATGGAATTGTTTCCTTAATTTCTCTTTCTGTTTTCTCATTGTTAGTATATAGGAATGCAAGGGATTTCTGTGTGTTGATTTTATATCCTGCAAATTTACCTTATTCATTGTAGCTCTAGTAATTTTCTGGTGTTGTCATCAGGGTTTTTAATGTAGAGGATCATGTCATCTGCAGACAGTGAGAGTTTTACTTCTTTTCTTATCTGGATTCCTTTTATTTCTTTTTCTTCTCTGATTGTTGTAGCTAGTACCTCCAAAATTATGTTGAATAGTAGTGCTTCACCCATTTTTTAATTGGGTCATTTCTTTTTGTTGATGAATTGTAGAGGTTCTTTATATGTTTGGGCTATTAAACCTTATGGTTTGCAAATATTTTCTGTCATTCTCTAGGTTGTCTTTTCACTTTCTTGATAATATCCTTTAATGGATAAGAGTTTTTAATTTCATGAAGCTCACCTTATCTTTTTTGTTGTTGTTGTTCCTTGTGCTTTTGGTGTTATATGTGAGAATCCATTACAAAATCCAAGGTAATAGAGATTTATTCCTATGTTTTCCTATAGGAGATTTATGAATTTAGTTTTGAGTTAATTGTTTTATATGGTATGTTCTGCAAAAGTATCAGTATATGGTTTTCACTCACAAATAGCAGCTCATACCTATTAATGGTTGGTCAGAGCAGTGACTTGGGATCTGAAATGGGATGCAGAGCAGCAGTTCCAGTCCCATACATGGTAAAGTTGCTGTAGTATCCTGATTCTGGAGAGCAGTTGGGGTCAGTGGGGTTAGTCTCACTGCAGTGCCAGCTCTAGCCCCTGGTAGAAGTTGCAGTGGCAGGAACTCCAGTTATCGCTGAAAGCTGGCTATAGTGCCTTTCCATATGCATTTAAGCAGGATACGGACTTAGCTGTTGTTGGATGGAATGTTCTATAGAAATAAAAAACCTCTGCAGAACTCTTAATTTATAGTTTTGTTCAATTCTATTTCCCTCTTGATCTTAGTTGCTTTATTCATTGTTTAAATTTGGACTATTAAAGTCTCTGAATATTATTGTAATGTCTCTCTGTAATTGCATATGGTCAGTCATGAAATATCACATGTAACATTTTGTTCTGGAGGTGGACTCCTCGATATACATACACAAATATAGATACACATATTCATACACATATATACCTACATAGACATAAATGCATATACACAGGTATATTTTGAAATCATGAGTTCTCATGAATGTCTTTGATTCTAATTTATCCTCTCAGGTCTTATTTTTTCTTTCCTTTGTTTTGTATGTGTATGTCCTTTCTTCTACAGTGTGAACTTGACTCTGAACAACAGCAGCACATTTACTCATTTGATGTATCCTAAATGCTGCTAAATTTGTTTGAGAGTTCTTTGCCATTTTACTTCCGTTTTAGTATTTTGTTGACTTTATTTTGCAGGCAATATGTACAACATTAACCTACTTCCCAAAGTACAAGCATGCAAAAGATGTACAGCTGTCCCTTGGTACCCACAAGGGATTGGTTCCAGGACCCTCCTAGATACCAAAATCCAGAGATGCTCAAGTCCCTTATATAAAATGGTGCATATATTTGCTATATTTGCATATAGCTTATGCATATCTTCCCAAATATTTTAAATCATCTCTTGCTTACTTATAGTACCTAATACAATGTGAACACTATGCAAATAGTTGTAACAACAATGGAAATATTATCTAAGTAGTTGCCAGCACATGGCAGAGTTTTCCTTTTTGGAACTTTGTGGAATTTTTTCTGAATGTTTGCAACCTGCAGTTGATTGAATCTGCAGATGTGGTACCCACAGATACAAATGGCCAACTGTACTTAGAGAACTATCTATCATTCCTCCTGTACTCCCCAGCCCTACTGTCAGCCCCCTGAAGGCAAATAAGTATACTGTTTTCTGATTTAACTTTCTAGTGTTTTGTAAAGATTAGTGTCTCTGTTTCTCTCCACTTTACCCCCTCATTTCCCATGTTTTCCTTCTCAAATGGTAACATACTGGATATCTTCTTTTTCTTTTTTTCTCACTTAACATTATGTGCTAGAAATAATAAAACACAACCCCATTAAAGCTATTTTCATGTCAGACCTAGCTTTATGGTAATTTAGTTGTTGCTGTTCAGTCACAAAGTCATGTACGAATATTCACAACCCCATGGACTGCAGCATGCTAGGCTCTTCTGTCCTCCACTGTCTCTGTCTCCTGGAGTTTGCTTAAATTCATGTCCATTGAGTTGGTGATGCTATCTAGCCATCTCATCCTCTGCTGCCCTCTTCTCCTTTTTCCTTCAATCTTTCCCAGCATCAGGTTCTTTTCCAATGAGTCGGCTCTGCCCATCATGACCATAGCCAAAGTATTGGAGCTTCAGCTTCAGCATCAGTCCTTCCAATGAATATCCAGGGTTGATTTCCTTTAGGATTAACTGGTTTGGTCTCCTTGCTATCCAAGGGACTCTCAAGAGTCTTTGCCAGCACCACACTTTGAAAGCACACTTCAGTGCTCGGCCTTGTTTATGTTCCAACTCTCTTACATGAATATTGGAAAAACTGTAGCTTTGACTATATGAACCTTTGTCAGCAATTTAGTTATAACTTAAAAAAAATGAGAGAAAATTCTGCTGTATATTTGTTTTAAATATAAAGATTTCACAATAGTTGTATCTATTTAGTAGACTAAAATGTATCTCTTTATGTAGCTCCTGGTAGAAAATTAGATGAAAATCCTCTGCTTAAGAATGAAACACCATCAGAAGCTAAAAAACGGTTGTTGAAACCAGGAACTGCTAGAGCAAATAGACGCAATGGTAAGAATTATAGATAACTTTTAATTATTCGGGCTTCCCTTGTGGCTCAGCTGGTAAAGAATCCACCTGCAATGCAGGAGACCTGGGTTCGATCCCTGGGTTGGGAAGATCCCTTGGAGAAGGAAAAGTCTTCCCCACTCCAGTATTCTGGCCTGGAGAATTCCGTGGACAGTATAGTCTGTCGGGCTGCAAAGAGTCAGACACGACTGAGCAAATTTCACTTTAAATTATTTGAAGTTAGGCTCATTGAAAGATATTTTTTCTTTAATTTTCATTAAATAATGGATAAAGCAACAAAGATCAGGATAGAGAAAAAAAATTGAACAACACCTTATAAATATTTGTGCATGTATTTTACAGAAGTTTTATGCCTTGATGTAAGTATAAATACCCTAAGATAACTAGAAAACTAAATGAAACCTTTGATCAACTTTTGTTTGGTATTTGCATGGTTAATGATTAGTATATAACAAGACTGCCTCCACATACACTCATGAAAACTGCTCACTCAAATTGCCTACTTCTCTTCCAGGGTCTGTCTGAATATGTATTATAATTCACTGCTTTGCAGTCCTCCTCCTTTAGTGTTGCACGAATTGAAAGAAACTTTGCTGCTTACTTGGTATATTCAGAAGTTTTATAATAGATCCATTTTTCTATTTAGCGTTTCTTATAACAGAGCCAAAAGCTATAACTATTGATGATCAACTGCCTGAGGATATAGCTTCAGTTTTAAACAGGCGGTCTCAAGTTAACCTTGAAGCTTCAGGAAGTGGCAGTTTTGATAGTAAGTAATTAATTTAAAATCTTGGAAAATATTTTCAGTTAAATTCAGGAGAGCTTTGATCCATAGTTCATGAATGTATCTATAAGTATTTTGTTCAATGATTATTTATCTGTGTTCTATAATTCCTGAGTTGGATGAGTTAAATTTCCTGCTATGATTATGAATTACTCTGTTCTGTTCTTATGTTGTGTCATCTTGTCTTATGATACTTTATCATTAACATTCATATAAAGTTAAAATGAATAATTTTCCTAGAATTTCCCAGGCAAGAGTACTGGAGTGGGTTGCCATTTCCTTCTCCAGGGGATCTTCCCAACCCAGGGATCAAACCCATGTCTCCTGCATTGCAGGCAGATGCTTTACCATCTGAACCACCAGGGAAGCCCCAAGAGGACAGACCCTTTTCTAATAAGGGACCCATTTTTTCATTTTTATAGGGTTTTTTTTTGGGGGGGGGCCATAAAAAAAACTACCATGCCTGCTTTTAATGTGGCTTTAACTTCCGACTGGTATTTTCGTGACGCATTTTTTTCTGTCCTGTTGTTTTAATAATTTTGTATCATTATGATTTTTCTTTTAGTGTGAAGATTATAACTGAGTATTTTTCAAATTCAGCTTGATATGTTTGTCTTTTTTTTCTTTGAATATTTGTTTATTTGGCTTTGTTAGGTCTTAGCTGTGGTACATGAGCTTAGTTGCACCATGCATGTAGGATCTTAGTTCCCTGACCAGGGATCAAACCCAAGTCCCCTGCGTTGTAAGGTGGAGTCTCAATCACTGGACTACAAGGGAAGTCCCTATATCTTTGTCTTTTAATTAGCAATCATAGTCATACTTCATCAAATTTTGATGCTTTGAGAATGAAGTTATACCATTTTCTTTGTGCTTCAGTTCTTCCTGCTTTATAAGTTTCTTTTACTCTTTTTCTGATGTATATTTTTGTATCATTACATATTTTTTTAGACGTATCTAACACTGCAAATTTTAACTTTATTCTAAAGTGTCTGGCGTGCTGCGGTTCATGGAGTCGCAGAGTCAGACACGACTGAGCGACTGAACTGAACTGAAAGTGTGAATATGCCAAGAGAGTGAAATAATATTTTAAATAGTGTTAGCCAGTATTAAATTATTATTCACTTCAGATTATTGATATCTCTGAATATCTAAACAAGACTGATTCTATTTACAGAAGTGAAAAATGTAATCACATATGTTTATTCTTCGATAATCTCTTTTAATACTTTATTACCACAGAGTATGACTTGTTTATATTTTAATAAATGAGACAAAATATTGTTGGGTACATATATTGCATATATTGCTTATAGCACAAATCTGGTTGTCTAGTGCATATGAAAGTCATCTTATAGCTCAGAGTATGCATGAAGTATCAGATAAAATATTTTACTTGGAGTTGATAGAAAAAATTCAGTAGTAAATATTATAAAAATCATTAAATTATTTTTAATTAAATGGGATTTAATTTAATTTAACAGAGAAGGCAATGGCACCCCACTCCAGTACTCTTGCCTGGAAACTCCCATGGACGGAGGAGCCTGGTAGGCTGCAGTCCATGGGGTTGTGAAGAGTC
>NW_011495023.1:2616438-2621628 GCF_000754665.1 Bison bison bison | reverse complement strand
TTTTAATGGGAGAAGGCAAGGGCAACCCACTCCAGTACTCTTGCCTGGAAAATCCCATGGATGGAGGAGCCTGGTAGGCTGCAGTCCACGGGGTTCCTAGGAGTCGGACACGACTGAGCGACTTCACTTTCATGCATTGGAGAAGGAAATGGCAACCCACTCCAGTATTCTTGCCTGGAGAATCCCAGGGATGGAGGAGCCTGGTGGGTTGCCGTCTGTGGGGTCGCACAGAGTCGGACACGACTGAAGCGACTTCACTTTCGTGCATTGGAGAAGGAAATGGCAACCCACTCCAGTGTTCTTGCCTGGAGAATTCCAGGGACGGGGGAGCCTGGTGGGCTGCCGTCTATGGGGTCATACAGAGTCGGACACGACTGAAGCGACTTAGCTTAGCTAATTTAATTTAAATGGGATTTAATTTAAATTTAAATAATTTAAATTTTAATGGGAGAAGGCAAGGGCAACCCACTCCAGTACTCTTGCCTGGAAAATCCCATGGATGGAGGAGCCTGGTGGGTTGCCGTCTGTGGGGTCGCACAGAGTCGGACACGACTGAAGCGACTTAGCAGCAGCAGCAGCATTAAATTATTTTAATTGAATTAATTGATTTTAATTAAGTGGAATATGTAGACTGATTCAGACTTACAATATCACTGCAAAGTTTTCAAAAGTTACAGTAAAATTTTTCTTTTTATTTCGTGGTTTTCTTGAATTTTTGTTTCATTCTACCATTTGCTGAAACATGCATATTGAATTCTTCTGCTATAATTTTGGATTTATCTATTTTTGTATTACTGGCCTCCTTATACTGCTTGTATTAAGTATATACAGTTTTATCAAAGTGCATGTTTCTGGTGAACTCAACTTTTTATTAAAGAGACCATCTTAATATTTGGTAAGTTCCTTTGACTTAATTTCTGTTTTGTCTGATGTTGACATAACTATAGCAGATTTATTTTGATTAATATATACATACGTATTTTTTTCATATATTTGCTTTCCACCTTTATGTATTATTAAGCTTTGGTGTGGTGTATCTTATAAATAGTTTATAGTCAGATTGTTTACAAATCCAATATTTTTTCTTTTATTCCAGAACACATAATCTGTAATTATTAAAACTATAAAATATATTGAATATAAATATCCACGGATACTTTGTTTTTCCCCTCCTATCCCA
Source organism: Bison bison bison (assembly GCF_000754665.1). NCBI lineage: Eukaryota > Metazoa > Chordata > Mammalia > Artiodactyla > Bovidae > Bison > Bison bison. The sequence goes on along the minus strand of NW_011495023.1, from coordinate 2,620,448 downwards.
TTTTTCATTTTTAAATGAATGTTGAATCACTATTTTTTTATTCAAATTTTAAAATCAATCTCATGGTTTAAAGTGTGAAAACTTAAAAAAAGTGAATATGCTTAGAAAACTGAAGTTACCTTCAACTTTTAAGTATGTGTATGAAATAACACTGCCTACACATTCTTTCAGTAGAAACACTCTCATGGTTACACTAAACATCATAGTCCAGTCTTATATTTTGGTCTTTTAAAAAATTGTGGTCATTTACTTAAATTGTTACAAAAATGAAAGGAAACTTTAGGTGATACTTGGTCTATCTTAATTCAGGAGCTTCACAATTCAAGTTTCCTGTTTTAGTGGATTAAAATCTTCTTTTCTTATAGTTGAGAAAATAGGTATTAGATGAAAATATGTCAAATGAAGATGAAGTTTTAATCTCAAAAATCCCACCTCAAATTAAGAATTTTGGAAGTTCTAGGAAACTGTTTTTGACAGCTTGACTATGATATGTGTATGTGTGGATCTCATTAAGTATGCTTTACTCTGGGCTTGTTGAGCTACTTTATGTGAAGATTACTGTTTTTCATAATATTGGGGAAGTTACTGATCATTATTTCTTCACAGATTCTTTCTTCTTTCTCTGCTTTTCCTCTTTGTTGCCCATTGTGCTTATGTTGATATGCTTGTTTCCATCAGTCTCTGAGGCTCTGTTTATTTCTCTTCATGGTCCTCAGAATGGATAATCTCAGTTTACCTCTGTTTAGTTTCACTAAGTCTTTCCCTTTTTAACCCAACCTTTATTTTTATTTTTTTAATATAAACTTATTTATTTTAATTGGAGGCTAATTACTTAACAATATTGTATTGGTTTTTCCATACATTGACATGACTCCGCGACGGGTGTACATGTGTTCCCCATCCTGAACCCCCTCCTACCTCCCTCCCTATCCCATCCCTCTGGGTCATCCCGGTGCACCAGCTCCGAGCACCCTGTATCGTGCATCGAACCTGGACTGGCAATTCATTTCACATATGATAATATACATGTTTCAATCCCATTCTCCCAAATCATCCCACCCTTGCCCTCTCCAACAGAGTCCAAAGACTGTTCTATACATCTGTCTCTTTTGCTGTCTCGCATACAGGGTTATCGTTACCATCTTTCTGAATTCCATATATATGCATTAGTATACTGTATTGGTGTTTTTCTTTCTGGCTTACTTCACTCTGTATAATAGGTTCTAGTTTCATCCACCTCATTAGAACTGATTCAAATGTATTCTTTTTAATGGCTGAGTAATATTCCATTGTGTATATGTACCACAGCTTTCTTATCCATTCATCTGCTGATGGACACCTAGGTTGCTTCCATGTCCTGGCTGTTATGAACAGTGCTGCGATGAACATTGGGGTACACATGTCTCTTTCAATTCTGGTTTCCTCAGTGTGTATGCCCAGTAGTGGAATTGCTGGGTCATATGGCAGTTCTATTTTCCAGTTTTTTCAAGAATCCCCACACTGTTCTCCATAGTGGCTGTACTAGTTTGATTTCCCACCAACAGTGTAAGAGGGTTCCCTTTTCTCCACACCCTCTCCAGCATTTATTGTTTGTAGACTTTTGGATAGCAGCCATTCTGACTGGCATGAGATGGTACCTCATTGTGGTTTTGATTTGCATTTCTCTGATAATGAGTGATGTTGAGCATCTTTTCATTTATTTGTTAGCCATCTGCATGTCTTCTTTGGAGAAATGTCTGCTTAGTTCTTTGGCCCACTTTTTAATTGGGTCGTTTATTTTTCTGTAATTGAGCTGCAGGAGTTGCTTGTATATTTTTGAGATTAATTCACTGTAAGTTGCTTCATTTGCTATTATTTTCTCCCATTCTGAAGGCTGTCTTTACACCTTGCTTATAGTTTCCTTTGTTGTGCAGAAGCTTTTAATTTTAATTAGATCCCATTTGTTTATTTTTGCTTTTATTTCCAATATTCTGGGAGGTGGGTCATAGAGGATGCTGCTGTGGTTTATGTTGGAGAGTGTTTTGCCTAAGTTTTCCTCTAGTAGTTTTATAGTTTATGGTCTTAGGTTTAGATATTTAATCCATTTTATTTTTGTGTATGGTGTTAGAAAGTGTTCTAGTTTCATTCTTTTACAAGTGGTTGACCAGTTTTCCCAGCACCACTTGTTAAGGAGATTGTCTTTAATCATTGTATATTCTTGCCTCCTTTGTCAAAGATAAGGTGTCCATAGGTGCATGGATTTATCTCTGGGCTTTCTATTTTGTTCCATTGATCTATATTTCTGTCTTTATGCCAGTACCATACTGTCTTGATGACTGTGGCTTTGTAGTAGAGCCTGAAGTCAGGCAGGTTGATTCCTCCAGTTCCATTCTTCTTCTCCATTCTCAGTTCTTGATTGCTTTGGCTATTTGAGGTTATTTGTATTTCCATACAAATTGTGAAATTATTTGTTTTAGCTCTGTGAAAAATACCATTGGTAGCTTGATAGAGATTGCATTGAATCTATAGATTGCTTTGGGTAGTATACTCATTTTCACTGTATTGATTCTTCCAATCCATGAACATGGTATATTTCTCCATCTGTTTGTGTCCTCTTTGATTTCTTTCACCAGTGTTTTATACTTTTCTATATATAGGTCTTTTGTTTCTTTAGGTAGATATATTCCTGAGTATTTTATTCTTTAAATTGCAACGGTGAATGGAATTGTTTCCTTAATTTCTCTTTCTATTTTCTCATTGTTAGTGTATAGGAATGCAAGGGATTTCTGTGTATTGATTTTATATCCTGCAACTTTACTATATTCATTGATTAGCTCTAATAATTTTCTGGTCGAGCCTTTAGGGTTTTCGATGTAAAGGATCATGTCATCTGCAAACAGTGAGAGTTTTACTTCTTCTTTTCCAATTTGGATTCCTTTTATTTCTTTTTCTGCTCTGATTGCTGTAGCCAAACTTCCAAAACTATGTGGAATAATAATGGTGAAAGTGGGCACCCTTGTCTTGTTCCTGACTTTGGGGAAATGCTTTCAATTTTTAACCATTGAGGATAATGTTTGCTGTGGGTTTGTCATATATAGCTTTTATTATATTGAGGTATGTTCCTTCTATTCCTGTTTTCTGGAGGGTTTTTTTTTTTATCATAAATGGTACTGAATTTTGTCAAAGGCTTTCTCTGCATCTATTGAGATAATCATACGGTTTTTATTTTTCAATTTGTTAATGTGGTGTATTACATTGGTTGATTTGCAGATACTGAGGAATCCTTGCATCCCTGGGAAAAAGCCCACTTGGTCATGATGTTTTTGGGTTCCGTTTGCTAGAATTTTGTTAAGGATTTTTGCATCTATGTTCATCAGTGATATTGGCCTATAGTTTTCTTTTTTTGTGGGATCTTTGTCAGGTTTTGGAATTAGGGTGATGGTGGCCTCATAGAATGAGTTTGGAAGTTTACCTTCCTCTGCAGTTTTCTGGAAGAGTTTGTGTAGGATAGGTGTTAGCTCTTCTCTAAATTTTTGGTAGAATTCAGCTGTGAAGCCATCTGGACTTGGGCTTTTGTTTGCTGGAAGATTTCGGACTGCAGTTTCAATTTCTGTGCTTGTGAGGGGTCTGTTAAGATTTTCTATTTCTTCCTGGTCCAGTTTTGGAAAGTTGTACTTTTCTAAGAATTTGTCCATTTCTTCCAAGTTGTCCATTTTATTGGCATATAATTGCTGATAGTAGTCTCTTATGATCCTTTGTATTTGTGTGTTGTCTGTTGTGATCTCTCCATTTTCATTTCTAATTTTATTGATTTGATTTTTCTCCCTTTGTTTCTTGATGAGTCTGACTAATGGTTTGTCAATTTTATTTATCCTTTCAAAGAACTAGTTTTTGGCTTTGTTGATTTTTACTATGGTCTCTTTTATTTATTTTGCATTTATTTCTGCCCTAATTTTTAAGATTTCTTTCCTTCTATTAACCCTGGGGTTCTTCATTTCTTCCTTTTCTAGTTGCTTTAGGTGTAGAGTTAG
>NW_011495023.1:2612177-2616010 GCF_000754665.1 Bison bison bison | reverse complement strand
TTGGGTGCATATATATTTATAAGTGTTATATCTTCTTCTTGGATTGATCCTTTGATCATTATGTAGTGTCCTTTTTTGTCTCTTTCCACAGCCTTTGTTTTAAAGTCTATTTTATGTGATATGACTACAACAAAGGTCTGTCTAGTCAAGGCTATGATTTTTCCAGTGGTCATGTATGGATGTGAGAGTTGGACTGTGAAGAAAGCTGAGCACCAAAGAATTGATGCTTTTGAACTGTGGTGTTGGAGAAGACTCTTGCGAGTCCCTTGGACTGCAAGAAGATCCAACCAGTCCATCCTAAAGGAGATCAGTCCTGGGTGTTCATTGGAAGGACTGATGCTGAAGCTGAAACTCCAATACTTTGGCCACCTCATGCAAAGAGTTGACTCATTGGAAAAGACCCTGATGCTGGGAGGGATTGGGGGCAGGAAGAGAAGGGTATGACAGAGGATGAGATGGCTGGATGGCATCACCGACTCAAAGGATGTGAGTCTGAGTGAACTCTGGGAGTTGGTGATGGACAAGGAGGCCTGGCATGCTCGATTCATGGGGTCACAAAGAGTCAGACATGACTGAGCAACTAAACTGAACTGAGTATCTCTACTCCTGCTTTCTTTGGTCTCTATTTGCCTGGAATATCTTTTCCAGTCCTTCACTTTCAATCCATATGTGTCCCTTGTTTTGAGGTGGGCTTCTTGTAGACAACATATATAGGGGTCTTGTTTTTGTATTCATTCAGCCAGGCTTTGTCTTTTGGTTGGGGCATTCAACCCATTTAAGGTAATTATTGATAAGTATGATCCCATTGCCATTTACTTTATTGTTTTGGGATTAAGTTTGTACACCCTTTCTGTGTTTCCTGTCTAGAAAAGATCCTTTAGCATTTGTTGGAGAGCTGGTTTGATGGCGCTGAATTCTGTCAGCTTTTGCTTGTCTGTAAAGCTTTTGATTTCTCCTTCATATTTGAATGAGATCCTTGCTGGGTACAGTAATCTGGGTTGTAGGTTATTTTCTTTCATCACTTTAAGTATGTCCTGCCATTCCCTTCTAGCCTGAAGACTTTCTATTGAAAGATTAGCTGTTATCCTTATGAGAATCCCCTTGTGTTGTTTGTTGTTTTTGCCTTGCTGCTTTTAATATTTGTTCTGTTTGATCTTTGTTAATTTGATTAATATGTGTCTTGGGATGTTTCACATTGTTTGGGATGCTCTGGGTTTCTTGGACTTGGGTGATTATTTCCTTCCCATTTTAGGAAAGTTCTCAACTATTATCTCCTCAAGTATTTTCTCATGGCCTTTCTTTTTGTCTTTTTCTTCTGGGACTCCTATGATTCGAATGTTGGGGCATTTCACATTGTCCCAGAGGTGTCTGAGATTGTCCTTATTTCTTTTAATTCATTTTTGTTTTTTCCTCTCTGCTTCATTTAGTTCTACCATTCTATCTTCTACCTCACTTATCCTATCTTCTGCCTCTGTTATTCTATGGTTGATTCCCTCCAAAGTGTTTTTTTATTTCATTTATTGCATTATTCATTATATATTGACTCTTTTTTATTACTTCTAGGTCCTTGTTAAACATTTCTTGCATCTTCACAATCCTTGTCTCCAGACTATTTATCTGTAACTCCATTTTGTTTTCAAGATTTTGGATCATTTTCACTATCATTATTTGGAATTCTTTATCAGGTAGATTCCCTATCTCTTCCTCTTTGGTTTGGTTTGGTGGGCATTTATCCTGTTCCTTTACCTGCTGGGTATTTCTCTGCCTTTTCATCTTGTTTATATTGCTGTGTTTGGGGTGGCCTTTCCGTATTCAGAAAGTTTGTGGCTCCTCTTTATTGTGGAGGTTCCTCATTGTGGGTGGGGTTGGACAGGTGGCTTGTCAAGATTTCCTGGTTAGGGAAGCTTGTGTCGGTGTTCTGGTGGGTGGAGCTGGATTTCTTCTCTCTGGAGTGCAATGAAGTGTCCAGTAATGAGTTTTGAGATGTCAGTGGGTTTGGTATGACTTTGGGCAGCCTGTATATTGAAGCTCAGGGCTGTGTTCCTGTGTTGCTGGAGAATTTGTGTGGTATGTCTTGCTATGGAACTTGTTGGCTCTTGGGTGATGCTTGGTTTCAGTGTAGGTATGGAGGCTTTTGGATGAGCTCTTATCGATTAATGTTCCCTGAAGTCAGGAGTTCTCTGGTGTTGTCAAGATTTGGACTTAAGCCTCCTGCCTCTGGATTTCAGTCTTATTCTTACTATAGCCTCAAGACTTCTTCATCTGTACAGCACCAATGATAAAACATCTAGGTTAATGATGAAAAGTTTCTCCACAGTGAGGGCCACCTGGAGAAGTTCACAGAGTTACATGGAGAAGAGAAGGAGGAGGAGAGAGATAGAGGTGACCAGGAGGAGAAGAGGGGGAATCAAAAGGGGAGAGAGCAAGCTAGCCAGTAATCAATTCCCTGTGTGCTCTCCACAGTCTGGACCCCTCAAAGATGTTCATGGAGTTACACAGAGAAGAGAAGAGGGAGGAAGGAGACAGAGGTGACCAGGAGGAGAAAAGGGGGAATCAAAAGGAGATAGACAGATCCAGCCTGTAATCAGTTCCCTAAGTGTTGTCCACAGCCCAGAACACACAAAGTGATTCACAGAGTTGGGTAGAGAAGAGAAGGGGGAGGGAGGAGATAGAGACGACCTGGTGGAGAAAAAGGAGAGTCCAAATGGGGAGAGAGCAGTCAAGCCAGTAATCACACTCCCAAGTAAAAATGGGTACCGAAGATTGGGTTCTTAAAGGTACAAAATTGATAACAAATATCAAAATGCAAAGATTAAAAATCTAGAGTAGGTTAGGCTCTCAAAAATACAATATTAAAAAACAAAGTCACAAACATTATAAAATATATATATGAAGTTTGCTTTAAAAGTAGTCTCTTTTTTTTGAAAGGTAATAGATTATAAAAATGAAAATTAAAAGAGTAATAGAGGCCTTAAAATTTTTTTTAAGTTTTATTAATTTAAAAAATGATAATAGTAAAAATATATCTAGAAATTTCTCTGGAGTTATTGCAGACAGTGTGAGGTCAGTTCAGTTTCAGATAGTTCCTTGATCTGGCTTATACTTCTCAAGATCTATAGACCCCTTCCAATGTAGTCAGTGCTAACTCCAGGGTTTTAATCTGTTGCACCTGTCACTTCCAAAGAGGTTTCTTCTGTTTATTTTAGCTTCTTCTGTTTGCTTGTTTCTTCAGTGTTTAATTTCCACCCTGACACAAGGGGAAGGTGGTCACTTATTTAGGCTCACTTGTTCAGTCATGCTGTGGGGAGGGAAGAACCCTGCAAACAAACATCACTGGCATGTGTGGGGGGTGCTCGCAGTGTTTCAGCTGCAGTGGGTTTGCCCCCACTCAAGCATGTGAGCTTTCATGGTCTACACTGCTCAGGCTCCAGGTTGCTCTGCCGGGAACTGTCTGAGGCAGGCCCTGGGTTGCGTGCACTTTCCAGGTCTAAGCCACTCAGGTTCAGGTTCTCCGGTACTCCACAAAGGCGCAGACTCGGTTGGGCCTGTGTTTTGTGCCCTTCCCAGGTCCGAGCAGCTCAGGTGGCCAGGTGCTTGGCGAGTGCAGTCACCCCCAGGTTGGGGGTGCATCTTATTGCCTGCCCCTTCCCAGCAGCTTGGTTTTCTGGGTGTACAATGGGTGTGCCTTCTCAGGTGTGCCGTGTGTCTCTTCTGGGGAGCTGATCTCTGGCTGTGACCCTCCTGGCGGATGTCAACCGTCACTCGTGGTTAGCAACAGAGCCTGTTTGTAGTTTGGTAGAGGATGCCTTTCTGGGGCTGCGATTGCCCCTTTC
>NW_011495023.1:2607189-2612077 GCF_000754665.1 Bison bison bison | reverse complement strand
GCTGGTCCGCAGCCTGCTAGCTCTCCTCTGGTGTTTGCTCAGTCCTTTGTTCTGTGAACGGGCCTGGCAGTGCCTCAGGTTAGGGCTTTTCACAGGATAGTTCGTTCTCTCTCTCTCTCTCTCTCTCTCTCTCTCTCTCTCTCTCTCTCTCTCTCTCTGGCTATCCCACAGTTTGGGTTGCTATCTCACTTTAGTTCCCTCAGATTGCCCTCAGGGCATTCCAGCCCAGTCCTTACCCTAAGTAATGCAGCCTGCACCTCCCTGTTCATCCCCCCTTGCTGGTGGCAGCTGGGAGCACTGGGAGTTGTCGTTAGGCATATAATCTGTGGGTTTTAATTATTGATTGACTGATTTTTCCTCCTGGTTACATGGCTTCTGAGATTCCAAGATTCCCCACAGACCCCAGTGAGAAGTATTTCCTGGTGTTTGGAAACTTTTCTTTTAAGACTCGCTTCCTGGGATGGATCTCCATCCCTACCTCTTTTGTCTCTCTTTTTATCTTTTATATTTTGTCCTACCTCCTTTCGATGACAATGGGGTGCCTTTCTGGGTGCCTGATGTCTTCTGCCAGCATTCAGAAGTTGTTTTGTGGAATTTGCTCAGCGTTCAAATGTTCTTTTGATGAATTTGTGGGGTTAAGTGGTCTCCCTGTCCTATTCCTCTGCCATCTTAGGACCGCCCCCCTAATTTGCTTTCAAGTTTGGAATATATAGAATATCAACCTACCTCTAAAAGAGATTGCAAGGGATCATGTTTTCCTGAATCCTTTCCCCTGTATGCCCCAGTTTACCCCTTCTGTTGTAAGTAACCATGTATTATATTGTCCTCTGGTTTATTATTTCTTTAAATCATTTGTAAATGTGTCTATTTTTCTTAATTTTCCCCTTAACTTCCCCTTCTTTCTTACCTCAAAGGTAATATATTAAATATATACTTTTTCACTTTTATTTTTTACAAAACATTCTTTCTTGGAAATTCTTTCTTGTCTGAATAACTTTTTCATTCATTTTATAGCTATATGTACAGCTGTTTGTGTCACATTTTAAACCATTATTTATAACATATCATAGTTTATGGTACGTATCTAGATTATTCAAGCAATGATCTATGAATATTCAGGTAGTTTGAATATTATGCAATTACACATGATGCTATGGTGAGTAATCTTGTGCCTATGTGTTTTCATTGTTTGACCTATGATTGATAGTGACCTAAAGTATAAATAACCCAAGAAAACTAGAGACTGATAGAAATATATTCAAAACACTCACTAAAACTTTTCTCACAATTTTTATGTCATATCTAGCATTATGATTATTTTTTATCAAAATGAAAGAGAATTGTTCTGTACACTTGTATAAATTTGAAGTTTAGATATTTCACAGTAGATCTGTTTTTTCTATTCAGTGCACTAAATGCACTTCTTTATGTAGGTTATGATGAAGCATCATATGAAAAGGTTATGCTTAACCATCAGGATTTGGTGTCAAAAACCCAAATGCAAGTAAAGAAGCAAAGAACTCTCAAAAAGGAAAGACTCTCTAGTAAGCATCATAATCATAAATAACTTCATATCATTTTAAATTAAACTTATCAGATCTTTTTTGTTTCATGAAGATATATCTCAGCATATGTTTTGTATGGATAAAATTTTACATTTTGATTTAAAGTGTGAGTACCTTAAGGCAGCTTAAAAACAAAAATGAAGTTCTTGATACAGTTTAGTTGGAATTTCCGACCTTAAGACTATTTCATGCTCAGTATCCATTAAGGACAATAATAGATGAGTAGTTATCTCACTAAGGCTATGTACCTTTCAGCCAACCTGGGAAATTTCTGCTCTGAACGACCAATGGCTGCCTCTGACCTCTGTCAGTGTCTTTTTGCTATAGGCACAATGTCAGTAAGCTACAAAGAGGTCAGTAACTCAGAAAACAAATGGAGACTCAGAGGAGTCCAGGGAAGGAGCTTGAATGGTCTGTCGGAAGTCTTCCAGAGCATCTTTTTGGCTGGGTCTCCACTCAAAGGGGATAGCCTTTATGGTAACTCCTTAGACATGTGGCATCATATCCCTGTGGGCAGCATGCAAATGTGTTAATAGTCAACGAATCCCATCAAAAGTCCCATCAATACATTTAAAATAAATAATCCTGAGGAAGAGAGGACCCAAAGATTTGCAAACATCTCTGGAGTAAGATTTTTATCTGCTACAGGTCACACACTGGAATTTCACTTGGATACTAGGTCCTTGTCTATATTAATGGCCCAGCTATATTGTCCCATATGGATCAACAGGATGTTCAGTCCTTGTGGGATGGTGCTTGTCTGGGCCCACCAGAAAGATGTCATCAATATAGCAAGGCTATCATTCCCTCCGTGAGTGGGACTATCTCAGTCATGCTCTACCCATTGAAGATAGGCAGATGGGGAATTGAGAGGTCCCTGTGGAAGGACATTAGTGGCATATTTCAATTAATTCTACATAGAGGTAAATTGATCATCGTCATTGGCATGAAGAGAGATGCTGATAAGTATTCAAGTTGTTGGTTGCTGTAGACTGAGTTCCTTTACCTTGGGCAATAGCTTCTGTGACAGTCACAATACCAGTGTGAGGTTGGTACTTACAGTTTGTGCAGCCTTAATCATGTTAGTCTGTAGGCACCTGAGGTTTTGTGCACAGGTCTGATGGGGCTTTTTTTTTTTTTTTTCCTGAAGGGGCTATTGAATGCAGATATAGTCTGTGGAATTTTTTGGCTTGTTTAAGCTCAGCAACAAGGGCAGCTATTTATTTTTTACACCCAGCATGTCAGTATTGTTTTTGGTATCTAACAGATAAGGGTTCTAGGTTCTGGTAGTTGGGTGGCTCAAGATCTTCCAGCCTGCCCCATTAAAATATCCTAACATTATCAAATCCTGTCACAGCTTGGTAGTGAATAAGAGTGATGAGTCACCTAAATAATACATCTCTACCAATAATACATTCAGCGATGAAGGCAATAACAATGCAGCATACCATAGTATGGCCTGGAAAAGGTTTCTGTTTGTGGTGGTGGCCCCAAAACAGACAGCATTATCTGTTTCCCCCTCATTCTAGTGCCAGGGCTTGTGAGGATTACAGATATTAGTGTACCACGATCCAAAAAGCCCAAGAAATGTGATTCTCCTCCAACTGCCTTTCAAACTTTGTTCTGGAATAGCCTCTCATATCTTTACCGGGTAAATAGGTGCTTTGGTATAGCCCTATTTTGTTTATTTTTGAAAGCTGAGAATCAGGATAAGTGTATATGCTAGTTTCTGATCTGTCTCAAGATTCATTGATAAAAGTATAGAAAATAGCACTTGCTTTATTCATAGTGGCCACCACAAAGTGGACCGTAGTGGGGCTACATGTTAGGTCCTCACGGCCCATAGTGTAACAAGAGTACCTCAGTGGAGAGTGTTAATTTATTCCTTTGATACCCTGTTGTATGGGAATCAGGGCAACAGATTTTAGGTAAGGTCATTGCCTATAATATCCGGTAGAGGGAGCATTATTATATCACTTTTTCTTTCTGGCAGCCACCAATTTTTGGATGCCTGAAAATTTACCAATTAAGATCTGACTATGTGACAACTAATTGATACAAACTTATGAAGAAATTTGATTGAGCTTGCTAACCAATAAGATTCACAAAAATGAACCTAGAGATCTGAGTCTGGTAAGACCCAAGTCTCTGAAAATCTCTTCAGGTTGCTGGGCAGTGATTGGAAAGTCCTTTACATCCTTTTTCATTAAAGTCATCAGTCTCTGTCAGGACTTAGAACCAACAATAGTCATAGAGTATATAACTCAGCTTTCTGGGTCTCTGATGACTTTTATGTCCATCTCTGGAGAACCATAACCATGAACTCAGGAATTATTTCCCTAGCTCTCTTAGAGTCCCTCAGTTCAATCTCTAATTTGACTCATTGGGGAAACTGATGTGAGTTTGGGGGCTAAAGTGAAGGACCAATATTTCCCTAAAACCAGAAGTCTTAACAATTTATGAGAACCTTCTAAGGGTGCTCTGTGGCCTCCACCAGCACTTTCTGAGACTCATTGGCATTACTGGTTGAGTGTTCCATTGGACAACCTTGCAGTAATCCATTTACATAGTCCAAGAGTGATGCAAATCATCTCTCAGTTCAGTTCAGTCACTCAGTCGTCCAACTCTGTGTGATCCCATGAATCGCAGCACGCCAGGCCTCCCTGTCCATCACCATCTCCTGGAGTTCACTCAAAGTCACATCCATTGAGTCGGTGATACCATCCAGCCATCTCATCCTCTGTCGTCCCCTTCTCCTCCTGCTCCCAATCCCTCCCAGCATCAGAATCTTTTCCAATGAGTCAGCTCTTCGCATGAGGTGGCCAAAGTACTGGAGTTTCAGCTTTAGCATCATTCCTTCCAAAGAACACCCATCCAAAGGGTGTTAACATCTAAAGGGCTGATTTCCTTTAGAATGGATTGGTTGGATCTCCTTGCAGTCCAAGGGACTAGCAAGAGTCTTCTCCAACACCACAGTTCAAAAGCATCAATTCTTCGGTGCTCAGCTTTCTTCACAGTCCAACTCTCACATCCATACATGACCACTGGAAAAACCATAGCCTTGACTACTGCTGCTGCTACTGCTAAGTCACTTTAGTCATGTCCAACTCTGTGCGACCCCGTAGACAGCAGCCCACGAGGCTCCCCCGTCCCTGGGATTCTCCAGGCAAGAACACTGGAGTGGGTTGCCATTTCCTTCTCCAATGCACGAAAGTGAAAAGGGAAAGTGAAGTCGCTCAGTCGTGTCTGACTCCCAGCGACCCCATGGGCAGCAGCCTACCAGGCTCCTCTGTCCATGGGATTTTCCAGGCAAGAGTACTGGA
>NW_011495023.1:2594971-2607089 GCF_000754665.1 Bison bison bison | reverse complement strand
AGTGATGGGATCAGATGCCATGATCTTCGTTTTCTGAATGTTGAGCTTTAAGCCAACTTTTTCACTCTCCTCTTTGACTTTCATCAAGAGGCTTTTTAGTTCCTCTCCACTTTCTGCCATAAGGGTGTTATCATCTGCATATCTGAGGTTGTTGATATTTCTTCTGGCAATCTTGATTCCAGCTTGTGCTTCTTCCAGCCCAGCATTTCTCATGATGTCCTCTGCATATAAGTTAAATAAGCCTGGTGACAATATACAGCCTTGACGTACTCCTTTTCCTAGGGCTTTGTGGGATCTAAAGAGATTTCACGTTTTCAGAAAAGCATTATGTTTCATTGGTCACTTTGCTCACTGTGCCAGTTTTTCAGAGAAAGAGCTGATAGTTGTCAAGTTGGCCAATTAAAATAACAAACTGTACAAAGTAAAATTAACCCTTTATTCATTTACTCTGATAGTATAAACTATAAACAGAAAAGGGCTGAAGCTCCACTAGTCTTCTGTTTTCCCCACAGAACAGCACTGGGCAAGGGTCAGGTGTGTCGTCATAGACAGGAGAGAGTGGAGGCAACATTTCACTGCCTCCAACAAAAGGCTCCCACTGTTTTAAGGATCCTGGGCCCAGGGAAAGGGCAAGGAGGCAGAGTTTGGAGTGGATAAGTTCTTTACACTGAGTCAGACTGAGAACAGTGTTTTCCAGGTATACCTAGTAAGATGGTCTAGGTAGGGGCATCTGAATAGTACATTGTCTCAAGGAATCATCTGTATGGAGGTTCCTTGGCAGAAAAGTTTAAGATCATGGTTAGCTGGAAGTGTAGGTTAAGGGTCAGCCTGACTGCAACTATTTCTAGTGCCTGGATCTGTACATTGTTAGTGTAGGGTTGGAAGCTTTCCCAAATAAGGACTGACAGTTTTGTAATTTCTTATGGTATAAAAGATCATATATAGTGTTTTAACATAGAATTGAAACATCAGTGTGTGTACACACACACACGTGTGTGCATTCATATGTAGCTAAACTACATACACATAAAAGTGAATATATATATATGCATATACCCATACATAGACATATTTGGAAACTGAGTTCTTACAGACCCCTTCAATTCCAGGTAATACACTTAGGGCTTGTTCTTGCCTTCCTTCATTTTATATGTTTATGTCCTTCCACAGTGTGGATTCTGACTTTAAGAAACATCAACACATTTATATATTAAGCCATCTTAGAATACTTGTAAAACTGTTTCACAATCACTTAACTGATACAAATAGGAGAAAAAAGCCTACTGAAATTTTTGTGAATGTTTTTGTGCCTACTCTCTTGCCTAAGATGGGGTTGTTGTTCAGTCGTTCAGTCATTTTCAACTCTTTGCCACCCCATGGACTGCAGCGCGTCAGGCTTGCCTATCCATCACTATCTCCCTGAGTTTGCTCAAACTCATGTTCATTGAGTCGATGATGCCATCTGACCATCTCATCCTCTATCGCCCTTTCTCCTCCTGCCCTCAGTCTTTTCCAGCATCGGTGTCTTTTCCAATGAGTCAACCCTTCACATCAGGTGGACCAAGTATTGGAGCTTTAGCATCAGTCCTTCCAATGAATATTCAGGGTTGATTTCCTTTAGGATTGACTGGTTTGTTCTCCTTGCAGTCCAAGGGGCTCTCAAGAGTCTTCTCCAGCACCACAGTTAGAAAGCATCAATTCTTCAGTGCTCAGGCTTCTTTATGGTCCAACTCTCAAGTCTGTACATGACTACTGGAAAAACCATAACTTTGACTAGACAAACCTTTGTCAACAAAGTAATGTCTCTTCTTTTAATACGCTGTCTTGTTTTGTCATAGGTTTTCTTCCAAGGAGCAAGCATCTTTTAATTTCATGGCCACAGTCACTGTCCACAGTGATTTTTGAGCCCAAGAAAATAAAGTCTGTCACTGATTCCATATTTTTCCCTGTCTTTTTACCCTGAAGTGATGGGACCAGATGCCATGATCTTAGTTTTCTGAATGTTGAGTTTTAAGCCAGCTTTTTCACTCTCCTCTTTCACCTTCATCAAGAGGCTCTTTAGTTCCTTTTCACTTTCTGCCATTAGGGTGGTGTCATCTTCGTGTCTGAGTTTATTTGATGTCTCCCAGCAATCTTGATTCTGGTTTGAGCTTCATCCAGCCTGGCATTTCGTGTGATGTACTCTTGCATGTAAGTTAATTAAACAGGGTGACAATATACAGCCTTGAAATACTTCTTTCCCAATTGGGAACCAGTCTGTTGTTCCATGTCCAGTTCTAACTGTTGCTTCTTGACCTGCATACGTATTTCTCAGGAGGCAGGTCAGTTGTCTGGTATTCCCATCTCTTTAAGAATTTTCCACAGTTTGTTGTGATCCACACAGTCAAAGGCCTTAGTGTAGTCAGTGAAGCAGAAGTAGATGCTTTTCTGAAATTCTCTTGCTTTTTTTTATGATCCAATGGATGTGGACAATTTGTTGTTTGGTTCTTCTACCTTTTCTAAAACCAGTTTGTACATCTGAAAGTTCTCAGTTCATGTACTGTTGAAGCCCAGCTTGAAGGATTTTGAGCGTTACCTTGCAAGCATGTGAAATAAGCACAAATGTGCGGTAGTTTGAGCATTCTTTGGCGTTGCCCTTCTTTTGGATTGGAATGAAAATTGACCTTTTCCAGTTCTGTGGCCTCTGCTGAGTTTTCCAAATTTGCTGGCATATTGAGTGCAGCACTTTAACAGCATCATCTTTTAGGATTTTCAATAGCCCAGCTGGAATTCCATCACTTACACTAGCTTTGTTCGTAGAAATGCTTCCTAAGACCCACTTAAATTCACACTCCAAGATGTTGCACTCT
Organism: Bison bison bison; assembly: GCF_000754665.1. Lineage (NCBI taxonomy): Eukaryota > Metazoa > Chordata > Mammalia > Artiodactyla > Bovidae > Bison > Bison bison. The sequence continues at coordinate 2,604,240 of NW_011495023.1, read as the reverse complement.
CTCCTGGTCATTAAGACTTTTTTTTGTACAGTTCTTCTGTGTAGGTCATTATCATTTTTCTGTCCTTTACTGTGCCCATCTCTGCATGAACTGTTCCCATGGTGTATCTGATTTTCCTGAAGAGATCTCTAGTCTTTCCCATTCTACTGTTTTCCTCTATTTCTTTGCATTGATCACTTAGGAAGGCTTTCTTATCTCTCCTTGCTATTCTTTGGAACTCTGTATTCAGATGGGTATATCTTTCCCTTTCACTTCTCTTCTTTTCTCAGCTCTTTGTAAGGCCTCCTCAGACAAGTATTTTGCCTTCTTGAATTTCTTTTTCTTTGGGATGGTTTTGTTCACCACCTCCTATACAGTATTACAAACCTCTATCCATAGTTCTTCAGGCACTCTTTCTATCAGATATAATTCTTTGAATCTATTTGCTACTTCCACTATATAATCATAAGGGGTTTGATTTAGGTGATACCTGAATGACCTAGTGGTTTTTCCCCACTTTCTTCAATTTATGTCTGAATTTTGCAATAAGGAGCTCATGATATGAGCCACATTCAGCTCTGGGTCTTGTTTTGCTGACTGTATAGAGCTGCTGTTTCTTCAACTTCAAAGAATATAATCAGTCTGATTTCAGTATTGATCATCTGGTAATGTCCATTTGTAGAGTCATCTCTTGTGTTGTTGGGAGAGTGTTAACTATGACCAGTGCATTCCCTTGGCAAAACTCTATTATCCTTGCCCTACTTCATTTTGTACTCCAAGGCCAAATTTGCTCTTTACTCTAGCTATCTCTTGGAGAAGGCAATGGCAACCCACTCCAGTACTCTTGCCTGGCAAATCCCATGGATGGAGGAGCCTGGTAGGCTGAAGTCCATGGGGTTTCTAGGAGTTGGACACGACTGAGCGACTTCACTTTCACTGTTCACTTTCATGCATTGGAAAAGGAAATGGAAACCCACTCCAGTATTCTTGCCTGGAGGATCCCAGGGAGGGGGGAGCCTGGTGGGCTGCCATCTATGGGGTTGCACAGAATTGGACACGACTGAAGTGACTTAGCAGCAGCAGCAGCTAGCTCTCTTGACTTCCTTTGTTTTCATTTCAATCCCCTGTGATGAAAAGGACACCTTGTTTTGGTGTTAGTTCTAGAAAGTCTTGTAGGTCTTCATTGAACTGTTCAACTTCAGCTTCTTCGGCATCAGTTGTTGGGGCATAGACTTGAATTACTGTGATGTTGAATGGTTTGCCTTGGAAGCAAACTGAGATCATTTTGTAGTTTTTAAGATTGTACCCAAGTACTGCATTTCAGACTCTCTTGTTGACTATGGGGCTTCTCCATTTCCTCTCCTTAGAGGAATTTCCTCCATTTCCCTTAGAGAGGAGAGGAAATGGAGGAAATTCTTGCCCACAGTAGTAGATATAATGGTCATCTGAATTAAATTTGCCCAATTCTGTCCATTTTAGTTCACTGATTCCTAAAATGTTAGTGTTTACTCTTGCCATCTCCTGTTTAACCACATCCAATTTACCTTGATTCATGGACCTAACATTCTAGATTCTTATGCAATATCGCTTTTTATGGCATCAGACTTTACTTTCACCACCAGACACATCCAAAACTGGCCTCATTTCCACTTTGGCACAGCCTCTTCAGTCTTTCTGGATCTATTTCTTCACTCTTCCCCAGTAGCATATTGGACACGTGGAGGGCTCTTTCAGTGTCATATCTTCTTGCCTTTTTCATACTGTTCATGGGGTTCTCAAAGCAAGAATGCTGAAGGCGTTTGCCATTTCCTTCTCCAGTGAACCACATTTCATCAGAACTGTCCACCATAACCCATCTGTCTTGGCTGGTGCTGCACAGCATGGCTCATAGTTTTATTGAGTCACCCAAGGCTGTGATCCATGTGATCATTTTGGTTAGTTTCTGTGATTATGGTTTTCATTCTGTCTGCCATCTGATGGAAGAGGATAAGAGGCTTTTGGAAGCTTCTTAAGGGACTGGCTGTGGGGAAACCTGGGTCTTACTCTGGTGGGATGGGCCATACTCAGTAAATCTGTTATCCAATTTTATGCTGATGGGTGGGGCTGTGGTCTCTCCCTGTAGTTTGGCCTGAGGTGGCCCAGTCCTAGAGTCTGCAGTCTCTGTGTCAGGACTGTAGGCTCTTTAGTAGGACCCATGGTGATCTCCAAGAGGACTTAATGCCAACATGCCACACCTCCCAGGACTATTGCTGCCAGTGCCCCTGTTCCCATGTTAGTCCACTGCTGACTCATGCCTCTACAGGAGACCCTCAAACACTCTCAGGCAGGTCTGGCTTAGACTCTTGTAGGGATCACTGGTCCTTTCCCTGGGTCCTGGTGCACATAAGGTTTTGTTTGTGCCCTCCAAGCATCTCTGGCTGGTATGAGGTTTGATTTTAATGTGATTGTCTCCCTCCTACTGCCTTGTTGTGGCATCTCTTTTGTCCTGGGACATGGGGTATCTTTTTCTTGGTGGATTCCAACATCCTCCTGTCAATGGTGGTTCAGCAGCTGATGGTTGTTCATAGTTGATGAGTTACTTGAATTTGTGCTTATTTTTTCCTTCAGTAGCTTCAAGTTTGCTTTCAATGTTAGTCTTCCTTTTTATTTTTTAAATAGGTAAAACATGGACCTTTTCCCAAAGGTAATAAATGGGCAAAGCGATATATGTAAAGTGTCATTCCTTTCTTATACCTTCCCTTCATTCCGTAGTCCTCACCCTCCTTTTGTAGGTATCCAACTAAATTGTTTTTTGGTTTGTCTTCTCCATGTTTGATTGAAAAATAACTCTTTTTCCCCCTGTTTTTGTATTTCTTTCTTATGTCCCTTTCTTTCACAAAAGGTAGCATGCAAGATACTCATTTCAGTTTTTTTTTTCCACCTAATACTACCTCCTTGAAATCCCTCCAAATCATTTTGTAGAGGTTTTTTTTTTTTTTTTTTTTTTTTTTTGCATTTCCTTTGCAGCAATAGGTACACTTGTTTATACTACCAAGTACTGTAATTTATACTTTACCATAGTTTATAATATATACTTTAGTTTGATTCAACCAATCAACCAATCTTCTATGTTTATATATTTGCTGATTTTAATTATTTTGTAATTATACATAATATTGTAATGGAAAACTTGTACATACACATTTTCATCATTTGGCCTATAAATATATATTTACCTAAAGTGTAAATAACACAAGAAAACTGGAGACTAATATACAAATATTTGTTTCCTAGGAATGTTTATGAAGCAGACAGCTTCAACTTACATCTATCAGAATTGATCTGACAATTTTCATGTGGATCTAGCATTGTGGCAATTCATTTAAAATTATATTAAAATAAGAGAAAATGTTATTGTACAATTATTATAAATTTGAAATTAGAGATTTCACAATAATATCTGTTTTATTCACTTAGCAGACTAAATGTATCTCTCTATATAGCTCATGATAAAGTACGAGATAAAAAGCGTATGCATGAGAATCTAGATTCAAAAATCCAACAACATGTAAAGAAAGGAAAAAGTCACAGAAGGGAAGGACACACTAGTAAGTATAATAAGTATAGATAATTTTTAATAAATATTTTAAATTAAACTCATCAAATTATCTTTTTTCTTTGGTTCACAAATATGTATGTGGCATGTATTTTATTTTAAAGATTATTTTTCTTATTTATTTTTATTGAAGTATACTTGGTTTTTGTTGTTAGTTGCTGTTATATACCAGAGGGATTCAGTTATACATAGATATATATACACTCTTTTTTTAAATATTCTTTTCCATTATGGTTTATCATTGTTGCTGTTGCTGTTTAGTTGCTAAGTCACGTCCAACTCTTTTGTGACTCCATGGATGATAGCCCACCCAGCTCCTCTGTCCAAGGGATTTCCCAAGCAAGAATTCTGGAATGGGTTACCATTTCCTTCTTTTTCCATTATGGTTTATAATAGGATCTTTTTTTTAGTTGGAGTGTAATTGCTTTACAATGTTATGTTGTGTTAGTTTCTGCTGTACAACAACATGAATTGGCTGTAAGTATACATGTATTCCTTCCCTCTTGGATCTTTCTCACCCTATGTCCCCCTTGCCACCCATCTGCGTCACCACAGAGCAACAAGTTGAGCTCCCTGTATTGTACACAGGTAGCTATCTTACCAGCTATCTATTTTATGCATGGTAGTGTATTTATGTCAGTCCCAATCTCTCAGTTTGTCCTGACTTCTCTTTCCCTTTCTTTGTCCACAAGTCCATTCTCTATGCCTGCATGTCTTTTCTTTCTCTGCATATAGGTTTATCAGTACCATTTTTATAGATTCCATATATATTTGTTAATACTTGATATTTGTTTTTCTCTTTTTGACTGACTTCACTTTGTATGACAGATTCTAGGTTCAACCATGTGTGACTACAAATGACCCAATTTCTTTCTTTTGTATGACTGAGTAATAGTCTATTGTATATACATACTATATCTTCTTTATCCATTTATCTGTCAATGAATATCTAGGTTGCTTCCTTGTCCTGGGTATTGTAAATAGTGCTGCAATGAACATTGAGGTGCATGTGTATTTTTGAATTATGCTTTTCTCAGGGTACATGCCCAGTAGGGGGATTGCTGGGTCATATGGTAGTTCTAGTTTTAGTTTTTTAAGGAACCCTCATACTGTTCTCCATAGTTCAGTTCAGTCGCTCAGTTGTGTCCGACTCTGGGACCCCATGAACTGCAGCACACCAGGCCTCCCTGTCCATCACCAACTCCCAGAGCCCACCCAAACCCATGGCCATTGAGTCAGTGATACCATCCAACCATCTCATCCTCTGTTGTCCCCTTCTCCTTCTGCCCTCAATCTTTCCCAGCATCAGGGTCTTTTCAAATGAGTCAGTTCTTCGCATGAGGTGGCCAAAAGTACTGGAGTTTCAGCTTCAACATCAGTCCTTCCAATGAACACCCAGGACTGATCTCCTTTAGGATGGACTGGTTGGATCTCCTTGCAGTCCAAGGGACTCTCAAGAGTCTTCTCCAACACCACAGTTCAAAAGCATCAATTCTTCTGTGCTCAGCATTAAGCCTCTAATAATCAATTGACTCTCCATATACCTGAGGCCTCATCCACAGGCCAAATGGGGTTACTAAAATGGAGAAATAGTCTTGTGGAGAACTTTTGCTTCATTAAGCTCAGTAATGAGCTTTTAATCCTCTAGGTGGTTGCTTTGGCTGTCGAAGGCACTAGGTACTGGTAGTTTGTTAGGTTCAGTTTTTTATGAAGGGCCACTGAAATGGCCTCAGTTGTAGGATTTCTAAGCATGGACTGGGGATACACACACACACACACACACACACACACACACTTTTCCCTCATCTTGCTCCAAAAAGACCAAAGAATAAAACTATTCCTCACCTCCCCATCCTCATGTTGGGGAGGTGGGAGATTTGTAAATCATCCTCATGTTCCCAGTGGAGACACAGGGACCTTGGCCTAATTCATAGCCTTGTTTATTTTTAAGGTTAAGAGATCTGGATACAAGTAAGGGGCTTCACTCTGATTCATGTCAAGATTCACTGGAAGGGTTGGAGAGAATGTTACTTTCATTAGTCATAGGAGTTATCAGTATGTGGACCCCATTGTGCCCAAAGGTCATTATCTAGTCCCAGATATCTGATGGAGAGCCTGTCAGTCTCCTTGTTGAGACCTACTGTTGGGTAAGAAAACCCATAGATGTCTTTGGGAAAGATCTTGACCCTGTGATCCAGGAGTAAGTACCCTATTACCGTTTTTACATCACTCCGACTACTAGTGAAAAGTTAGTGTCTTGCCAGTAGCTGCTTTTTCTTTGCTTGGAAAGTTTTCAGTTCACATATAGATTGTGCCATGAACCAGTTGACATCACTATAAGGAGGTTTAATTGAGCTAGGTAACCAGTTAGAGTGGCAAGAATAAACTTAGATCTGAGTCTGGTAAACAGTCCCATCACTTACTTTCCTCACTTTTTTTTGTTGAATCAAGGGATTCTCAAGTGGCTTGCAGAGCACCTTACTGGGTAGCTGTAAGGGTGGGCCAAAAAAGTTTTTTGAGAATTGTTTGAGAACTCAAAAATTGTTTGAAAACTCAAAAGTTTTTGAGAATTGTTTGAGAACTAACCACCATTGGACCAGTCAAGAGCAAATAATAGCTAGTAAAGGAAGGAGAGGCTCAGGTGTACATGACTTTTCTCCCACCTACCCTATTCTTCATCTTCCTTGGGCATAGTAGCCATGGAAAATGTTCTGAAAGAGAGGGTCTGCAGTGACACACCAGAAAAGGTGCTGCTGTCTCCAGTTAATTTTAACAATATTACTTTCCTTATAGTGGAGTCAAACTATCCAAATCTCTATCATTTCTTTGTGTCACTGGGCAAAGCAACCCCTGGAGCTCTACCTATTTTCTCATTAAATATGAGAAACAGTTGTATTGAGGATGTCATCACTGCCAGCAACATGTTTAGATTTAATAGTAGTCATTGTGACCAGTTCTGCATGCAACTTTTGGTGACCAAATACATTATTTTCTCTTTCTCTTTCCTGTATTTCTTTTCCTAAAGGTAAATATCTTACATTTTCTTTTGATTTCTTACTCTTTTCTTTCCTAAAAAATAGAATATTTGATATCTTCTCTTTCCATTTTTTTGTTTATACTTAACCTCTCATCTAGCAATCCTTCCAAGTTGGGTTATAAGTATCTTTTTTATAGCTTTATGTGTAACTCTTTGTATAAATAATAATTTATATTACCCTAATTTATAGTATGTACCTTGCTATTCAAGTAATCTCATATGCTAGTATATTTAGGTGCTTCTGAGTATTTTGTGATAAAAAATGTGGTGTGATGAATAACCTTTACATATACATTTTCATCATTTGGTCTATGAGTATATATTAACCTAAACTATAATAATGTAAAACAAGTAGGGACTAATATAAAATATATTTGACATCAGCAAACATTTGTGAAATAATGAGACTTACACACATTGAAATTTTTCTCGCCATTTTTATATCAGGTCTAGCATGAGGGTAATTTATTTATGTATTTATAAAAAGGAAAAAAATACTGTAAACACATGTATAAACTTAATATATAGGGATTTCAAGATCCATTCTTCTGCTTAATGCACTAAATGTGTCTCTTTATGTAGCTCGTGATGATGTATCAGATGAAAGTCTCATGTTTATGCAGCAAGACTTAAAGTTAGAAACAGAAATTCATGTAGAGAAACAAAAATCTTCTGGACCTGAAAGTGTCAGTAAGTAAAATAATTGTGGATAACCTTGTTTTTTTACCTGTTCCAATTGTCACACTGTTTTATGTTTCCTTGCTGTGTCTCTGAATTACTGTAAGCACCACAAGGACGGACCCTGGGCTATCTTGCTGCTAGTATATCCCCAGCAAAAAGCACAGTGCCTGACCCAAAACAGGCATCCAATAAATAGTTTTTGAATACATGAAAAAAAATTTAAATTGTACTCGTCAGAAGATCTTTTCTTTGGTTCATGAAGATGTATTTGGGATTTTAAAAAAAACTAGTTCAAAGAGTCCTTGTATTTATTTTTTACATAGCATAAATGCAGGAGACATTGTAAATCCACAATTCCCCACAAAATTTATACAATTAGCAACTGAGAATCTATGTTCTTATGATCTCCATCTTTCAAGCTGTACACTCTTTGGAATTCATTCCATAGTAGCAAAGAACCTTATCTCAAAACACCAAGTTTCCAGGCATTATTGCAAACATGTTGTTTTCATTCTTTAATACATGGTTAAATTCCTATGAAGCAAATCCCAATTCATCTTCACCTTCAATGGATAAGGGAAAACAGGAAGCCAATGTCATTCTTACATCTAAAACTGATTCTGCCTCTTTACCTTAATATATTTCCTCTGTGAACATTTTAACTTTAAATACATTCTGTGTTTAATATGAATATAAGTTGAAATTTAAAAAATCTCAGATTCATCTAACAGTTTGGGACATTTCATATCCATTTTTCTGAGGAAAACAAAAACATGGTCTCTACTGTAGAGTATTCTGGTAGTGTTTATTAAAAGTTCAATTTAGCATTTTATAGCGAACTAGTATGGACTGTTGGTCCAAATTAAAGATTTAAAGATTCCTTAATTTATGTAGATTAAGATACTAAGCTGATTCCCAAAGTATTTTATAAATGTATGTTTTCATTTTTAGAACAAGCAGGGTTCAGTGGGCACTTTTAGAATCTTGCTCACATCATTCCTATATATCCAGAGACTTCTGGATCCACTCAAGGACAAAGAAAACGGGTTAAGTCTGCTGAAAGCATCAACAGGAATCTGATACACAGACACAGATTTCATGGTTACAGATGGTGGAAATGAAGTCTTTAGAACTGTGCTGAGTTCTTTAAGCATGTTAGTCTGTTCTTTAAGCATGGATCTTTTCTACAAAGACTGCATTTTCTAACTATAGTCAGTAACTTGAGGGCCTTCTCTAGATTTTGCTCTGCATTGGTGACATCATAGTGCAAAGCTCTGCCAGCATATTTGCTATATTTCTGAGCTCTAGCAGAGTCCTCTGATGTTAGTTAGATATCTCCCTGGGAAACTGCAGTATAGTGCAGAATCAGTGCCTGGAGTAGTCTGTGGAGTAGGCTGGGTAGTTTTACTTGTTAAACCTGTACTGTGAGGAACTTCTGCTGGGATATTAGCTGGAATGCTGGATTGTGGGCACCAAGAGGAATTTGTATTCCAGTATAGCTGCCTGATGTCATGTTGCTTGGGTCCTAAGTTGAAGATCATTGCTGAGGTGGCTGAGTGAGCAGAGAGGTTGCTCCCATATTTTCATTTTTTTTCAGCATCAGTATATTCTTCAGTCCCACCAGTCCTAAGTCTCTCCATTCTTTAAACAATTATAAATATGTTATCTTTCATGTTGCCTTTCACCTTCCATACATTTTCATCGGTGAGTTCTCCAACACTGTTTTGACATCTGTTAAAAGACTTGCAGTATAGTGGGACTTGATCATGTTTTTGTGAAATCACCCAGCATGAACTTCATTATCTGTATACAAAACATTTTCAAAGCATAGTTCTCCAAATGGGCAGAGACTGCAGCCATGAAATTAAAAGACACTTGCTCCTTGGGAAAAAAGCCATGGCATACCAAGACAGCATATTAAAAAAAAAAAAAGACAGCATATTAAAAAACCACAGACATCACTTTGCTGACAAAGAT
>NW_011495023.1:2590446-2594816 GCF_000754665.1 Bison bison bison | reverse complement strand
CAAGGAGTTTAAGCCAGTCAATTCTAAAGGAAATTAACCCTGAATATTCATTGAAAGGAATGGTGCTGAAGCTGAAGCTCCAATACTTTGGCCACCTGCTGCAAAGAGCTGACTTATTGCAAAAGACCTTGATGCTGGAAAGATTGAAGGCAGGTGGAGAAGAGGACGACAGAGGATGAGATGGTTTCATGGTATCACCAATTCAATGGACATCAGTTTGAACATACTCTGGGAGATAGTGAAGGACAGGGAAGCCTGGAATGCTGCAGTCCATGGGGTTGCAAAGAGTCAGACACAAATGAGTGAACAACAACTATTATTTCTTGAGTAACATTCATTATCACCCAACTGTTTAAGAACTTTTAACTGATCCATTAGCTTTGATAAAAATTTATGACATTTAGTTTTTACTATCAATCTTCATTCCAGTTTGCATCACATAGAAAAGACAGTAATAAACCACAAGGTCTTACTTGTCCAGCTTATGAGCCATCCTCAGATGATGATGTATGCTCCTAAACTGTAGGAGCAGCAGAGCAAATGTGGCCATCTCCACTCCAGGAATCCTGTCTGGTCATATTTTTATAAAAATTTTACACTGACTTTAAGTGGGAATCAGAGAAGGCAATGGCACCCCACTCCAGTACTCTTGCCTAGAAAATCCCATGGACAGAGGAGCCTGGAAGGCTGCAGTCCATGGGGTCGGTAAGAGTCAGACACGACTGAAGTGACTTAGCAGCAAAGTGGAAATGCCCTTAAATAGAGAGCAAAAGCAAAACTATTGATAACTTTTGGTTGGAATTTCTTTTCTTGAGACTTATTTCACAGTCATGGGTCATGTGCTCAGTATGCACTAAAGCCCAATAATGGACTAATAATTTTCTCTTAAAGGCTGTGTACCTTTCAGCCAGATATTCCTAGAGATGATGAATTAAAAACTCCAACTGATGCCTCTGGCAGTGTCCTTCTGCCTAAACTCCAATTGGTGAATAGAGAGGTTGCTGATATCTGTTAACTCAAAAGGCAAAATGGATCAGAGACAGCAAAAAAAGGGGTAGCCTGGGGCTTGTTGAAGGGCTTCCAGGTCATCCTCTTGGCTGTGGCCCCATTGAAAGGAAATGACCTTTTATGTAACCCTGTAAATGGTTGGCATTAAGAATGCAGGCAGGTGAAGAGTTCCATCAGTCCATGGACCTCCTTTTTAATTGTTGGAGTGGCGAGGGTCAGAAGCAGTCTTCTCCCATGGAATGAGACAATGAGACAGCATATCCTGATCATGCCCAGAAACTTCACTTGGGTGCTTGTATGCTTTCTGTAAAAAATGGCCCAGCAAGTTGCCACTTGTGTATTAGCAGGATGTTCAGTCCTTGCTGGGTAGCTCTCTTCTGTGGACTCAATAGAATGATATTATCAGCAGAGTAGAAAGACAAGCCCCTCCTCTAGTAGTGGGAGATTTTCCAGGTGATGCATTGCTGACAAATAGGAAATTCAAGTAGCATTGTGGAAGGGTGTGAATGGTGAGTTGTTATCATTCCACACAAGGATGAACTGATCTGAATCACCCCTGTTTGAAGGAATATGGAAAAGGGCATTTGTGGCATCAGTTGCTGCCTAACAAGTTCCCACACTCTGGACAAGTTTTTGCAATCATCATGATGTCAGATACTACTGTTGCCAAAGTTGTTCTGTTGATTGAACAGCCAGAATCAGTTGAGTAACTGAACTCATGATCTGGTATACAAGTCAGCTGAGTTACTGAATAGGGATATAGTCTCAAGGAGACTTTTTCCTGCATTAAGCTTAGAAAAGAGAGCAGTTATTTATGTTTCTTTACCAGGCAAATTTTTGAGAGACAGGTGTTCAAATTGGATAGGTTCACAATCTTCCTATGCTCCTCTAACATGGCCTTAACTGCAGTTAAGCAGGGCTTAGAAGAATATGAGTAGAGTTGCACATAGACAATACAGTGGTACTCTGCTGGAGAGCCCCATGGAGTCCATTAGCTCCTGTGGAGACACATTAGCCTCACGGACAATGTGCCCATGGGACCTTTGACTCCCGCAAATGATCCAGCCTGAGCCCTGAAAGAGTCTCCCTAGCACCTCTCAAAGTGTTCCTTCCAGAAAAGAATTTTACTTTAGTGACTACTTTGTTCTCTGCACTAATCTGGCAGAGAAGGCTGCCTGTTTTGATTTGGTCAATTAAGAGAGCAAGCCAAATTGAAAGTAACAAGCTTTTATTCACTTCCTTTAATAGTATAAGCAAGTCTAAATGGAAAGACTTGGAATGTCTTTGGAAATAGCACCACTATTTAATTTTCCCCACAGAAAGAAAACAGGCAAGGGTCAGATGTATCAATACTGATGGGAGTAGGAGCTGAGGGAAGATGATGTCATACCTGAAGGAGCCCCAAACAAAAGGCTCATCCTTACTATGGCCCCAATAACCTTGTGAATACTGATGCAGGATGGCTAGGAGTGTAAAAGTCCTGAATACTGAGTAGTAACCCAGAAAACTATCTTCAGATACCCCCAGTAAAGTGGTCTATAAGAGGCAACTGAGAAGTACAAATATCAGCTGACCCCTTCTCTCCCTTTCATAGGGAGGCCTCTAATAGAGGCAGCTGGTATAGGAATCCAGAATGCATAAGAACATGGTGTGGATGGGCCTTGGTCCTCTACTGCAACTACTTTCAATGTGTAAAGTTCACTGGATATGCATCAAATTTGGTATGGGGTGGCAAGAGTGAATGTCGACATTCTAGCAATCAGCGAACTAAAATGGACTGGAATGGGTGAATTTAACTCAGATGACCATTATATCTACTACTGCGGGCAGGAATCCCTCAGAAGAAATGGAGTAGCCATCATGGTCAACAAAAGAGTCTGAGATGCAGTACTTGGATGCAGTCTCAAAAACAACAGAATGATCTCTGTTCGTTTCCAAGGCAAACCATTCAATATCACAGTAATCCAAGTCTATGCCCCAATCAGTAATGCTGAAGAAGCTGAAGTTGAACAGTTCTATGAAGACCTACAAGACCTTTTAGAACTAACACCCAAAAGAGATGTCCTTTTCATTATAGGGGACTGGAATGCAAAAGTAGGAAGTCAAGAAACACCTGGAGTAACAGGCAAATTTGGCCTTGGAATACGCAATGAAGCAGAGCAAAGACTAATAGAGTTTTGCCAAGAAACTGCACTGGTCATAACAAACACCCTCTTCCAACAACGCAAAAGAAGACTCTATACATGGACATCACCAGATGGTCAACACCGAAATCAGATTGATTATATTCTTTGCAGCAAAAGATGGAGAAGTTCTATACAGTCAGCAAAAACAAGACCAGGAGCTGACTGTGGCTCAGATCATGAACTCCTGATTGCCAAATTCAGACTGAAATTGAAGAAAGTAGGGAAAACCACTAGACCATTCAGGTATGACCTAAATCAAATCCCTTATGATTATACAGTGGAGGTGAAAAGTAGATTTAAGGGCCTAGATCTGATAGATAGAGTGCCTGATGAACTATGGAATGAGGTTCATGACATTGTACAGGAGACAGGGATCAAGACCATCCCCATGGAAAAGAAATGCAAAAAAGCAAAATGGCTGTCTGAGGAGGCCTTACAAATAGCTGTGAAAAGAAGAGAAGTGAAAAGCAAAGGAGCAAAGGAAAGATATAAGCATCTGAGTGCAGAGTTCCAAAGAGTAGCAAGAAGAGATAAGAAAGCCTTCTTCAGCAATCAATGCAAAGAAATAGAGGAAAACACCAGAATGGGAAAGACTAGAGATCTCTTCAAGAAAATCAGAGATACCAAAGGAACATTTCATGCAAAGATGGGTTCGATAAAGGACAGAATTGGTATGGACCTAACAGAAGCAGAGATATTAAGAAGAGATGGCAAGAATACACAGAAGAACTGTACAAAAAAGATCTTCACAACCCAGATAATCATGGTGGTGTGATCACTGACCTAGAGCCAGACATCCTAGAATGTGAAGTCAAGTGGGCCTTAGAAAGTATCACTACAAACAAAGCTAGTGGAGGTGATTTAATTCCAGTTGAGCTATTCCAAATCCTGAAAGATGATGCTGTGAAAGTGATGCACTCAATATGCCAGCAAATTTGGAAAACTCAGCAGTGGCCACAGGACTGGAAGAGGTCAGTTTTCATTTCAATCCCAAAGAAAGGCAATGCCAAAGAATGCTCAAACTATCGCACAATTGCACTCATCTCACATGCTAGTAAAGTAATGCTCAAAATTCTCCAAGCCAGGCTTCAGCAATACGTGAACCATGGACTTCCTGATGTTCAAGCTGGTTTAGAAAAGGCAGAGGAACCAGAGATCAAATTGCCAACATCCCCT
>NW_011495023.1:2556984-2590346 GCF_000754665.1 Bison bison bison | reverse complement strand
CTTGAGAAACCTGTATGCAGGTCAGGAAACAGCAGTTAGAACTGGACATGGAACAACAGGCTGGTTCCAAATAGGAAAAGGAGTACATCAAGGCTGTATATTGTCACCCTGCTTATTTAACTTATATGCAGAGGACATCATGAGAAATGCTGAACTGTAAAAAGCACAAGCTGGAATCAAGATTGCCGGGAGAAATATCAATAACCTCAGATATGCAGATGACACCACCCTTATGGCAGAAAGTGAAGAGGAACTCAAAAGCCTCTTGATGAAAGTGAAAGTGGAGAGTGAAAAAGTTGGCTTAAAGCTCAACATTCAGAAAACGAAGATCATGGCATCTGGCTCCATCACTTCATGGCAAACAAATGGGGAAACAGTGGAAACAGTGTCAGACTTTTTTTTTTTGGGCTCCCAAATCACTGCAGATGGTGATTGCAGCCATGAAATTAAAAGACACCTACTCCTTGGAAGGAAAGTTATGACCAACCTAGATAGCATATTCAAAAGCAGAGACATTACTTTGCCGACAGACGTCCATCTAGTCAAGGCTATGGTTTTTCCAGTGGTCATGTATGGATGTGAGAGTTGGACTGTGAAAAAGGCTCAGCGCCAAAGAATTGATGCTTTTGAACTGTGATGTTGGAAAAGACTCTTGTGAGTCCCTTGGACTGCAAGGAAATCCAACCAGTCCATTCTGGAAGAGATCCTCCCTGAGATTTCTTTGGAGGGAATGATGCTAAAGCTGAAACTCCAGTACTTTGGCCACCTCATGCGAAGAGTTGACTCATTGGAAAAGACTCTGATGCTGGGAAGGATTGGGGGCAGGAGGAGAAGGGGATGACAGAGGATGAGATGGCTGGATGGCATCACTGACTCAATGGACGTGAGTCTGAGTGAACTCCGGGAGTTGGTGATGGACTGGGAGGCCTGGCGTGCTGCGATTCATGGGGTCGTGAAGAGTCGGACACGACTGAACGACTGAAGTGAACTGAACTGACAAGTATTCCCCCATGTGAACTGTCAGGTAGATACTTTGTAATTATTTGTGGTTTGACCTGCAAAATCAAACATAGGATTTTGACCTAGAGTTGAACATGTGTATACACATATATGTACATATACATGCACATAAACATACATATATTCATACACCTACACTGAGTGTCCTTTGTGTTTGTTGTGGTAGAGACTGAAAGAAGATTGACATTTTGGAGTGCTTCAAAAAAACCTTGGTCTGCTTTGTATTTTGGGGGGATTGAGAAGGGAAAAACCTCAGTTCCTTGAAGCTTGGAACGAGACAATGTACCCCTTTCCACTTGGCCCCTAGGGATTTTAGTTGGATACTAGGTCCTTGTACCATCTTTACATTAATGACTCAGATGTGGTCACATGTGGATCATCATGGAATCTAGTCCTTGTTGGGTAGTACACTTGTTTGGGTCCAGTGGAGAATGCCATCCATAGAATGGAAAGTGAAAAAGTAAAAGTGAAGTCGCTCAGTCGTGTCCAACTCTCTGCAACCCCATGGACTGTAGCCTCCCAAGCTCCTCCATCCATGGGATTTTTTGGGCAAGAGTACTGGAGTGGGTTGCCATTTCCTTCCCCAGAGGATCTTCCCAACCCAGAGATTAAGTCCGGGTCTCCCGCATTGTAGGCAGAGGCTTTACCATCTGAGCCACCAGGTAAGTCCAATATAGTGGAAGGTTAGTACTTGATCTTGGAGCAGGGCTTTTTCTAGGTCATGGGCTTATGGAAGGACATGAAGGTATATCACAACCCATTCCATATAAGGCAAACCAACCCTGGTCATTAGTGTGAACAGGAATGTTTAAAAGGGGGGCATTTGTGATATCAGTTGCTGCATACTTACTTCACTCTACTTGGGCAGTAAATCTCTATGAAGGTCACAGGAGCATGAAACACCAGTGTCCAGTGCTATACTGTGGCATTGAGCCAACAATAATCAGTCAAGTCTCTAGGCATCCAAAGGCCTTACACACAGACTGAAAGTGTATAAATGGAGAAATAACTTCGTGGAGAACTTTAGTTTCATTAAGCTCAGCAATAAGTACAGTGAACTGTTTTTGGATGGTAAAGGTGCTAGACACTGGTAGTCTGGTTGTTGTTTTCCATTTGCTAAGTTGTCTCCCACTCTTTGGAACCCATGAACTGCAGCATAACAGCCTTCCCTGTCCTTCACTATCTCCCAGAGTTTACTCAAATTCATGCCCATTGAGTCAGTGATACCATTCAACCATCTCATCATCTGCCACCCCCTTATCCTATTGCCCAAAAATAGTTTTCCAGATGCCCTATTAAAATGACCCAAAATGCAGTAGGTCTTAATGGTAGAAGTGAGTGAGATGCTGTACCTCTGTGCCAATAATACTTTCAGTAATGCAAGCCATAACAATGGAAAATTTTAGTGGCATGTAAGGATATGCCTATAGTTGAATTTGGATAACGATTCCATTTGGTGAGCTCAGACCGAAAACCAGTGAGCATTATCTGTTTCCTCCTCATTGTAGTGTCTGTGGTTATGGAGATCTTAGTCATATGTACATCAGTATCCAAAAGGCCCAGATATGCAATTCTCACCTATCTCTCTACTGAACTGTGACTTTATCACATATCCTCATGTCACAACTGGGAAGTTAAGGAGCTTTGTTGTGTTCATTTGCTAAGTCATGTCTGACTCTTTGTGACTCCATGGACTGCAGCACACCAGGCTTCCCTGCCCTTCACTATTTCCCTGAGTTTGCTCAAACTCATGTCCATTGAGTCAGTGATGCCATCCAAACATTTCATCCTCTGTCGCCCACTTCTCTTTCTGTCCCCGCTTCTCTTCCTGCCCTCAGTCTTTCCCAGAATCAGGGTCTTTTCCAATGAGTCGACTCTTCACATCAGGTGGCCATAGTATTGGAGCTTCAGCTTCAACACCAGTCCTTCCAATGAATATTCAGGACAGATTTCCTTTAGGATTGGTTTGATCTCCTTGCTGTCCAAGGGACTCTCAAGGGTCTTCTCCAGCACCACAGTTTGAAATCATCAATTCTTCATTGCTCAGCCTTCTTTATGGTCCAACTCTCACATCTGTACATGACTACTGAAAAAAACCATAACTTTGACTATACAGACCTTGGCCTAACCTTAATTCTTGTTTGTATAGAATACTGAGAAATTGCGTAAAAGTAGTAGGGGTGGGGTGTGTTTCAGTTCACCTCAAGATTCAATGGGAAATGCAAAAGAAGAGCACTTGTGTTAGTCATAGATGTCATCATCATTTGAACTCTAGAGTTTCTGGGTTTTGGGTCACCTATGGACCACTACCTACCACTGCCTTGGTGGACAGCCCTTCAGTGTTCTCCTTGAGATCCCATGGTTAAGTAACTAGACCCAGAGATTTCCTTGAGAAACCACTTAATCAGATCATCTATATGTGGGTTCTTGATTACCATTTTTAGAACACTTTCTTCACTGGCTAAACGATATCTGTCTGTGATTGGTTCTTCTTTTCCCTGAAATTTGTCACTGAATATCTGGATTGTCTTGTGAACCAACTGATATAACCTTATAAGGAGGCTTCATGTAGCTAGGAAACCAGCACAGGTTGCACAAATGACACTGGTAATCTGAGTCTGGTTACCAGTCACATCATCTACTCTTCTTTATGTTCATTTTTGAACCAAAAGACCATCAGATGCTTATCGGGCATCACCTTCTAAAGTGTTAGTATACTCATCATAAGTGGGCCACACTTAAGAAACAAGCTGGGGAAGGAGAGAGGCAATCAAGCGTTCACATCATTGTCGTCCCCCTTTCTTGGGCAGAGTGGTCACTGTCAAAGGACTCAGAATGAAGGAGTCTGTTGTGACACACCCCCTCACCAAGTCTCAGAAATTACCTGCTGAGGAGAAGTATCCCAGTCTGACTGGTCTCCTCAGGTCACTGGCAAAATGATCTTGAGAGCTTTAGATACTTTTTCATTAAAAATGAGTCTCAAAAATTCTCTGTGTTGTAGGCTATCTACCAGTGCCAGGGACAAACAGCATTAACAGTAGTCATCGAGTGTAATTCAGTGAGCATGGTCTGCAGTGTCTTTGGTGACAAACTGTTTTGTTTTCTGATTTACCTTATGTTTCATTTTGTAAAGGTAACTGCCAATTTTTTTGGTTTTCTTTTGTTCTGTCCTAAAATACAGTGTATTAGATATCCTTAGTTTTTTATTTCACTTAACTTTATATACTGGAAATACCTCCATGTTAGTTTATACCTTTTTCATTTCCTTACAGTTGTGTGCACAGTTGTTTGGACCATACTGTATCCCATAGCTGATAATACCATAGTTTATAGTATATACTTTGGTTTATTGGTGAACCAGTTTGCAAGTATAAATGATTTTGAGTATTTTGTAATTGCAAATATGCTGTGATGAATAATCTTGTGCATATACCATTTTGTGGTTTGGTTTATGACTATGTTTTAACCTAAAGTTAAAGGATAGGAGACCTAATCAGAACATATTTGAAACCTATGAATATGAATGAAATAATGAGACAGTTTCAGTATACATCGTTAAGACTCTTCTTACCATTTTCATATCAGTCCAGTATTATAAAAATTTACTATAGTTTTTTAAAATATGAGAAAATGTTAACATACATTTGTCAGTAATTTGAAAGTATAGAATCAAACAGTGTATCTATTCTTCCATTTATTGGAGTAAATATCTCTGTTTATATAGCTAGTGATAAAGTACCAGATGAAAATCCTGTGCTTGAGCAAGAGTCAATGTCAGAAACTCAACTGGAAGTAAAGAAACAAAGACCTTCTAAAGAAAGAAGACTCAGTTGTAAGTATAATAATTATAGATAATGTTAACTTATTTTTAATTAAACTCATCAGATTATTTCTCTTTGGCTCATGAGTATGTATTTGAAATATGCTGTATAGAAGACTTAATGTGTGAATTCTCTCAGATAACTAGAGAACAAAGGCAAAATTATTCATATCTCTTGTTTGGTATTTCTGATTTTGTGGTCATAGGTCAATCACTCAGCATCTACCAAGGCCCTATAATAGACCAGTAAATGTCTCTTAAAGGATGTTTACCTTTCAGCTGACTCTTAGAGGTGTGCGTTTGAAAGCCTAAAGGGGTGCCTCTGGCCTATTTCAGTGGTCTTCTGCCACAGCCTCCAACTGGTAAACAGAAATGCTACTGAATTCTGTAACTCAAAGAACAAATAGGGATTAGAAGGGTGCCAGGGAAGGGCAGCCTGATGACCTGTTGGAGGGCCTCCATGGCATCCTCTTAGTCATTACCCCATGGAAAGGAAGCGGCCTTTCTATTTACCCTATAGATGAGTGTCATCACAGACCATACATAAGGAAAGTGAAAATGTAATCTCTTAGTTGTCCCACCAGTCTCTGGGCCTTCTCTTCATTTGTGGAAGTAGAGAGGACCAAAGCTTGGCACTGTTTTCTGGAATGAGATATCTTGCCCCTTACAGATCATGCTCAGGAATTTTATTAAGAGTGCCTTGTCCATAATAATGGCTCCACAGAGTTGCCATATGTCGGTCTGTGGGGCATCCATCCAGTCTTTGTCTAGTAGTGCCCATGTTGGACCCAAAGACAATGTCATCAATAAAGTGGAAGTCTGTTGCACCCTTTGATGGTGGAGCATTTTCATATCATCACTTTTGCATTAATGACAGATATTCAGAGAATTTTGTTAGCCTTGTGGAAGTATGGTAGTTCCTCTCAGGAATACAAAGCAGGGTTTCACACTGACAGTTAACCTATACTAATGATACATATATCAGTGGGGCCAAAACAATGGAAATTTGTAGTGATTTAAAGGGACACACCCATCGTTGGATCTGGTAAGGATCCCACTGGTAATGGTCTCAGACCCAATGGCCTGGGGTGCTTACCCAGATCTCTCTCCCTTATGTGGTGAATATTGTGTGTTTCTCCATCTTTCTGGTGTCAGGAGTTGAGATGATAGTCACATAACCACCGTATCCAAAAGACCCAGGAAATATACTGACCTCTGTCCTCATGTTCCCCCTGTGGACATAGGGACTTGGTCTAACTCATAGTCTTGTGCATTTTTGAAAGCAAAATGTTCTTTTTTTCTTTTCTTTCTTTAAGACATTTGTTTATTTTTGGCTTTGCTGAATCTTCATTGCTTTGAGTGGGCTTTCTCCAGTTGCAGTGAGTAGGGCCTACTATTTGTTGCAATGCTCTGGCTTATCATTGCAGTGGCTACTCTTGTTGTGGACCACAGGCCCTAGGCACATGGGTTCAGTAGTTGCAGCATTCAGGCTCAGTCGTTTCAGCTCACCAGATTTAGAGCTCAGGCTCAGTAGCTGTGGTGCATGGGCTCAGTTGCTCCACGGCATGTGGAATCTTCCCCGACCAGGGATCGATCTTGTGTCCCCTGTATTGACACTCATCCACTGTGCCACCAAGGAAGTCCAAGAGAGTTCTTGATAGAAGTTGGTGGCTTCTCAGAATACTCATGTCTAAATTCAGTGGAAAGCACTGAGCAGTGACACTTGTATTAGTTGTAGGAGTCATCTCTAGGTGGACACTAGTTCAGCTTCCTTCTAGGCATCCAGTGGGTCTTCAGTTCCTTGGTAGTAATCCCATCAGCCTACCTCTCTGACATCTCATATTGGATATTCACCGGTAGATCTCTTCTGGGGATCCAGGCCTAGATTGTTCAGGAATAGGTTACTGATTATCATTTTCATGTTGTTTTTACTGTTGGTCAGTCACTGCTACATTGGCAGTAGGTGCTATTCCATGTCCAACAATCTGTCAGTCAATATCTAGATTGTATAGTTCCCAATAACCTGACCTTAGGAGGAGGCTTATTTGAGCTCAGTAGTTATCTAGCAAGGGTGGCATGAATGAATCAAGAAATCCAAATCTGGTTAAATATCTCACTGTCCTCAGTGTAGACCCTGGGACCACCAGTGTGGCACTAAGGGACACTATCATTTCTGCAGTGATGATCCAAACATGTTTTTCAGTGGTAGAGAACTCATCACAGGTTGGTCATTCTGTCAGATCCAAAATAATTCCCCGGTGATGAAGGAGAGAGTTTCAAATGTATGCTCTTTTTATTCCCCACTTTTCTTCCACCTCCTCAGCCAACATGACTGCTGTCAAGGCTCTCTAAAGAAGGTATTTTGTACCTTCTGCACAGTGTGTGTGTGCCGCTCCCCTTCACTAAGTTTAACAAGATTAATACCTTTAGTATGAAGGCAAACTACCAGGTTTCTTTTCTTTTGCTACTGGGAACAGTGATCCTATGGCTCTCTCTCTCTTTCATTTTTTTTTTTTTGTTGTTGTTGTTGTTGTTGTTAAAACATACATCTCAGTAGCTCATTGTTAGTCCCAGGAACAAATTTAGAGCTAACAGTAGTTAGTGTGTACAGCTAGACATTCAGGGTTTCCCACAGCTTTACATCCCATTGCTAGCGGACCATAAGCTGCTGCTGCTGCTGCTGCTAAGTCGCTTCAGTCGTGTCCGACTCTGTGCGACCCCAGAGACGGCAGCCCACCAGGCTCCTCCATCCCTGGGATTCTCCAGGCAAGAATAGTGGAGTGGGTTGCCATTTCCTTCTCCAATGCATGAAAGTGAAAAGTGAAACTGAAGTCGCTCAGTCCTGTTCGACTCTTAGCGACCCCATGGACTGCAGCCTACCAGGCTCCTCCGTCCATGGGATTTTCCAGGCAAGAGTACTGGAGTGGGGTGCCATTGCCTTCTCCGGAACCATAAGCAGTAGCACACAAATTGCTGCCCTAGCTTTCTCAGAGCCCCTCTGGTTAATCTAATTTGATTGACCCAGCAGGTGTCTTGGCTAATGAATCAAGGTCTAGAGAAAAGAAACTGTTCCCCCTCAGAACTGAAAAGCCTAAAGAAATACAATTGCACTTTCCTAAGGCACCCTGTGTGGTTGCTAGCCCTGTCCAAAACACACTGGCCTGGTTGTCACAGTGCCCCAGGGTCCTCTCAGACTCCTGCTAATGCTCCTGTGGTACCCTCCCCCACCTCACCCTAGAAGGTCCCACAGATTTACTAAGTACATCCCAAAGTGTGCCATCCTGAAGTGTGCCTTCTGAAAGGCTTTGAGCTTCATTTACCTTGCTTGCTGTCTGAGAGAGATACCAGTTTTTGAGTTGGCCAATTAAAAGAGCAAGCCAAACTAAAAGTAACAAACGTTTATTCACTTACTGCAATAGTTCAAGCAGGAAAGCGCCCAAGCTATAGCCATGTTCTGTTTCCCCACTTGGAGCAGCTATAGGTGAGGGTTAGATGTATTAATACCAGTGCAAACCTGGTATGAGATGTAGAAGAGTATCATCTCACAGCTGAAGGAGCTCCAGACAAAAGACTCTTGGTAATTTATGGATCCTCTGAAACATCTTGAATACTGAATCATAACTGAGAAAAGTTTCTTCAATCCCTCTTCACCCTTCTCCCATAAGGTAATGCAGTCAGTGGCAGTGCTGGAATAGTACAATGCCCTAATCAAGTCCACCCCTACGACCGCCACACTGAGGCTTCCAGTTGATGGTGACTGAGCTAAGAATGCAGTGTGCTTAAGAGAGTGGTGGGAAGGGAGGGCTATGTCCATGACTGCAGCTTCTCCAGTGGCTGCAGTGCACTGGCTGTGCATCAAGTCTCTGTGAGTTAAACTTCTTTTCCCCATGGTACGTGCTGCATGTGTGCGAAGCTGCTTCAGTTGCGTCTGACTCTTTATGACCTCATGGACTGTAGCCTGCCAGGCTCCTCTGTTCAGGGAATTCCCCAGGCAAGAATCCTGGAGTGGGTTGCCATGCCCTCCTCCACGGAATCTTCCCAATCCAGGGATTGAACCTGTGTCCCTTTTGTCTCCTGCATTGGCAAGAGGATTTTTTCCCACTAGCGCCACCTGGGAAGCCCCAAAGTTAACTCCAGGCAATGCCGTTATAGTTGTCTGATTCTGCCTGAAAGATCACATGTAAGATCTAGACTGGAGTCAGGTTTCTTAAGTAGGTTCACATTTCTATATATGTATTTACACATACATACATATTTTATACATGTACATTAGAATGTATACCTGTATATGTGTATATAAACCTGCATAGACATGTTTAGAATTCATGATAAATCTTGGAAATCTTCAATTCTGCTTCACCCCCTCAGGACTTGTTCTGCCTTCTTTCATTTCATGTGTGTATTTCCTTCCTAAAGGGCTTCCCTGATAGCTCAGTGGGTAAAGAATCCTCCTGCAGTGCAGGAGACACAGAAAATGCAGGTTTCATCCCTGGCTCAGGAAGATCCCCTGGAGAAGGAAATGACAACTCACTCCAGTATTCTTGCCTGAAAAATCCTTTGGGCAGAGGAGCCTGATGGGCTACAGTCCAAAGAGTCAGACACAACTGAATGACTTAGCACACTCTGCGACTGTTCTCTCTAAATAACACATTTACTCATTTGTTAGACTTTGAAAATTATTTTGAAATTGTTTTGCCTATTCATATGGAAAAAAAAAAGCCTACTGGAAATATTTTGTCATATGTTGACAATCTCTCCACGCTTCTGCCCATGAATGAGGGTATATGTCAAATATTGTATTGATGAGTTACTTGCATTAGTACTTGTTTTTTTCAGTAGGTTAATTTCTCTAAGTTTGCTTTCAGTTTTAGTTTCTCTTTTTTGTTTTAATTTTATTTTTGAAACATGTGGAACCTGAACTTGCTTCCAAAAGTAAATACTATGCAAAAAGGTATACTTAAAGGAGTACTATTTCTTCCTCAGTTTGCTCCCTTGCATCCTGTAGGTAACCAGTTACATTTTTTTTCTATCTCACTTGTGTGTCATTTTGTAAAGGTAACTATCTCTCTAATTCTCTCCCTTCCTCTTATTTATTTCCTTTTTCCCCCATCTTCCTTATCTGAAAGGTACCATACATTTCTCCTTTTGTTTTTTTTTCCCTCTCTTAATATTATCTCCTTGAAATCCCTCCAAGTCAGTTTATAGAGATTCATTTGATTCCTTTTACATCTTTACATACATCTGATGGTACCATATTATTTAGCATAATTTACAAAGTTTATGGAATTTCCCTGATAGCTCAGTTGGTAAATAATCCACCTGCAATGCAGGAGACCCTGGTTTGATTCCTGGGTCGGGAAGATCCCTTGGAGAAGGGGAAGGCTACCCACTCCAGTATTCTGACCTGGAGAATTCCATGGACTGTATAGTCCATGGGGTCACAAAGAGTCAGACATGACTGAATGACTTTCACGTCACTTCACAAAGTTTATAGTACATATATTAGATTGTTTATCCAATTTCCCATGCATGAACATTTATATGCAGTTACAAATAATACTTTAATTAGCAAATGGTACACGTGTTTTGTTGGTCTCTGAAGTCTATGTCAATCTATAAAATATAAATAACCTAAGAGAAACAGAGACAAATACAAACTATATATAATGCCTGGAAATATTTATAAGGTAATGAGAAAGATTCAAAACGTATCTATTAAAACTCTTCTCACAGTGTTATCAGATCTAGCATTATGGTAACTTCACTATAACTTCAGAAAACTTAGAATATTTCTCTTTGCTTATTATGAATTTGATATGTAGAGATTTCATAGTAGATGTATTTTTCTATTCAGTGGGCTAACTATATCTCTCTTGTAGCTCATGAAAAAATATCAGATGCAAATCTTATGCATGACCATCAAGAATCAATGTCAAAAAGCCAAATGACGGTAAAGCAACAAAAAGAGGAAAAACACAGTAAGTATACTAATTACAGATAACTTTAAATTATTTAAAATTAATTACAGCCAAAGATCTTATTCTTTGCTTCATAAATTGTGTGTGTATACATATATATAGTAGATATTTTATACTTTTACCTAATGTATAAATATCCTAAGATAACTAGAGGATGAAAACTAAAGTTGTGAAATACTTGGTCAATATTTCTGATTGTAGTATTTTTCTTAGTCATGGGTCATGCACTCAGTATCCACCAAACCAATAAAAGGCACATAATTGTCTTCAAGAGGTATGTACCTTTCACCCTACTCCAGGAAGTTAGACAGAGAGAGTCCCAGATTAATCCCGTCCTGTGGAATTGCCATCTTCCAAAGACTAACTGATGAACAGAGAAGTGCTGAGAATTTTATCTCAAAATCAGACCAGAAGTTTCAAGGGAAAATGTGACTGGGAACGTTTTTTTGTTTGCCTCCAGATCATCCTATTAGTTGAGATCCTTTCTTATGCAAGTATTTTTTCTGGAACTTAGTAGATGGTTGCAATCAGGGCCCCTGAGGGGAATGTAAGAGTGCCAGTAGCAGAATAGTTCCACAGAGTTTTGTGGGGCTTTCATTTGTTGTGACTGACAGAACAAATTTTGGAAGATATCTCTAGAATAATGTGTATTGCCCTTTCCCACAAGGTCCTTGTCCATGTTTCTGTTAATGACCCTGCTATGCTGCTAAGCATGGTCAACATAGCATCTGGCCTTGTGGGATGGTACACATGCCAGGATGCACCAGAAGGATGAGGATGTCAACAATAGTGTGGAAGCCCAGTGCCCCATCTGGGAGTGGGACTTCCTCCTGCTCTTGGCCTTATGCAAGGACATTAAAGGTGTATTGCAACCTTTTAAGCAAAAAGCAAACTGATCATATCATCTGTGTGCACAGAGACATTGAAGGAGCATTTGCAACATGAATTCCTTCATACCTAATTCCCTCAGCTGGGGCAAGAGCCTCTAGGACGGTCACAATGTCAGGTAAGGCCAGTGTCCTGATCTGTACCACAGCATTGAGCTCTAGTACAGTAGTTCTGTAGTCCAGTCCAGGCATGCAAGGCTCTTTGCATAGGTTTACTTAGTTAAACTGAATGGAGAAATAATCTCACAGAGACATTTGCCTTACTGAAAGTCAGCAAAGATGGCTAGCATTTGTTTATCCTTTGCTTAGTAGTTGATCTGGAGACATGTCTCTAGGCACTGGTAGTCTGGTAGGTTTGCATTCTTCCATGTGCCCCACTGAAATGATCCTGAGTGCAGCAGTGCTCATCATGGCTTGGGGCTTATGTGAGTTCGAGTTCACATAGAAAATACATCTGTACTAATGATATATTCCGGAGAAGGCAATGGCACCCCACTCTAGTACTCTTGCCTGGAAAATCCCATGGATGGAGGAGCCTGGAAGGCTGCAGTCCATGGGGTCGCTGAGGGTCGGACACGATTAAGCGACTTCACTTTCACTTTTCACTTTTATGCATTGGAGAAGGAAATGGCAACCCACTCCAGTGTTCTTGCCTGGAGAATCCCAGGGACGGGGAAGCCTGGTGGGCTGCTGTCTCTGGGGTCGCACAGAGTTGGACACAACTGAAGCGACTTAGCAGCAATGATATATTCAGGGTTTCCCAGGTGGCACAAATGGTGAAGAACCTGTCTGACAATGCAGGAGATCCGAGATCTGCAGATTCATTTCCTGGATTGGGAAGATCCCCGGGAGGAGGGCATGGGAACCCACTCCAGTATTCTTGCCTAGAGAATGCCACAGACAGAGGAGCCTGGCAGGCCACAGTCCATGGGGTTGCAAAGAGTCAGATATGACTGAAGCAATTTAGCATGCATGCAATTATGTATTCAGCAGTGGGAGCTATGAAATAGAAGTTTATGATGTCTAAAAGCACCCACACCATGGTCAGGTTTAAGTAAGGGTCAAAATGCATTACTTGTGTTCCTCTCATCCTGGTGTCAGAGTTGTGGAAATAACAGTCCTTGGTAAACTAGAAGCCAGTCTTGGGGACTAGAATCCCTAATCTTGCTTATTTTGAAAAGCCAAGTATTCTGGGTAAAAATAGAGTTGTCAGATTCATCTTAAGGTCACTGTGGAGAGCACGTTATTAGTAATAAGTTCATCACCATTTTGAGTCTCATGGGGCTGTGTTGGCCACCATGGCTCACTTCCTGGCACAAGATGTGTGCTGGAGAGTCCATCCATCCCTTCCTTGACCCTCCATTGCTGGGTAACTAGACAGTGTTTCCAGTGGCAAGGAGCTCACCATGTGTGGGCAGAAGTTTTCAGAAACCAAATGTCAGCCAGAAGAGGAAGGAGATTGTCTCAGGCGAAGGAGATTGTCTCAGGTGTTCGTGTCTTTTCTTCCTCATCCCCTCCCTTGTCCTCCTTGGACACAGTGGCCCCTGTCAGGGAACTCAGAACCAGGGGTTCTGTTGAGACACAGCCAGCAAGGTGTCTGTTTCCCTCACTAAATTAACAAGAGTAGCTCCTCCTCAGGTTGCTGGTCAAGTGAAACTGAGAAACCTGGATAATTTTTCATTAGACTTGAATCTCAGAACCTGGCTATATCACGGAGTATCCATCATTGTCAGAACAGCATGAGAGCAAATAGTAGTTACTGGGTATGGCTCAAGTCAGCCATGTCTGCAGGGACTCTTGTGACCCAGTATATTGTTTTTGATTTACATTTCCTGTATTTCTTGTTTTAAAAATAAGGATCTTTCATTATCATTTTTTTTTCAAATTTCCTTTATTCTTTCTTTCCTTCCTTCTTTCTTAAACCGTACTTGGTATTCTCTCTTTTAGGTTCCCCCCTCTACCATTAAGCACTGTATCCTGGAGATGCTTCCCAATCATTTCATCAGGATCTTTATCATTCCTTTTGTATTTGTTTGTACAGCTCCATATGCACATTGCACCCTACAGTCTATGTTTTTATACTTTACATATGATACTTTAGCCTACCAGTCCCCTATGCTTTATGTTTAAGTGATCTTAATATTTTACAGTTACAAATATTATGCTATGAATAACCTTGTACATATGTATTTTCTTTGTTTGGTCTATTGAATTATATTAACTAAAAATATTGAGACAACTCAGAAAATGAGAAACTTAACATAAAACACATTTGAATTCCACAAGTAGTATTTTTATGGTAAAGTACCTTTCACACACACTCATTAAGACTTCTCATAGTTTTCATGGCAGACTTCACAATATGGTGATTTTCTTCTTAACTTCATAAAAATGAGATAACTGCTGCTGTTTTCATTTTATAAATTGTAAGCTAAATGTTTCACCATAGATCTTTATTTTTATTTAGTTGATAAATTCTTCTCTTTTTGTAGCTCAAGATGAAGTACCAGATGGAAATCATATGCTTGACCATCAAGAGTTAATGTCAGAATCAGAGATTCAAGTGAAGAAAGAAAGCTTTCACACAGGGGAAAGATTTACTAGTAAGTGCAAAAACTACAGAAAAATTTATATTGTTTAAAATTAAACTCATTAGATGTTTTTATTTTGGTTTATGAAAATGTATTTGTTGAGCATATATTCATATTGAAATATTTCACTTTGACTAAAATCAGATACCATGAGATACCTAGAGAGAAGAGCAGAGCAGAAATACTGATACCATTTGATTGAAATTTTTGTCCTTAAGAGCATTTTGTGACCAGAAGATGAATGGCCCAACGCCCAGTAGCTGGTTAATACCTATGTCTCCAAAGTAGTGTGCCTTTCAGCCAGCTCCCAGTAGTTATAACTACAGAAGCCCGATGGATGCCTCTATGCATGATAGGGCCCTTGTGCCATAGTCTCCATTAGCAAACAGATGTTTTGGAGATCTGTAAATCAAGCATCTGGTGATGGTCAGGAGGCCTTTTGGAGGGCCTTTTGGGTACTCTCTTGGTTGTATCCTCACTAAAATGAAGCAGCCTCTCTGGTAACCACATAGATTGGCTTCATCAAGGACTCTCTTTGGGCAAAGGAGAATGCAGGTGATCGAAAGGGTTGCACTATTTGCTGGGCCCAGTTATTTGTCAGAGTTGAATCACCCAAGTTTGAGGTCTTGTCTTCTGAAATGAGAATTCATGCCCCTTAGAGATCATGCCCAGGAATTTCACTATGGTATCAGGTAACTAAGCATGTGTACTAATGGTTCAGCCAGGAGCCACTGGTAGATCCACACAATGTCTAGTCCTTGTTGGGTGGCGTCCTTTGTGATGGGAGGACTAGCTGAGTGAAAACTAATCCTCCCTGTAGGAGCAAGCCACTTAAAATTGGTGACCTCTTCTCTGTAGCTCAAATGGTAAAGAATCTGCCTGCGAGGCAGGAGACCAGGGTTCGATCCCTGGGTTGGGAAGTTCCTCTGGAGAAGGGAATGGCAATCCACTCCAGTATTTTTGCCTGGAGAATTCCATGGACAGAGAAGCCTGGCAGGCTACAGTTCGTGGGGTCGCAAAGAGTCAGACATGACTGAGCAACTAACACAGTCCTACACACAGACACAGTCACTAATAACAGATATGTGAGCGGTGTGGTGGCCACGTGTAGGACATGACAGCTCAGGTAGCTAGAGTTCTGAAACAGCATTGGTACAATTACTCATTTGCTTAATCCTGAAATGCTTCTCAAATGGTTTCAGAATAGCTCTGAATATACCATTACTAAAACAAATCAAGTTATAAAATGATTGCATGACTTGTTTTGTTGTCCACGTCCCCCCAAGTCACCCCACTTCCATGTCCAAGACAGGGTTTTTAGTAAATACTGGTTTGAGGAATTACTGCTTTTATTCTCCCTACAGTAGTTTCAATTCTTTAAGTTTGCTTTTTCTTTCCATTCCATCATCTTATTTGTTTTGGCCTAATTTTTATTTTGAAATACATAGAGCATGAAACTACTTCCAAAAGTTAGCAATATACAAAGCAGTATGCTTAGAGGCTTCTCAGTCTTCTCTCTTCTTGTAGGTATCTATGTGCATTGTTTTGTGATAGTTTTCCTATCTTTTCTCTATTTTTTGTCTCTCCTTTATTTTTTCTCATTTCTATTTTTTTACCCAGTGTTTGCATATTAGTTTTCCCCTTCCAGTTTTTTTACTTAATATTATTTCTAGAAATCCCTCCAAGTCATTATATAGAATTCAGTTTCATTCAGAGTATAGTACTACGTATAGCTGTTTGTAACCACAGTATTTACCATAATTTATATTATACCACAGTGTGTAATGTATACCTTAATTTAACTAATTCTCTCCCTTAATATTTTTATGGTTTTGAATATTTTGCACTTCTAAATACTGAGTTGACCAGAAAATCTATTCAGGTTTTTCCATAACATCTTACATAACGACCGGACTGAACTTTCTGGCAAACCCAATACATTGTACACGAATAACTGTGTACACATTCATTTGCATTTTTTATTCTATGAACATGTGTCAGCATAAGGTATAAATAACTTATAAAATCAAGAGACTTATATATATATATATATATCTGTGTGTGTATTATTATATAATGTCTAGAAATACTATTGAAACACCTTCTTTGAGGTATACTGATTAAAAATGTTCTCATAAAAACTGCAGTGAGGGATTACCTCATGCCGGTCAGAATGGCCATCATCAAAAAATCTACAAACAATAAATGCTAAAGAGGGTGTGGAAAAAGGGAACCATCTCGCACTGTTGGTGGGAATGTAAATTCATATAGCCACTGTGGAGAACAGTATCCTGCTGCTGCTGCTAAATCACTTCAGTTGTGTCCGACTCTGTGCGACCCCATAGACGGCAGCCCACCAGGCTCCCCCATCCCTGGGATTCTCCAGGCAAGAACACTGGAGTGGGTTGCCATTTCCTTCTCCAATGCATGAAAGTGAAAAGTGAAAGTGAAGTCACTCAGTTGTGTCTGACTCTTCACAACCCCCATGGACTGCAGCCTACCAGGCTCCTCCATCCTAGAATTTTCCAGGCAAGAGTACTGGAGTGGGGTGCCATTGCCTTCTCCGGTGGAAAATAGTATAGAGGTTCCTTAAATAACTAGGAATAGAGCTACCATATTACCCAGCAATCCCACTACTGGGCATATACCCTGAGGAAACCATAATTGAAAAAGACATATGTAACCCTAATGTTCATTGCAACACTATTTGTAATAGCTTC
The DNA here is from genome assembly GCF_000754665.1 of Bison bison bison. Taxonomy (NCBI): domain Eukaryota; kingdom Metazoa; phylum Chordata; class Mammalia; order Artiodactyla; family Bovidae; genus Bison; species Bison bison. Next base: position 2,573,330 of record NW_011495023.1, on the reverse strand, counting down.
TTGCCTGGAGAATCCCCATGGGCAGAGGAGCCTGACGGGCTACAGTCCATAGTGTCACAAAGAGTCAGATACAACAGAACGACTAAGCACAGCATAGAACATGGTAGCCACCTAGATGTCCATTGATACATGAATGGATAAAAACGGTTGTGGTACATGTAGTGGTACATGTATACAGTGGCCATAAAACCAGACATGGAACAGTGGACTGGTTCACAATTGGGAAAGGAATATATCGAGGCTGTATATTGTCATCCTGCTTATTTAACTTATATGCAGAGTGCATCATGCAAAATGCCAGGCTGGATGACTGAAAGCTGGAATCAAGATTACTGGGAAAAGTATCAACAACCTCAGTTATGCAGATGATAAATGGCAGAAAGCGAAGAACTAAAGAGCCTCTTGATGAAAGTGAAAGAGGAGAGTGAAAAAGCTGGCTTAAAACTCAGCATTCAAAACACTAAGATCATGGCATCCAGTCCTGTCACTTCATGGGAAATAAATGGGGAAAAAGTGAAAACAGTGTCAGGTTCCATTTTCTTGGGCTCCAAAATCAATGCAGACAGTGACTGCAGCCACAAAATTAAAAGATGCTTGCTCCTTAGAAGAAAAGCTATGACAAACCTAGACTGTTTTAAAAAGCAGATATCACATTACCGCAAAGGTCCATATAGTCGAAGCTATGGTTTTTCCAGTAGTCATGTGCGTACAGATGTGAGAGTTGGGCCATAAAGAAGGCTGAGCACCAAAGAACCAATGTTTTCAGATTGTGGTGCTCAAGACTCTTGAGACTCAGTTAGACAGCAAGGGAGATCAACCCAGACAATCCTAAAGGAAATCAATCCTGAATATTCATTGGAATTACTGATGCTGAAGCTGAAGCTCCAGTACTTTGGCCACCTGATGGGAAGAGCTGACTCATTTGAAAAAACCCTGATGCTTAGAAAAATTGTAGGCAGGAGGAGGAGGAGACAACAGAGAATGAGATGGTTGGATGGCATCACTGACTCAATGGACATGAATTTGATCAACCTCTGGGAGATAGTGAAGGACAGGGAAGCCTGAATGCTGCAGTCCATGGGATTACAAAGAAATGGACAGGACTTAACAACTGAACAACAAAAACATGGAGGGATATGCTTATGAGAAATCATTTTATAGATTATAGGAACATTTGAAGAGTCAGTGACGAGATTTATGAGAGGCTTATTTTGGCCTTGTATTGACCAAGGAATTTGATAAAAATCCAAAAGTCAGCTAATTTGCCCCTAGTAGCTATAATTATGGAGAAGGCAATGGCACCCCACTCAAGTACTTTTGCCTGGAAAATCCCATGGACGGAGGAGCCTGATAGGCTGCGGTCCATGGGGGTCATGAAGAGTCAGACACGACTGAGCGACTTCACTTTCACTTTTCACTTTCACGCATTGGAGAAGGAAATGGCAACCCACTCCAGGGTTCTTGCTTGGAGAATCCCAGGGACGGCGGAGCCTAGTGGGCTGCCGTCTGTGGGGTCGCAGAGTCAGACACTACTGACGCGACTTAGCAGCAGCAGCAGTTATACTTAGTGTTACCAAAGAGTTTTATTTCCATCCTAAACATTGGGGCAAAATAGCTAGAAATTAAACAACAACTTTTAATTTTGATAGACAGACCGACCTTTGGTCAGCAGTACAATTGAATTGGTAGAATGGGTCTTTCAAGCCTGGTCCAGACTCATGGGTCAGCTGTCTGTTACTGTTATTTTCTTCTCCTAGCTTAGTGATGCTTGGCTTAGTTGAAGGCAGGTGCTAGGAACAGGGGTCAAAGTCCACTGAGGTGGAAGGCCTTTTCAAAATGAGAGATGTGAATCTATGAATTAATGTCTTTCAGTTTGTCTTCATATAGATTAGTTAATAATACTTGATAAGATTTTTTTCATTGTGTCTGTAAATAATCTTTTATTTGATGTCCTTTCTAATAAAATCTCTAGATTGTAATTCATTATCCTTTACATGGGCACTCGATATAAAAGTACTTAGTACTTTTTTTAAGTGTCTCAGTAAAACCCTGTCCATAATGTCATATATTTCCTTTGAACCATCATGGGTGCAAATTTCTGAAATTATTTTTCCCATTAAATCATTCTCTTAAAAGCCCAGTGTGTTAAAGAATGTACATGTTGCAGAAATGGCAGTTAGGCTTCATTAGATAGTGTTTGTTTTTGTTTGATCTAAACTGTATTTGTGTAGCTGGGTCAAAATTCCCTAGTTCTGTCGTTGTTATCTGTTTCTCTTCTTTAGTGGTTATCTCTTGAGCCTGTATAAAGAAATCTTTTATTTGGTTATCAAGGTTAATGGAGAGAAGTAGACATTTTCAAGCCTGGACAGGATTAATATTTAAAACTGCCTGTTTTGTTGCAGCATCAGCAAGCTGATTTCTTTTAGCTTCTGTAGTGTCAGATTTGGAATGAGTGCCCTATTGTTTCAATAATTGCTAACTGTTTTGGCACCTATATTACAAAACATTTTTAAAGTTCTCCTGAGGAGGTTAAAAAGCTCATTGTTTTAATAGCATTCCAAAATTATGTGCCATTTCAAAAGTATAGTGACTGTCACATAAATATTTGTTATCCTGGTCTTTAGCTAGTTTACAAGCTAGAGTTAAGAGTTTTAATTTGGCTTGTTATGTTGCCTTTGTTTCTGATAAATAAAAGTTTTTAATTATGTCCGCTGTGGACATTATTGCATATCCAGCTCAGTAAGGTCCCTGTTTATCCTTTAAGTAGGACCCATCTGTAAATTAAATTAGATCAGCCTTATCAGTAAGGAGCTTACCTTATCAATAAGCATCTCAAAGATGGAGAAGCTCCATACAGTCAGCAAAAACAAGACCGGGAGCTGACTGTGGCCAGGATCATGAACTCCTTATTGTCAAATTAAGACTTAAATTTAAGAAAGTGGGGAAAACCACTAGACCATTCAGATATGACCTAAATCAAATCCCTTATGACTATACAATGGAAGTGAGAAGTAGATTTAAGGGACTAGATCTGATAGAGTGCCTGATGAACTATGGACAGAGGTTTGTGACACTGTACAGGAGACAGGGATCAAGACCATCCCCAAGAAAAAGAAATGCAAAAAAGCAAAATGGCTGTCTGAAAAGGCCTTATAAATAGCTGTGAAAAGAAGAGAGGCAAAAAGCAAAGGAGAAAAGGAAAGATATACCCATTTGAATGCAGAGTTCCAAAGAATAGCAAGGAGAGGTAAGAAAGCCTTCCTCAGTGATCAGTGCAAAGAAATAAAGGAAAACACCAGAATGGGAAAGACTAGAGATCTCTTCAAGAAAATCAGAGATAACAAGGAAACATTTCATGCAAAGATGGGCTCGATAAAGGACAGAAATGCTATGGACATAACAGAAGCAGAAGATATTAAGAAGTGGCAAGAATACACAGAAGAACTGTACAAAAAAGATCTTCACGACCCAGATAATTACAAAGGTGTAATTACTCACACTCACCTAGAGCTGGACATCCTGGAATGTGAAGTCAGGTGAGCCTTAGGAAGCATCACTACGAACAAAGCTAGTGGAGGTGATGGAATTCCAGTTGAGCTATTTCAAATCCTAAAAGACGATGCTGTGAAAGTGCTGCACTCAATATGCCAGCAAATTTGGAAAACTCAGCAGTGGCCACAGGACTGGAAAAGGTCAGTTTTCATTCCAATCCCAAAGAAAGGCAATGCCAAAGAATGCTCAAACTACCGCAAAATTGCACTTTGTTTGAATTTGCTTTCTGTCTAACATAATTTCTATAGTCTAAAATAAATACAAAATAAGTAGCATGTCATTTCCAAAAAAGCATAAAGTGAGAAATGCATATTAAAATGATATATAACATAGCCACATTTATTTAAGAATGTATTCCAGTATCAAATGGCAAAGTTCAACTTAAAACTTCAATTATTTTTGCACCAACCTAATATTAACAGAAAATATTAAGAAAACTCAGAAAAAGAGCAACTAGTGTTTGAAATATAGGAATATTAATAACAATAAAATACTTTCCACACACTCTCTTTTAGACTCTTATCATAGTTTTCATAGCAGATCACACATTATAGTTATCTAATGATAACTGCATAAACTGGGAGAAACTGCCATAGTTCACATGTATAAATTTGCCATGTAGGGATTTCCCAGTAGATTTTTTTTTTATCTAGTGGGCTGAATTCTTTATGTAGCTCAGGGTGAAGTACCAGATGGAAATGGTATGCCTGTACTTCAAGGCTCAGTGTCAAAATCAGAGACTCAAGTGAAGAAACCAAGCTTTCACAAAGGGGAAAGGCTTAGTAGTAAGTGCAAAAGCTGCAAAAAGCTTTATATTGCTTTAATTAAACTCATTAGAAGATGTTTTTATTTTGGTTCATATTATACATTTTGAGCATAAATTTTATAGAAATTCTATACTTTCACTAAGGTATGAATACCATGAGATAATTAGAGGAAAAAAAGCAAGTATATTGATGCCTTTGTTGGAATTTCTGTCCTTAATATTATTTTGTGACTAGAAGATGAATGCCTCAAGGACAAGAGCAGGTGAATAATTGTCTCTCCACAGTTGTGAGCCTTTCAGCCAACTCCAGGTAGTTATGGGAACAGAAGCCCAGTGGATTTCTAAACATGTGGCGGGGGTCTTTTGCCATAAATTCCAGTGGAAAGGGATGTTTCTGATATAAGAGGCATGTTGGAGGACTTTTAGGGTACCCTCTTTGTTGTATCCTCACTGAAATGAAACAGCCTTTTTGGTAACATCATTGATCAATTTCATCAAAGACTGCTCCTAGGTAACTTCTAGTGCAAGTGGTTGCAGAGTCCCACTAACTGCTGGGCTTCTTTTCATTTGTTGGAACTGAATAGCCCAAGGTTATGGTATGCCTCTTGGAGATCACACTCAGGAGTTTCAATAGGGTACCAGGTACATAAGTGTGTGTACTAATGGCCCAGCCAAGAGCCACTGGTGGGTCCACAGGGCATCTAGTGCTTGTTGTATGTGTCCTTGTCTGGGTCCACTTGAGTGAAAACTATTCCTCCCTGTAAGAGCAAGGTCACTTAGAAATCGTGACCTGTGCACTGATTACAGATACTGGAGCTGTTTGGTGGCCATGTGCAGGACAGTAGTAAGATATCGCAAGTCCTTCTATATAAGCTTAAACTGACTGGGATCACTTGTATGCAGATGAATGCATACAAAGTACATACAAAGTGTATTGGATTTATCAGGTTTGGGACTTCGAGTACCTTTACTTTGGAGAATCACCTGTATGTCAGTTACAGTGGCAGGGTACCATCAAGGCTCAGGGCTGTACTATAGCATTGACCTACCAGAATTGGTAACATGTGTATGAGGCTGTGTGCAATGATCAAGTTTGTTATTCCGATGAGAAAAGTCTCATAGGGACATTTCTATTCATTAAGCTTAGCAATGAGAACAGTTAAATCTTTTCTTCCCATGAATTTGTTGGATAAGACATAGGAGACACTGTTTAGTCTGGAGGTTCTCAGTCTTATCTGTGCCCCCGAAAACTGCCCCTAAATGCAGCAGGTCCCATCAGGGCTTAGGCTGAATGTAAGTGCAGGTTCACTCACATAAGAACTACATCTGTGTCAACAAACATTCAGTAGTGGAAGCCATGCAAATGGAGTTCTGTGGTTGCCTGACAGGATACACTCAAAGGTAGGCTTTGATCTAGGGTGTCCTTAGTAATGGCCTCCAATGAACAACCAGAGAGAGTTGTCTTTTTCCCTCAGTATCTGGTGTTGGAGGTCATGGTCACCTCTGCACCAGTCACCAAATGACTCTAGAAATACAATATCCCTGCTCCCTACTTTGAGTTCTGACTTTGGCACACATGCTCAGATAACCACTGATGATGTTGGAATATTGACCTAATCCCTAATGTTGCTTATGATTTAAAGCTGGGAGGTTTGAATAAAAATAACGGAGGCTTCTCTGACTCATGTCAGTGTCACTTGGAGCAGAGGGAGGAGCATTTGTGTCAATATTAGTTACAGGTGCCATCGCAATTTGGACTTTAGTGAGGAAGTGTGCTGGGACTCATTGACCACTACTTGACTAGGAGCTCTTTGGTAAAATGCCTGTTAATATTCTCCTTGAGGCCCCACTGGTTAGGAACTAGACCTAGAGATTTCTTTGGGAAAATTTTTAACTAGATCATCTAGGGGTGGGTGTCCATTAGCATTTTTAGGTCTGTTCAATGGTCAATTAGTACTGTTTTGTTGGTAGTTACTTTTCCCATGTCTTGAAATTTGTCAGTCATTGTGCCGTGAACCAACAGACATCACCTTATAAGTAAGTTTAACTGAGCTCAAAAACCAGTGAAGTTGGCCTGAAGGAAAGTAAATAGAAATATGAGTCTTATCAGAAATATTTTTAATGTCCTCACTCCACCTGTGACTTTAGAGACCACCAGTGTGGCTCATGGAGCCTTTAAGAAAACCTCTGCAAGTGATGATCCAAGTGTGTTTTTCAAGGCAAGGGGAATTCCAGTGTAAGGGCTCTTCTGTTGGAGCCAAACATGCACTCAGCCAAGGAGGGGAAAAGGTCCTAGGTGCTCATGTCTCTGATCCCTCTTTTCCTCTACCTCATTGGGCAATAAGGGACTGGCACATCATACAGTTCATTGTACAGTGAGAGGCCCTACAGTGTACGGTCTCCCTCATCTAGTTTAATAAAATGACTTCCTTTTCATGCAGGCAGACTACCTTAGTCACTGATGTTTCTCTAAGTTGCTAGGCAGAGCAATCCTCAGGACCTTGTATGTTTTTAATTAAAGTATGAATCTCAACAACTCACTGCCCATAGACTGTTAGTTCCAGGACATGCTAAAGCTGACAGTGGTTCCAGGGTGCCATTCAGCATGCAGGGCCTCCAAAGACTCTGGACCCATTAGTAGCTGTAAAGTTGCTTCTCTAATTTTCTCAAAGCCTATGTGTCATTGAGCATCTTGGTAGGTGAATCAGAGGCTAAGGGAATAGACAGTTGTTCTACTTTAGAACTGAAAAGTTATGCAAATAATCCAGGCACAGATGATGGATTAAGATGAGGCATACAGTGGAATATTACTCAGTCATGAAAAGCGTGAAATACTGCTATTTGCAGCAACATGTGCAGACCCAGAGAGTATTATATAGAGAGACAAGTCAACAGAGACAGGCAAATACTGTATGATACCACTTATATTTAGATTCTAAAAAACAAATGTGTATACAAAATAGGAACAGACTCACATATATAGAACACAAACTTGTGGTTATCAGAAGGGAGATGAAGGATGGGAAGCACCATCAGGGGTTTAGGATGAACAGATACAAACTACTGTGTATAAAATAGGTAAGCAACAACAATATACTATATAGCACAGGGAATTATATTCATTATCTTGTAATATAGTCTGCAAAAATAGTGAATCACTATGCTGTACACCTGAAACTAACACAATATTTTAAGCCAATTCAATTTGATGAAAACGTTGGAAATAACACAGTAGCACTTTCCACATCCCTGTGGCATCAACTTTAGTAGAGTCATTTCCCTGCTAGCAGAGTGCCTTGTGGGTCTCTGGTAGCTCCCTTGCCACCATGTCCTGCATGCTGGTTGGTACTTCCCAAAGTGTTCCCTCCACACAAGCACTGGGCTTCCTTGACCACAGTGCTCCTTGTGCTAACTTGGTAATCAGAGAAAAGAAATGCTAGTTTCTGAATAGGCCTATTAGCATAGCAACTGAACCCAAGGTTACAATGAACCATTTATTATTCACTTACCCTCAGGGTGTAGGCTGTAGATCAGACAGGGAAGATCACCAGCTCCATTGTGTTCCCTTTCACACCATGGAAGAGCCCCTGCCAAGGGGCAGACCACATCAGTGCAGACTGAGGTGAGGGGTGGCCTCCCAGCTGAAGGAACCCCAAACAAAAGGCTCTTTCCATTTTACGGATCCCAGGGCCCCAGTAGCTAGGGTTCTAAAGAGCATCAGCATGATTACTCATTTGCTCCATCCTGTAATGCTTCACACATGGTTTCAAAATACTTTGCACATACTGTTAGGACAACAGCCAAGTTTGAAAATGATCTCATGACTTGACTGTCATTGACTTTCCCCTACCCACCCCACTTCCATATCCAACTGTGAGGGTTTGTATTAAATACCATACCAATGAATTACTGCTTTTATTTTGCTTTCAGCAGATTCATATCATTTACTTTTTCTTTCTACTCCATCTTCTTACCCTTATGGCTTAATTATACTTTGAAATATATAGGGCATGAATCTACTTCCAAAAGTTAAAAAATTGTACAAAGAGATATTTTTACAGGCTTATCCTTCTTTTTTCAATCTTCCTTCTCATCTTGTACCCAACCAAGTACATTGATTTATGATACTTTTCCTGGGTTTGACCTATTTATTTATCTTTCCTTGTTTTTTCTCATTTCTTTTTCTTCCTTACCCAAAGTTTACATGCTAGATTTTCCCTTTTTAGTTTTTTTTTTTTTTAACTTAACTTTATTCCTAGAAATCCCTTATAGAAATCCCTGTAAGTCAGTATATAGAGATTAATTTCATTCAGATTATAGGTCTAGGTACAGCTGTTTGTCCCACAGTGTTTACCATAATTTATATTATAAATCAGTGGGTAATATATACCTTAGTTTATTTAACTGAATTTTTATCCTTAGAATTTATATGGTTTAGGATATTGTACATTTACAAACTTGTTGTAATGAGGAACCATGGACATATTCATTTGTATTTTTCGTTAAATAAGCCTGTACTGGCCTATAGTATAAATAAACTAGGAAAACTTGAGACCTTATATATATATGTGTGTGTGTGTGTGTGTGTGTGTGTATGTGCATATCTAAACACAGACACATGTATATAAAATGTCCAGAAATATTACTGAAACAGCTTCTTTATGGTATACCAGTTAAAAATGTTCTCATAATGTTTATTTCACATCTGACATTATGGTTCAGTTCAGTTCAGTCACTCAGTCATGTCCGACTCTTTGCGACCCCATAAATCACAGCACGCCAGGCCTCCCTGTCCATCACCAACTCCCGAGTTCACCCAAACTCATGTGCGTCGAGTCAGTGATGCCATCCAGCCATCTCATCCTCTGTTGTCCCTTTCTCCTCCTGCCCCAATCCCTCCCAGCATCAGGGTCTTTTCCAATGAGTCAACTCTTCACATGAGGTGGCCCAAGTATTGGAGTTTCAGCCTCAGCATCAGTCCTTCCAATGAAAACCCGGGACTGGTCTCCTTTAGAATGGACTGGTTGGATCTCCTTGTGGTCCAAGGAACTCACAAGAGTCTTCTCTAGCACCACAGTTCAAAAGCATCAATTCTTTGGTGCTCAGCTTTCTTCACAGTCCAACTCTCACATCCATACATGACTACTGGAAAAACCATAGCCTTGACTAGATGGACCTTTGTTGACAATGTCTCTGCTTTTGAATATGCTATCTAGGTTGGTCATAACTTTCCTTCCAAGGAGTAAGCGTCTTTTAATTTCATGGCTGCAATCTGCAGTGATTTTGGAGCACAAAAAAATAAAGTCTGACACTGTTTCCCCATCTATTTCCCATGAAGGGATGGGACCCATTATGGTAATTTACTTATAAAAACTTTGTCAAAATATGAGAAAATATGCTGTATATTGTTACAAATTTGAAATCTAGAGAATTCTTAGTAGATCTGTTTTTCTATAAAGGAACTCAGTATATTTCTTTTATGTAGCTTATGATGATGCTCCAGACAAAACTCCTGTGCTTCAGCATCAAGAATCAGTGCCAAAACTTCCAATACAGGAACAGAAAACTTCCAAAGGAGGAGAACACATCAGTAAGTGTAACACTTACTATTATTGCTTTTTTAGTCCCTAAGTCATATCCGGCTTTTTTGTGAACCCATGGACTATAGCCCACCAGGCTCCTCTGTCCATGGGATTTCCTAGGCAAGAATACTAGAGTGGGTTGCCATTTTCTTCTCCAGGGGATCTTCCCAACCCAGTGATTGAATCTGTGTCTCCTGCATTGGCAAGTGGATTCTTTACTGCTGAGCCACCTGGGAAGCCCATAAAATTATAGATGCCTTTAAATTAAAAAAAAAAAAAGTCTCATCATATCTTTTTTCTTTAGTTCAGGAATATATGTTTGAACGTTTAATTTATAGTAATTTTACACTTTGATCTAACTCTGAATAGTATAAAACAACTACAGAGGAAGAACCATTTAGCATTTGATTGGAATTTCTTCTGAATAGACTATTTCATGGAGAGACTTCTGCATTCAGTGTTCACCAAGGCCCAAAACTCGTATGCAGTCTTTGAAAGGGTGTCTGCTTTCAGCCAGCAAATACAAGATTAGGGATCTGAGAGCCAGGTGGGCACCTCTGATGTGTGGCCATGTTCTTTTGCCACAGACTCTAATAGGCATCAGAAAGGTTACTGAGACCTGTAACTTAAAAGGCTGTGGATTTGATGAAAGGAAAAGTGTTGCCTGTGTAGGCATTTGCAGGGCCTCCAGGGCATTCTGTTGTCAGGCCCCACTCAGCATGCAGGTCTTTTTGGTAACCTGGTCTCTGGGTGCTGTCATTAAGGTGACCCTGTAGGGGGATGTGTGAGTACCAGTGTCTGCTACCATATGTGAATCCCACCAGTCATTGGGCATCCTTTGTATTGTTGGGACCAAGAGTCTGAGCATGACTAAAACTTGGCAGTTATTGCCTCCTGAGAGAGACCTACTCTCCTTTCCCAGTTTATTCCCAGGAATTTCCCATGAGTCATAGGTCTTTATCCCTTGTCCATGATAATGTCCTAGACATAGTGCCACATGTGGGTCAAAATGGCATCCAGTTCTGGTTGGGTAGTACCCTTGCCTGTACCATGTAGGAGACATTGATTATATGTGGAGGTTGGTGCTCCATCTGGGAGTTGGACTTTCCTGCTCAACCTTCTGGAAGGACATTTGTTCAGTCTCTTAGTTGTGTCTGACTCTTTGCAACCCCATGAACTGCAGCATGCCAGGCTTCCCTGTCCTTCACTATCCCCCAGAGTTTGCTGAAACTCATGTCCATTGTGGAGAAGACAATGGCACCCCACTCCAGTACTCTTGCCTGGAAAATCCCATGGATGGAGGAGCCTGGTAGGGTACAGTCCATGGGGTCGCAAAGAGTCAGACACGGCTGAGCAACTTCACTTTCACTTTCATGCACTGGAGAAGGAAACAGCAACCCACTCCAGCATTCTTGCTTGGAGAATCCCAGGGACAGGGGAGCCTAGTGGGCTGCCGTCTATGGGGTCGCAGAAAGTCGGACACAACTGACGCAACTTAGCAGCAGCAGCATGACCATTGAGTCAGTAATGTCATCCAACCAACACATAAAACACATTTTTAGATATCCCCTTCTTCCCCTGCCACAATCTTCCCCAGCATCAGGGTGTTTTCCAATGAGTCAGCTCTTCACATCAGGTAGCCAGAGTAGTGGAACTTCAGCTTAAGCATCAGTCCTTGCAATGATATTCAGGGTTGATTTCCTTTAGGATTGACTGGTTTGATCTCCTTGTTGTCCAAGGGACTCTTAAGAGTCTTCTCCAGCACCATATTTCAAAAGCATCATTTCTTTTTAGTTCAGCCTTCATTATGGTCCAAATTCTCACATCCATCCATGACTAGTGGAAAAACCATAGCTTTGACTAGATGGTCCCATAATTTCATCACTCCACTAGCCATAATGCTTCCTAAAGCCCACTTGACTTCACATTTCAAGATGTCTGACTCTAGGTAAGTGACTAACAATTGTGCTTATTTGGGTCATTGAGACTTTTTTATACATTTCTGTGTATTCTTGCCACCTCTTCTTAATCTCTTCTGCTTCTGTTAGGTCCTTGCCATTTCTGTCCTTTATTGTGCCCATGTTTGCATGAGATGTTCCCCTGATATCTCCAATTTTCTTGAGGAGATCTCTAGTCTTTCCTATTCTATCGTTTTCCTCTATTTCTTGGCATTGTTTGTTTAAGAATTTTTTCTTATCTCTCCTTGCTATTCTCTGGAATTCTGCATTCTTTTGAATATATCTTTCCCTTTCTCCTTTGCCTTTTATATCTCTTTTTTTCTCAACTCTTTATAATTCCTCCTCAGACAACCATTTTGCCTTCTTGATTTCTTTTTCTTTTTGGATAATTTTGGTCACCGCCTCCTGTACAATGTTACGAATCTCTGTCCATAGTTCTTCAGGCAGTCTTTCTATCAGATCTAATCCCTTACATCTATTATTCACTTCTACTGTATAATCATAAGGGATTTGATTTAGATCATATCTGAATGGCCTAGTGGTTTTCCCTCCTTTCTTCAATTTAAGTCTGAATTTTGCAATAAGGACTTCATGATCTGAGCCACAGTTAGTCAGCTCCGGGTCTTGTTTTTGCTGACTGTATAGAGCCTCTCCATCTTTGGCTGCAGAGAATATAATCAGTCTGATTTTGGTATTGACCATCTAGAGAAATCCATATGTAGAATCGTCTCCTGTGTTGTTGGAAGAGGGTGTTTACTATGACCAGTGGGTTCTCTTAGCAGAACTCTGATAGCCTTTGCCCTGCTTCATTTTGTACTCCAAGGTCAAACTTGGCTGTTACTCCAGATTTCTCTTGACTTCCTTCTTTTTCATTCCAATTCCCTATGATGAAAAGGACTTTTTTTTTTTTTTTTTTTGGTGTTAGCTTAAAAGGTCTTGTAGGTCTTCATAGAACTGTTCAGCATTTCAGCATTAGGGTTTGGGGACATAGTCTTGGTTTACTGTGATGTTGAATGGTTTGCCTTGGAAACAAATCAAGATCATTCTGTCGTTTTTGAGATTGTACCTAAGTACTGCATTTCAGACAATAACATTAAAGGTGTAGTAAAACCTGTTACAGAAAAGCCAAAGTGAACCTGATCATCTTGTAGACAGGGATGCTGTAAAGGGCATTTGTAATATGAATTGCTTCATACCTATTTCCTTCAGCTGGGTCAAGAGCCTCTAGGGCAGTTACAGTGTCATTACATCAGGCCAGTGTCCTGATCTGTACCACAGCATTAAGCTGCCTATAGTTAAGTCTGTAGGCAGGTAAGGCCATATGCACAGATTGTCTTAGCTGTTGAATGGAGAAGGAATCTCACAGAGATGTTTGGTTCACTCAAACAGGGCAGGCATTACTTTTTCTCTTATTAGTAGTTGTTTCTGGAGACAAGTCTGTAGGCACTGGTAGTCTGGTAGGTTTACAGTCTTCCATGTGCCCCACTGAAATGATTCTGAGTACAGCAGTGCTCATCACGGCTTGGGGCTGATGTGAATTGGAGTTCACACAGAAAATATATCTGCACTAATTATGTATTCAGTTGTGGGGGCTATGAAATAGAGGTTTATAATGCCTAAAGGCACCTGCAGAATGGTCAGGTTTAATTAAGGGTCAAAAAGCATTACTTTTCATCATGGCATCCTCTCATCATGGTATCAGAGTTGTGGAGATAATAGTTATTGGTAAAGTAGAAGCCAAATGGCCCAATAGATGGGCTCCCCTCTTTGCCACTTTGAATTCTGAGTTGGCTTATATCATCAGATGCTGCTGGGGACAAAAGGATGTTAGTCTAATCCCTCGTCTTATTTATTTTGAAAAGCCAAGTGTTCTAGGTAAAAATAGAGTTGTCAGATTCATCTTAAGGTCACTGTGGGTAGCAGGGGACTAGCTGGTCATCAGTAATAAATGTCATCAATGTTTTGAGTCTCAAAGGGCTGTGTTGGCCTCCATGGTTCACTTTATGGCACAAGATGAGTGGTAGAGAGTCCATCCATCCCTTCCTTGAGCCTCCATTGCTGGGTAACTAGATAGCGTTTCCAGTGGCAGGGAGCTCACCATGCATGGACAGTTTTCAGAAAATAAATGTCAGCCAGAGGAATAAGGAAATTGTCTCAGGTGTTTGTGTCTTTTTTCCGCATCCCCTCCCTTGTCCTCCTTGGACACAGTGGCCCCTGTCAGGGAACTCAGAACCAGGGGTTCTGTTGAGACACAGCCAACAAGGTGTCAGTGTCCTGCACTAAATTAAGAAGAGTAGCTCCTCCATGGTGGAGTCTGTATAGTCTCCTCTGGTTGCTGGTCAAGTGAAACTGAGAAACCTGAATTCTCTTTCATTAGACATGAGTGTCAGAAATTCACCACATCTTGGAGTATCCATCAGTGTCATAGATAGGCTGAGAGTAAATAGTAGTCACTAGGTATGGCTTAGCCAGCCATGTCTGCAGTGACTTTTATGAGCTACTGGCACAGTGGTAAAGAATCCACCTCCCAACACAGGAAACTCAGGAGACATGCATTGCATCCATGGGTCAGGAAGATCCTTTGTAGTAGGAAATGGCAACCCACTCCATTAACCTTGCTTAGAAAATTCCATGGACAGAAAAGCCTAGCAGTCCATGGAGTTGCAAAGAATCAGATGCAACTAAGCACACATATGCGTATGTTGTTTTTGGTTTATATTTCCTGTATTTATTTTTTTTATAATTTTATTTTTGGATGTTTTGGGTGTTCACTGCTGTGGGGGCTCTTCTCTAGTTGTGACGAGCGGGGGCTACCCTCTAGTTGTAGTGTGAGGCCTTCTCGCTGTGGTGGCTTCTCTTGTTGAGGAGCATAGGCTGTAGGGCACACAGATTTCAGTAGTTGCGGCACATGGGCTCTAGAACACAGGCTTAATAGTTGTAGCACATGGGCTTGGTTGCTCCGAGGCATGTGGGATCCTCCCAGATTAGGGATCGAACCACATCTCCTACACCCACAGGCAGATTCTTTACCACTGAGCCACCAGGGAAGCCCCCTCCTTTATTTCCTTTTTTATAGATTAGCATCTTTTGTCATTTTTTAAAATTCCCTTTCATTTTTTTCTTAAAAGATGGCACACTAGGTATTCTCTCTTTAAGGTTTTTTTTTTGGTCCATTAAAAGTTAATTCCTAGAAATGCTTCCAAGTCAGTTTGTTGGGATCTTCATTCCTTTTATACCTGTTTGTCCAGGTATTTGTACAACTGTGTGCCACTTTATAGCCCATAGTCTGTATTTTCATAGTTTACATTTGTTACTTTAGCTACCAGTCTCCTATGCTTGCATGTTTAAGTGATTTTGAGTTTTTTGTAATTATAAATATGCTGCTATGCATTACCTTACACATATGTATTTTCTTTGTTTGATCTATCAATATATATTA
The DNA here is from genome assembly GCF_000754665.1 of Bison bison bison. Taxonomy (NCBI): domain Eukaryota; kingdom Metazoa; phylum Chordata; class Mammalia; order Artiodactyla; family Bovidae; genus Bison; species Bison bison. The sequence goes on along the minus strand of NW_011495023.1, from coordinate 2,558,033 downwards.
GGCAAAAACAATAAGAAATATCCGAAGATGAGAGTCTACTATAAAACATATTTGAAGTCTAGAAATATTAATGATGTGGTAAAATACCTTCCTTACGTTCATTAAGACTCTTCATAGTTTTCACATAAGGTCTCACATTATAGTGATGTTCTTGTACCTTCATGACAACCCGCTCCATTGCTCTTGCCTAGAGAATCCCAGGGACGGAGTAGCCTGGTGGGCTGCCATCTATGGGGTCGCACAGAGTCGGACACAACTGAAGTTACTTAGCAGCAGTAGCAGCAGCAGCTGCTGTTCACTCTTATAACAGCAGCTGCTGTTATAAATTTGAAATCTAGGGATTTCTCAATAGATCTCTTTTTTTTTTTTTTAATTTAGTGGGCTTAATTCTTCTCTCTGTACAGCTCAGGATGAAGTACTAGATGGAAATCCTATGTTGGAGCATCAAGACTCCAGGTCAAAATCAGAGATTCACGTGAAGATACCAAGTTTTCACAAAGGGGAAACACTTACTAGTAAGTATAGTTAGATAGCATCACCGACTCAATGGGCAGGAGTTTAAACAAACTCTGGGTAATATTGGAGAACAGAGGACCCTGGTGTGCTGCAGTCCATGGGGTTGCTAAGAGTTGGACACGACTTAGGAACTGAAGAACAATGAAAACTACAGAAAAGTTTTAATTATTATAAATTAAGCTCATTAGAAGATGTTTTTATTTGGTTTCATGATTATATATCTTTGAGGTATATTTTATAGAAATAATACACTTTGACCAACAGTGAATACCATAAGCTACTTAGAGAAAAAAGCAGAAATATTGATACCTTGGGTTGAAAATTCTATTCTTTTTTTTTTTTTAAACTTTACATAATTGTATTAGTTTTGCCAAATATCAAAATGAATCTGCCACAGGTATACATGTGTTCCCCATCCTGAACCTTCTTCCCTCCTCCTTCCCCATACCATCCCTCTGGGTCGTCCCAGTGCACTAGCCCCAAGTATCCAGTATCGTGTATCGAACCTGGATTGGCATCTCGTTTCATACGTG
>NW_011495023.1:2556801-2556884 GCF_000754665.1 Bison bison bison | reverse complement strand
GTTCTATTTCCAGTTTTTTAAGGAATCTCCACACTGTTCTCCATAGTGGCTGTACTAGTTTGCATTCCCACCAACAGTGTAAG
>NW_011495023.1:2549497-2556149 GCF_000754665.1 Bison bison bison | reverse complement strand
CCTTGCTAATAGTTTCCTTTGATGTGCAGAAGCTTTTAAGGTTAATTAGGTCCCATTTGTTTATTTTTGCTTTTATTTCCAATATTCTGGGAGGTGGGTCATAGAGGATCGTGCTGTGATGTATGTCAGAGAGTGTTTTGCCTATGTTCTCCTCTAGGAGTTTTATAGTTTCTGGTCTTACATTGAGATCTTTAATCCATTTTGAGTTTATTTTTGTGTATGGTGTTAGAAAGTGTTCTAGTTCATTCTTTTACAAGTGGTTGACTAGATTTCCCAGCACCACTTGTTAAAGAGATTGTCTTTAATCCATTGTATATTCTTGCCTCCTTTGTCAAAGATAAGGTGTCCATATGTGCGTGGATTTATCTCTGGGCTTTCTATTTTGTTCCATTGATCTATATTTCTGTCTTTGTGCCAGTACCATACTGTCTTGATAACTGTGGCTTTGTAGTAGAGCCTGAAGTCAGGTAGGTTGATTCCTCCCATTCCATTCTTCTTTCTCAAGATAGCTTTGGCTATTCGAGGTTTTTTGTATTTCCATACAAATTGTGAAATTATTTGTTCTAGCTCTGTGAAGAATACCGTTGGTAGCTTGATAGGGATTGCATTGAATCTATAAATTGCTTTGGGTAGTATACTCATTTTCACTATATTGATTCTTCCAATCCATGAACATGGTATATTTCTCCATCTATTAGTGTCCTCTTTGATTTCTTTCACCAGTGTTTTATAGTTTTCTATATATAGGTCTTTAGTTTCTTTAGGTAGATATATTCCTAAGTATTTTATTCTTTCCGTTGCAATGGTGAATGGAATTGTTTCCTTAATTTCTCTTTCTTTTTTCTCATTATTAGTGTATAGGAATGCAAGGGATTTCTGTGTGTTGATTTTATATCCTGCAACTTTACTATAGTCATTGATTAGTTCTAGTAATTTTCTGGTGGAGTCTTTAGGGTTTTCTATGTAGAGGATCATGTCATCTGCAAATAGTGAGAGTTTTACTTCTTCTTTTCCAGTTTGGATTCCTTTTATTTCTTTTTCTGCTCTGATTGCTGTGGCCAAAACTTCCAAAACTATGTTGAATAGTAATGGTGAAAGTGGTCACCCTTGTCTTGTTCCTGACTTTAGAGGAAATGCTTTCAATTTTTCACCATTGAGGATAATGTTTGCTGTGGGTTTGTCATATATAGCTTTTATTATATTGAGGTATGTTCCTTCTATTCCTGCTTTCTGGAGAGTTTTTATCATAAATGGGTGTTGAATTTTGTCAAAGGCTTTCTCTGCATCTATTGAGATAATCATATGGTTTTTATTTTTCAATTTGTTAATGTGGTGTATTACGTTGATTGATTTGCGGATATTGAAGAATCCTTGCATCCCTGGGATAAAGCCCACTGGGTTATGGTGTATGATCTTTTTAATGTGTTGTTGGATTCTGATTGCTAGAATTTTGTTAAGGATTTTTGCATCTATGTTCATCAGTGATATTGGCCTGTAGTTTTCTTTTTTTGTGGGATCTTTGTCAGGTTTTGGTATTAGGGTGATGGTGGTCTCATAGAATGAGTTTGGAAGTTTACCTTCCTCTGCAATTTTCTGGAACAGTTTGAGCAGGATAGGTGTTAGCTCTTCTCTAAATTTTTTGGTAGAATTCAGCTGTGAAGCCATCTGGACCTGGGCTTTTGTTTGCTAGAAGATTTTTGATTACAGTTTCAATTTCTGTGCTTGTGATGGGTCTGTTAAGATTTTCTCTCTCTTCCTGGTCGAGTTTTGGAAAGTTGTACTTTTCTAAGAATTTGTCCATTTCTTCCTCGTTGTCCATTTTATTGTCATATAATTGTTGATAGTAGTCTCTTATGATCCTTTGTATTTCTGTGTTGTCTGTTGTGATCTCTCCATTTTCGTTTCTAATTTTATTGATTTGATTTTTCTCCCTTTGTTTCTTGATAAGTCTGGCTAATGGTTTGTCAATTTTATTTATCCTTTCAAAGAACCAGCTTTTGGTTTTGTTGATTTTTGCTGTGGTCTCTTTTGTTTCTTTTGCATTTATTTCTGCTCTAATTTTTAAGATTTCTTTCCTTCTACTAACCCTGGGGTTCTTCATTTCTTCCTTTTCTAGTTGCTTTAGGTATAGAGTTAGGTTATTTATTTGACTTTTTTCTTGTTTCTTGAGGTGTGCCTGTATTGCTATGAACTTTCCCCTTAGGACTGCTTTTACCATGTCCCACAGGTTTTGGGTTGTGTTTTCATTTTCATTCGTATCTATGCAAATTTTGATTTCTTTTTTGATTTCTTCTGTGATTTGTTGGTTATTCAGCAGCGTGTTGTTCAGCCTCCATATGTTGGAATTTTTAATCGTTTTTCTCCTGTAATTGAGATCTAATCTTACTGCATTGTGGTCAGAAAAGATGCTTGGAATGAGTTCTATTTTTTTGAATTTACCAAGGCTAGCTTTATGGCCCAGGATGTGATCTATCCTGGAGAAGGTTCCATGTACGCTTGAGAAAAAGGTGAAATTCATTGTTTTGGGATGAAATGTCCTATAGATATCAATTAGGTCTAACTGGTCTATTGTATTGTTTAACGTTTGTGTTTCCTTGTTAATTTTCTGTTAGTTGATCTATCCATAGGTGTGAGTGGGGTATTAAAGTCTCCCACTATTATTGTGTTATTGTTAATTTCTCCTTTCATACTTGTTAGCATTTGTCTTACATACTGCGGTGCTCCTGTGTTGGGTGCATATATATTTATAATTGTTATATCTTCTTCTTGTATTGATCCTTTGATCATTATGTTAGTGACCTTCTTTGTCTCTTTTCACAGCCTTTGTTTTAAAGTCTATTTTATCTGATGTGAGTATTGCTACTCCTGCTTTCTTTTGGTCCCTATTTGCATGGAAAATCTTTTTCCAGCCCTTCACTTTCAGTCGTATGTGTCCCCTGTTTTGAGGTGGGTCTCCTGTAGACAACATATGTAGGGGTCTTGTTTTTGTATCCATTCAGCCAGTCTTTGTCTTTTGGTTGGGGCATTCAACCCATTTACGTTTAAGGTAATTACTGATAAGTATGATCCCGTTGCCATTTACTTTATTGTTTTGGGTTCGAATTTATACACCGTTTTTGTGTTTCCTGTCTAGAGAATATCCTTTAGTATTTGTTGGAGAGCTGGTTTGGTGGTGCAGAATTCTTTCAGCTTTTGCTTGTCTGAAAAGCTTTTGATTTCTCCTTCATACTTGAATGAAATCCTTGCTGGGTACAATAATCTGCGCTGTAGGTTATTTTCTTTCATCATTTTAAGTATGTCTTGCCATTCCCTCCTGGCTTGAAGAGTTTCTATTGAAAGATCAGCTGTTATTCTTATGGGAATTCCCTTGTGTGTTATTTGTTGTTTTTCCCTTGCTGCTTTTAATATTTGTTCTTTGTGTTTGATCTTTGTTAATTTGGTTAATATATGTCTTGGGGTGTTGAAAATTCTATTCTTAAGATTACTTGGTGATGACCAGCAGATCAATGCCCCAAGGACAGTCAGTTCAGTTCAGTTCAGTCGCTCAGTAGTGTCCGACTCTTTGCAACCCCGTGAGTCACAGCACACCAGGCCTCCCTGTCTATCACCAATTCCACAAGGACAATAGCAGGTGAATAATTGTCTCTCTGGAATTTTTGTGCCTTTCAGCCAGCTTCAGGTAATTATGGGAACAGAAGCCCAATGGATGCCTCTACCCATGACAGGGCCCTTGTGCCATGGAAGGTCATGGAGATCATGGTCACCTCTGCCCCAGTCACCAAATGACTCTAGAAATACAGTATCCCTGCTCCCTACTTTGAGTTCTGACTTTGGCACACATGCTCAGATAACCACTGATGATGTTGGAATATTAACCTAACCCCTAATGTTGCTTATGGTTTAAAGCTGGGAGGTTTGAATAAAAATAATGGAGGCTTCTCTGACTCATGTCAGTGTCACTTGGAGCAGAGGGAGGAGCATTTGTATCAATATTAGTTACAGGTGTCATCACAATTTGACTTTAGTGTGTGCTGAGACCCATGGCCCACTACTTGGCTAGGAGCTCTTCAGTAAAATGCCTATTAATGTTCTCTTTGAGGCCCCACTGGTTAGGAACTAGACCTAGAGATTTCTTTGGGAAAATCTTTAACCAGATCATCTAGGGGTGGGTGCCCATTAGGATTTTTAGGTCTATTCAGTGGTCAATTAGTACTGTTTTGTTGGTAGCTTCTTTTCCTATGTCTTAAAATTTGTCAGTCAGGATCTGCATTGTGCTGTGAAGTAATAGACATCATCTTATAAGCAGGTTTAATTGAGCTTAAAAACCGGTAAAGTTGACCTGACGGAAACAAAATAGAAATCTGAGTCGGATCAGAAATATTTTTACTGTCCTTTCTCCACCCATGACTTTAGAGATCAGCAGTGTGGCTCATACAGCCTTTAAGAACCTCTGTAAGTGATGATCCAAGTGTGTTTTTCAAGGCAACGAAAATTCCAATGTAAGGGCTCTTCTGTTGGAGCCAGATGTGCACTCAGCCAAGGAGGGGAAAAGGTCTCAGGTGTTCATGTCTCTGATTCCCCTTTGCCTCTACCTCATTGGGCAAGAATAGACTGGCACATCATACAGTGGGTTCTACAGTGACAGGCCCTACAGTGTACCCTCTCCCTCACCTAGTTTAACAAAATGACTTCTTTTTCACAGAGGCAAACTACCTTAGTCAGCAAAGTCTCTCTGAGTAGCTAGGGAAAACAATCCTTAGGACTCTGCTTTCTTTTTTCATTAAAGTGTGAATCTCAACAACTCACTGCCTCATAGGCTATCTGTTGGTTCCAGGGCATGCTAGAGTGGTCAGTGCAATTCAGGGGTACAATTTAGCATGCAGGGCCTCCAAAGTTTCTGGACCCATCAGTAACTATAAAATTCCTTCTCTAGTTTTTCAGAGCCAGTGTATTGAGTCTCTCATCTGAGTCATTCAGCATCTTGTTAGGTGAATCAAGGCTAAGGACAAAGACAGTTGTTCTCCTTCAGAACTGAAAAGCTTATGCAAGGAATTAGGCACAGATGACGGGATTAAGATGAGGTATACAATGGAATGTTACTCAGCCATGAAAAGGAGTGCAGCTCTGACATTTGCAGTTACATGAATGTATTCCAGAAAGTAGTTTATAGTGAGACAAATTAGAGAGAGAAGGACATATACTGTATGATATCACTGATATCTGTAATCTCAAAAATAATAAAAATGAATGTGTTTACAAAGTAGAAACAAAACTCACAGATATAGAGCACTAACTTGGGGTTAATTAGGGGGATGAAAGATGAGAAGGACAATTGTGGTGGTATGAACCAATACAAACTACTATATAAAATAGATACGCAGCAAGGATATACTATAGAGCACAAAGAATTATACCCATTATCTTGTAATAACCTATGATGGATTATAGTCTGAAAGAGTAGTGAATCACTATGCTGTGTACCTAAAACTAGCTCAGCTGGTAAAGAATCCACCTACAATGCAGGAGACCCCGGTTCGATCCTTGGGTTGGGAAGATCCACTGGAGGAGGGATAGGCTAACCACTCCAATATTCTTGAGCTTCCTTGGTGGCTCAGCTGGTAAAGAATCTGCTTGCGATGTGGGAGACCTGGGTTCGATCCCTGGGCTGGGAAGATCCCCTGGAGAAGGGAACGGCTTACCCACTCCAGTATTTTGGTCTGGAAAATTCCACAGACAATACTCTGTGGGGTCACAAAGAATCAGACGGGACTGAGTGACTGACAACATAGTATTATGGTACTAAATCAACTCTTTAGCAATTTATATGCAGGTCAGGAAGCAATTGGATATGGAACAACAGACTGGTTCCAAATAGGAAAAGGAGTACGTCAAGACTGTATATTGTCACCCTGCTTATTTAATTTATATGCAGAGTACATCATGACAAACACTGGGCTGGATGAAGCACAAGCTGGAATCAAGATTGCCGGGAGAAATATCAATAACCTCAGATATGCACATGACACCACCCTTATGGCAGACCGTGAAGAGGAACTAAAAAGCCTCTTGATGAAAGTGAAAGAGGAGAGGGAAAAAGTTGGCTTAAAGCTCAACATTCAGAAAACGAAGATCATGACATACAATCCCATCACTTCATGGCAAATAAATGGGGAAACATTGGAAACAGTGTCAGACTTTAGTTTTGGCGGCTCCAAAATCACTGTAGATGATGACTGTAGCCATGAAATTAAAAGACGCTTACTCCTTGGAAGGAAAGTTACGACCAACTTAGCATACTCAAAAGCAAAGACATTACTTTGCCAACAAAGGTCCTTCTAGTCAAGTCTGTGGCTTTTCCAGTAGTCATGTATTCCAGATTCGATGCACGATACTGGATGCTTGGGGCTGGGGCACTGGGGAGACCCAGAGGGATGGTATGGGGAGGGAGGAGGGATGAGGGTTTAGGATGGGGAACACATGTGGCGGATTCATTTCAATGTTTGGCAAAACCAATACAATATTGTAAAGTTTAAAAATAAAGTAAAATTTAAAAAAAATAAAGAAAGCTGAGCACTGAAGAATTGATGCTTTTGAACTGTGGTGTTGGAGAAGACTCTTGAGAGTCTCTTGGGCTGCAAGGAGATCCAACCAG
>NW_011495023.1:2540174-2549299 GCF_000754665.1 Bison bison bison | reverse complement strand
GACAGAGGATGAGATGGTTGGATGGCATCACTGACTCAAAGGACATGAGTTTGAGTAAACTCCAGGAGTTGGTGATGGACAGGGAGGCCTGGCGTGCTGCAGCCCATGAGGTCGCAAAGAGTCCGACACGACTGAGCAACTGAACTGAACTGAAATCAACTCCAGTTTAATCAGACCTTTTGCAAACAGTGCAGTAGGTACTCTTGAGAGCCACATGGTATCCCCTAGTTTATGAAACTAATTTGCCTCATTGGCAAAGTCCCCTTTCTGTATCTTGCAAGTAATCTGGTAGTAGCTCCCTCCCCACGATGCTGTGCGTGCTTATTGGTACTTGCCACCATGTTCCCTCCATAAAAGCACTGGGCTTCATTGACCACACTTCTCCTTGTGCTAACTTGGTAATGAGAGAAAAGAAATGCCAGTTTCTGAGTAGGTCTATTAAGATAACAACCAAACTCAAGGTTACAGTGAATCATTATTCACTTACCCTCAGAGTGTAGGCTGTAGATCAGACAGGGGAGATCACCAGCTCCATTGTGTTCCCTTTCACACCATGGAAGAGCCCCTGCCAAGAAGCAGACACATCAGTGCAGACTGAGGTGAGGGGTGGTCTCCCAGCTGAAGGAATCCCAAACAAAAGGCTCCTGCCATTTTATGGATCCCAGGGCTCAGGTAGCTAGAGTTCTAAAGAGCATCAGCATGATTACTCATTTGCTCCATCCTGTAATGCTTCACACATGGTTTTGGAATAACTTTGCACATACCACTAGGACAACAGCCAAGTTTGAAATTGATTTCATGACTTGACTATGGTCAACTTTCCCCTACCCACCCCACTCCCGTGTCTAGCTGTGAGGGTTTATATTAATTACTGTAACCATGTGTTATTCCTTTTATTTTTCCTTCAGTTTTGTTTTATTACGTTTGCTTTCTCTTTCCATTCCATATTCTTGTCCCTATTGGTTTAATTATATTTAGAAATACATAGAGTTGAGTCTTCTTCAAGAGTTAAGTAGTACATAAAACAGTGCTTTTAGAGGTTTATCATTCTTTCCTCAGTCTTCCTCTCCTTTTGTAGATATCTATGTACATTATTTGGTGATTGCTTTCCTGTGTTTTCTCTATTTTTTTCCCCCTCTCTCCTTGTTTTTTCTCATTTCTTCTTATTCTTTACCCAAAGTTTCCATACTAGCTTTCCCCTTTTCAGTTTTTTTCCTAAGTTAGCATTATATCCAGAAATCCCTCCATGTCAATATCTAGTGATGGGTTTCACTCAGATTATAGCATGGGTACAGCTGTTTCTACACATTATGTACCATGCATTATATATACCATTGTGTTAAATTATGGTTTATTTAATCTTCTTTGCTTTAAAATGTATACACTTTTGAATATTTTGCACTCACAAATATGATCTGTGTATCTATGAAGGAACTTAAGGAATCTCTTTTGTGTAGCTTCTGATAATGATGTGCCTGACCATACTCCTGTGCTTCAGCATCAAGATTCAGTGTCAAAACTCCCAGTGCAAGTACAGAAACAGATAACTCCCAGAGGAGGAAAGCACAGTAGTAAGTACAACAGTTATAGATTCCTTTAAATTTAAAAAAATTAATCTCATTAGATTTTTCTGTTTAGTTCAAGAATGTGTGTTTGAGCATATGCTTGCTTGTGTTTATGTGTGTGCTCAGTCCCCACGGACTATAGCCCAACTGCCAGGCTCCTCTGCCCATGGAATTCTCCAGGCAGGAATACTGGAGTGGGTAGCCATTTCCTACTCCAGGGGATCTTTCCAGCCCAAGGATTAAGCCCAAATCTCTTATGCCTCCTGCACTGGCAGGCAGATTCTTTACCACTGTGCCACCTGGTTTGAGCATAAAATTCATAGTGTCACTTTGATCTAAATGTGAATGTGAAAGTTGTTCAGTCATGTCCAACTCTTTGCAACCCCAGGGACTATACAGTTCAAAGAATTCTCCAGGCCAGAATACTGGAGTGGGTAGCCTTTCCCTTCTCCAGGGAATCTTCCCAATCCAGGGATTGAACCCAGGTCTCCTGCATTGCAGGCAGACTGATTACAGGTGGGCTACAAGGATAGTGATCTAAATGTGAATAATAGCCAGGTAGCGCTAGTGGGAAAGAATCCACCTGCCAATGCAGGAGACACCTGGGTTCAATCCCTGGATCGGGAAGATCCCTTAGAGTAAGAAATGGAAACCCACTCCAGTATTCTGGCCTGGGAAATCCCGTGGACAGAGGAGCCTGGTGGGCTACACTCCATGGGTTCGCAAAGAGTCGGACATGACTCAAGCGATTTAACATGCATGCACGTGAATAATATAAAACAATTAGAGAACAGGAACCATTCAACATTTGGTTGGTATTCAGTAAGGTGTCTGCCTACAATTCAGGAGACCCGGGTTCAATCCCTGGGTCAGGAAGATCTCCTGGAGAAGGAAATGGCAACTCACTCCAGTATTCTTGCCTGGAAAATCCCTTGGACTGAGGAACCTGGTAGGCTGCAGTCCATGGGGTCGCAAAGAGTTGGACGCGACTGAGCAACTTCACTTTCACTTTCTTTATTGGTATAAGACTCCATTGTAGAGAGACTTTGCACTCAGTGTCCACCAAGGCCCGGTAACTACTTAGTAGTTTTTCCAATGGATTCTACACTTTTAGTCAGCAATAGGAGATTAGGGTCCGAAAGCCAGGTGGGCACCTCTGATGTGTGGCTATGTTATTTTGCCACAGGCTCCAGTAGGCATCAGAGAGGTTGATGAGACCTATAACTTAAAAAGTCAGTGGATTCAGGAGGGCAAGTAAGAGGGTTTCCTGTGTAGCCAGTTGGAGGACCTCCTGGGCCTCCTATAATTACAGGTCTTTTTGGTAATCTGATTGCTGGGTGCTGTCATCAGGATGGCCGTGTAGGGGGATGTGTGAGTACCAGTGTCTGAACAGTCGCACCAGTCGCTGGGCATCTTTTGTATTGTTGGGGCTGAGAGCCTGAGCATGACTAAAACTTAGCAATTATTGCCTCTGAAGAGATACCCACTGTCGTTTCCCAGTTTATTCCCAGGAATTTCCTGAGTCATGGGTCCTTTTGCCTTGTCCATAGTAATGTCCTAGACATGTTGCTACATGTGGATCAACATGGCATCCAATCCTGGTTGGGTAGTAACCTTGCCTGGACCAAGTAGGAGACATTCTTTATTATAGGTGAAAGGCTAGTGCTCCATCTGAGAATGAGACTTGCAGCTCATGGCCTTGTGGAAGGACATTAAAGGAGTATTGAAATGTATTACAGAAAAGGCAGACAGATCCTGATCATCTGTGCGGATAGGGATGCCCAAATGGGCATTTACAATATGAATTCCTTCATACCTGTTTCCCTTAGCTTGAGCAAGGGCCTCTGTGGCAGTCGCAGTGTCAGTTAAGGCCAGTGTCCCGATCTGTACCATAGCATTAAGCTGTAGTAAGTAGTCCTGTAGTCCAGTCCAGGCACGCAAGGCTGATTGTGTAGGTTTACTTAGTTACTGAATGGAGAAATAATCTCACAGACATGTTTGGTTCACTTAAACTCATCAAACAGGGCAGGCATTCCTTTTTCTCTTCTTAATAGTTGTTCTGAATAGAAGTCTGTAGGCACTGGTAGTCTGGTAGGTTTGCAGTCTTCCATGTGCCCCACTGAAATGACCCTGAGTGCAGCAGTGCTCATCACAGCTTGGGGTTGATGTGAGTTGGAGTTCACATAGAAAATACATCTGCACTACTGATGTATTCAGTAGTGGGAGCTATGAAATTGAGGTTTGTAATGCCCAAAGGCACCCGCACTATGGTCAGGTGTAAGTAAGGGTCAGAAAGCATTCCTGTGTTCCTCTAATCCTGGTGTCAGAGTTGTGGAGATAACAGTCATTGGTAAAGTAGAAGCCAAATGGCCTAAGGTATGCAATCTTCCCCCACTGCACTTTGAACTCTCATTTGGCATACATCATCAGATGCCACTGGGGATAAAGATGATGGTCTAATCCCTAATCATGTTTATTTTGAAAAGTCAAGTATTATAGGTGAAAATAGGCAGAGTTGTGGAATTCATCTTAGGATCACTGCCAGCGGGGGAGAGCAGAGGGAACACATTATTGATACTAAGTATCATCATTATTAGTACTAAGTATCATCACTGTTTTGATTCTCATGAGGCTGTTTTGGCCTCCATGGTCCACTTTCTGGCACAAGATGAGTGGTGGAGAGTCCATCCATCCCTTTCTTGAGCCTCCATTGCTGGGTAACTAGACTGTTTCCAGTGGCAGGGAGTTTACCATGCCTGGACAGAAGTTTTCAGAAACTAAGTGTCAGCCAGGAAAGGAAGGAGATTGTCTCAGGTGTTTGTGTCTTTTCTTCCGCGTCCCCTCCCTTGTCCTTCTTGGACACAGTGGCCCCTGTCAGGGAACTCAGAACCAGGGGTTCTGTTAAGACACAGCCAGCAAGGTGCCAGTGTCCCACACTAAGTTAACAAGAGTAGCTCCTCTACAGTGGAGTCTATGTAGTCTCCTCTGGTTGCTGGTCCGGTGGAACTGAGAAACCTGGATTCTTTTTCTTTAGACATGATTCTCAAAACTTCAGTATATCTTGGAGTATCCATCAGTGTCAGAGAGAAGCTGAGAGCAAATAGGAGTCACTGGGTACAACTCAGTCAGCCATGTCTGTAGCGACTAATTGACCCACTGTAATAGTTTTTGGTTTTTATTTCCTATATTTCCTTTTTAAAAGATGAATACATTTATCACTTTTTTCAAGTTCCTTTTCTTCATGTCTTCCTTCCTCCTGCCTTCCTGCTTGCCTGCCTGTAGCATACTATATATTCCCTGTCAGGTTGTTTCTTGCCCATTAAGAGTTAAATCCTAGAAATGCTTCTGAGTCAGTTTGTTGGGTCTTCATTCCTTTTATACTTGCTTGTACAGCTGTGTGTGCCACATTATATCCCATAGTCTGTGTTTACATGTAAACTAAGATAGTTTACATGCATTACTTTAGCCTACCAGTCTCCCATGCTTTTATATTTAAGTGGCTTTGACTATTTTGCTGTTATGAATAATTTGTATGGGTATATTTTCATTGTTTAGTGTTTCAATATGTATTACCTGAAAATATTTGGAAAACTCAGAAAATGACACACTAATACAAAACATATTAGAAGTCTAAGAATATTAATGATGTGCTAAAATACCTTTCACACACCCTTGTTAACATTCTTCCCACAGTTTTCTTGTACAACCTGGCATTTGATGATGTTCTTATAACTTCATAAAAATGAAGTTTTTTGTGAAGTTTTTTTATTTAGTGGGCCAAATTCTTCTCTTTATGCAGCTCAGGATGAAGTACCAGATAGAAATCGTATTCTTCATCATCAAGACTCAGTGTCAAAATCAGAGATTCAAGTAAAGAAACCAAGCTTGCACAAAGGGGAAGGACTTACTGGTAAGTGTAAAAACTATGGAAAACATGAAATTATTTTATATTAAACTCACTAGAAGATGTTTTTATTTTGGTTCATGTTATATATTTTTGAACATGTATTTTATAGAAATGTTATGCTTCGACTAAAGTGTGACTACCATGAGATATCTAGAGGAAAAAAGCAGAAATATTGTTAAACTTTGATTGGAATTTCTGTTCTTAAGATTATTTTGTGAGAAGATGAATGCCCCAAGGCCCAATAGTAGGTGAATAACTGTCTCTCCAAAGTAGAGTGCCTTTCAGCCAGCTCCAGGTAATTGTGGATACAGAAGCCCAACAGACGCTTCTATGCATGGCAGGGGCATTTTGCCATAGATTCCTTTGCCAAAAAAGTATTTCTGAGATCTGTAAATCAAGCATCTGATGGGTTCTGGAGCCCTGTTGGAGGGCCTTTAGGGCCTTAGCTGTGTCCTCACTAAAAGGAAGCAGCTTTTCTGATAACCCCAGAGATCAGAGTCATTAAGAGCTCCACATGGGGAAATGAGAATGCACGTGGTCAAAGAGTCCCACTATTTGCTTGGCCTGTTTTATTTATTGGAGTTGAATAGTTGGCAGTACTATCCTCTGGAATGAGAAGTCATACCCCTTAGAGATCATGCCCAGGAGTTTCACTAGGGTACCAGGTAATTAACTGAGTATACTAATGGCCCAGCCAAGAGCCACTGGTGGTTCCACAGGGCATCTAGGCCTTATTTGGTGTGTCCTTGTCTTGGCCCACTAGAGTGAAAACTAGTCCTCTCTGTGGGAGCAGGTGCTTCAAAGTCATGACCTGTGCACTGATTACTGATACCTGAGCAATTTGATGGCCATATGAAGGACGTTAGTGCTCATGTAGCTACAGTTATGAAACAGTTTACCACAATTACTCGTTTGCTCAATCCTGTAATGCTTCTCAAGTGGTTTCAGAATAGCTTTGAACATACCACTTGATAAACAAACCAGATTTTAAAAAGATTTCATGACTTGCTGTTATTCTCCCTCCCATTCTCATCTCAATCCCATGTCCAAGAGTGAGGGTTTATGTTAAATACTATATTGAGAAGTTACCACTTCTATTTTGCCTTCAGTTGTTTCATTTCATAAGTTTGCTTTCTCTTTGCATTCGATCTTCTTACCCTCACTGATTTAATTATGTTTTGAAATACATGGAGCATGAACCTACTTCCAAAAGTTAAAAAGTATATAAAGAGCTATGCTTAGAAGCTTATTATTCCTTCCTCAGTCTTCCCTCTCATCTTGTTGGTAACCATATACATTGTTTTGTGATAGGTTTCCTGTGTTTCCTGTATTTTTTCTCTCCATCCTTGTTTTTTCTCATTTCTAAGATACCCATACCAGTTTTCCTTTTTTTAGTTTTTTTTTAAACGTAACATTATTCCTGATGATCCCTTTAAGAAATCCCTTTAAATCAGTAGGTAGAGATTCATTTCACTCAGTTTATAGCACTGTGTACAGCTGTACCACAGTATTTACCATAATTCATATTATTCCATAGTGGATAGCATGTATCCTAGTTTATTGAACTAATCTTCTTTGCTTTAAAATGTATATGGTTTTGAATATTTTGCACTTACAAATACATTGTATTCAATAACCATGTACATACTCATTTGTATTTTTAGTTCTATGAATTTGTATTAGTCTGAAGTATAAACAGGACTTCCTAGGAGGTGCGGGGGTAAAGAATCCACCTGCCAGTGCAGAAAACATAAGAGACACAGGTTCTAGCTGAGTCAAGAAGATCTCCTGGAATTGGAAATGGCTACCTACTGCAGTATCCTTGCCTGAAAATTCCATGGACAGAGGAGCCTGGCAAGCTACAGTCCATGGGGTCCCAAAGAGTTGAACACGACTAAGCAACTGGATATACACACAAAGTATAAATAACCTAGGAAAAATAGAGACTTTATATATGGATGTTTCTATGTATGTATGTATATTATGTTGTTACAGCCTCTTTAAAGTATATTCATTTAAAATGTTCTCACAATTTCTAGTCACATGTTATTTATGGTAATTTACTTATGTGTGCTCAGTCTCTTCAGTTGTGTCCGACTCCTTGTGATCCTATGGACTGTAGCCTGCCAGATTCCTCTGCCCATGGAATTTCCCAGGCAAGAATACTGGACTAGAATGCCATTTCCTTCTCTGGGGGATTTTCCTCATCCAGGGATCGAACCAGCATCTCCTGTATTGCAGGCACATTCTTTTCCACTAAGCCACTGGGGAAGTCCCAAAGTGAAAGTAAAAGTCGTTCAGTCATGTCCAACTCTTTGTGACCCCATGGTCTCCAGGTCAGAATACTGGAGTGGGTAACCATTCCCTTCTCCAGAGGATCTTCCCAACCTATGAATTGAACCCAGTTCTCCCACATTGCAGCCAGATTCTTTACCAGCTGAGCCACCAGGGAAGTGCAAGAATACTTGAGTGGGTAGCCTATTCCCTTCTCCGATGGAACTTGCCAACCCAGGAATCAAACTGGGGTCTTCTGCATTACAGGAGGATTCTTTACCAGCTGAACTGCCAGGGAAGCCCAATTTACTTAACTTTATCAAAATGAGAGAAAAATTCACAGTATACTTATTGTAAGTATGAAACCAAGAGATTTTATTGCAGATCTCGTCTTAGCAAACACCCTCCTCTAACAACACAAGAGAAGACTCTACACATGGACATCACCAGATGGTCAACACTAAATCAGATTGATTATATTCTTTGCAGCCAAAGATGGAGAAGCTCTATACAGTCAGCAAAAACAAGATCGGGACCTGACTGTTGCTCAGATCATGGACTCCTTATTGCCAAATTCAGACTTAAATTGAAGAAAGTAGGGAAAACCACTAGACCATTCAGATATGACCTAAATCAAATCCCTTATGATTATACAGTAGAAGTGAAAAATAGATTTAAGGGACTAGATCTTATAGATAGAGTGCCTGATGAACTATGGACGTAGGTTCATGATATTGTACAGCAGACAGGGATCAAGACCATCCCCAAGAAAAAGAAATGCAAAAAAGCAAAATGGCTGTCTGAGGAGGCCTTACAAATAGCTGTGAAAAGAAGAGAAGCCAAAAGCAAAGGAGAAAAGGAAAGATATACCCACTCGAATGCAGAGTTCTAAAGAATAGCAAGGAGAGGTAAGAAAGCCTTCCTCAGTGATCAGTGCAAAAAAATAGAGGAAAACAACAGGATGGGAAAGACTAGAGATCTCTTCAAGAAAATTAGAGATACCAAGGGAACATTTCATGCAAAGATGGGATCAACAAAGGACAGAAATGGTATGGACCTAACAGAAGCAGAAGATATTAAGAAGAGGTGGCAAGAATACACAGAAGAACTATACAAAAAAAATCTTCATGACCCAGATAATCACAATGGTGTGATCACTGACGTAGAGCCAGACATCCTGGAATGTGAAGTCAAGTGGGCCTTAGGAAGCATCACTATGAACAAATCTAGTGGAAGTGATGGAATTCCAGTTGGGCTATTTCAAATCCTGAAAGATGATGCTGTGACAGTGCTGCACTCAATATGCCAGCAAATTTGGAAAACTCAGCAGTGGCCACAGGACTGGAAAAGGTCAGTTTTCATTCCAATCCCAAAGAAAG
>NW_011495023.1:2539771-2540074 GCF_000754665.1 Bison bison bison | reverse complement strand
GAATGCAAAAGTAGGAAGTCAAGAAACACCTGAAGTAACAGGCAAATTTGGCCTTGGAATACGGAATGAAGCAGGGCAAAGACTAATAGAGTTTTGCCAAGAAAATGCACTGGTCATAACAAACACCCTCTTCCAACAACACAAGAGAAGACTCTACACATGGACATCACCAGATGGTCAACACTAAATCAGATTGATTATATTCTTTGCAGCCAAAGATGGAGAAGCTCTATACAGTCAGCAAAAACAAGATCGGGAGCTGACTGTGGCTCAGATCATGAACTTCTATTGCCAAATTCAGAC
>NW_011495023.1:2532242-2539671 GCF_000754665.1 Bison bison bison | reverse complement strand
TAACAGAAGCAGAAGATATTAAGAAGAGGTGGCAAGAATACACAGAAGAACTATACAAAAAAATCTTCATGACCCAGATAATCACAATGGTGTGATCACTGACGTAGAGCCAGACATCCTGGAATGTGAAGTCAAGTGGGCCTTAGGAAGCATCACTATGAACAAATCTAGTGGAAGTGATGGAATTCCAGTTGGGCTATTTCAAATCCTGAAAGATGATGCTGTGACAGTGCTGCACTCAATATGCCAGCAAATTTGGAAAACTCAGCAGTGGCCACAGGACTGGAAAAGGTCAGTTTTCATTCCAATCCCAAAGAAAGGTGATGCCAAAGAATGCTCAAACTATTGCACACTTGCACTCATCTCACACGCTAGTAAAGTAATGCTCAAAATCCTCCAAGCCAGGCTTCAGCAATAAGACTGAAGGCTTCTGAACTGTGAACTTCCATATGTTCAAACTGGTTTTATAAAAGGCAGAGGAACCAGAGATCAAATTGCCAACATCCGCTGGATCATCAAAAAAGCAAGAGAGTTCCAGAAAAACATCTATTTCTGCTTTATTGACTATGCCAAAGCCTTTGACTGTGTGGATCACAATAAACTGTGGAAAGTACTTCAAGAGATGGGAATACCAGACCACCTGATCTGCCTCTTGAGAAATCTATATGCAGATCAGGAAGCAACAGTTAGAACTGGACATGGAACAACAGACTGGTTCCAAATAGGAAAAGGAGTATGTCAAGGCTGTATATTGTCACCCTGCTTATTTAACTTATATGCAGAGGACATCATGAGAAATGCTGGACTGGAAGAAGCACAAGCTGGAATCAAGATTCCTGGGAGGAAATATCAATAACCTCAGATATGCAGATGACACCACTCTTATGGCAGAAAGTGAAGAAGAACTAAAGAGCCTCTGGATGGAAGTGAGAGAGGAGAGTGAAAAAGTTGGCTTAAAGCTCAACATTCAGAAAACTAAGATCATGGCATCCAGTCCCATCACTTCATGGCAAATAGATGGGGAAACAGTGGCAGACTTTATTTTTTTGGGCTCCAGAATCACTGCAGATGGCGGTCGCAGCCATGGAATTAAAAGATGCTTGCTCCTTATAAGGAAAGTTATGACCAACCTAGATAGCATATTCAAAAGCAGAGACATCATTTTGCCAACAAAGGTCCATCTAGTCAAGCCTATGGTTTTTCCAGTAGTCATGTTTGGATGTGAGAGTTGGACTATAGAGAAAGCTGAGTGCTGAAGAATTGATGCTTTTGAACTGTGGTGTTGAAGAAGACTCTTCAGAGTCCCTTAGACTGCAAGGAGGTCCAACCAGTCCATTCTAAAGGAATATCAGTCCTGAATGTTCATTGGAAGGACTGATGTTTAAGCCGAAACCCCAATACTTTGGCCACTTGATGCGAAAAGCTGATTCATTGGGAAAGACCCTGATCCTGGGAAAGACTGAAGGCAGGAGGAGAAGGGGTTGACAGAGGATGAGATGGTTGGATGGCATCACTGACTCAATAGGGGATGAGTTTGAGTGAACTCCGGGAGTTGGTGATGGACAGGGAGGCCTGGCATGCTGCAGTTCATGGGGTTGCAAAGAGTCGGACACGACTGAGCGACTGAACTGAACTGATGTGTCTATGAAGGAATTTAATGAATCTGTTTTGTGCAGCTCCTGATGATGTGCCTGACAATACTCCTGTGCTTCAGCATCAAGATTCAGTGTCAAAACTCCCAATGCAAGTACAGAAACAGATATCTTCTGGAGAAGGAAAACACGGTAGGAAGTACAACAGTTATAGATGCCTTTAAATTTTTAAAAAATTAATCTTACCTGATCTTTTTTCTTTAGTTCATGAATATGTGTTTGAGCACGTATAGCAATTTTGCACTTCAAATATGAATAATATAAAAAATTAGAGAACTGGAACCATTTAACATTTGGCTGATATTTCTTGTTATAAGGCTGCATTGTAGAGACACTTCTTGCTTATTAACCACCAAGGCCCAGTAACTGCTCAGTAGTCTTTCAAAGTGATTCTATACTTTCAGCCACCAGTAAGAGATTAGGGGTCCATAAGCTGGGTGGATACCTCAGATGTGTGGCTGTGTTCTTTTGCCACAGACTCCAATAGGCATCAGAGAGACCTGTAACTTAAAAGACAGTGGATTCAAGGGGCCAAGGAAAAGGTTTTCCTGTGTAGCCATTTAAAGGGTCTCCAGGCCCTAGTCAGCGTACAGGTCTTTTTGATAACCTAATTGCTGGGTGCTGTCATCAAGATGGCCATGTAGGGGGATGTGGGAGTACCAGTTTCTGAACAGTCCCACCAGTCATTGGGGATCCTTTGTATTTGTACGGGCTGAGAGCCTGAGTGTGACTAAAACTCAGGCAATTATTGCCTCCAGAGAGAGTCCTACTCTCCCTTCCCAGTTAGGAACTTCCCATGAGTCTTGGGTCCTTGTTTCTTGTCCCAGTAATATCCTAGACATGTTGCTACATATGGGTCAAAATGGCATCCAGTGCTGGTTGAGTAGTACCCTTGCCTGGACCAACTAGGAGACATTCCTTACTCTGCAGAAGGCTAGTCCTACATCTGGGAGTGAAATTTCCTGGTCATGGCCTTGTGGAAGGACATTAAAGGAGTATTGAAAAGTATTACACAAAAGGCAAACAGATCCTGATCATCTGTGTGGACAGGGATGCTGAAAAGGGCATTTGCAATAAGAATTGATTCAGACCTATTTTTCTGAACTTGGGCAAGAGTCACAGTGTCATCAGGTAATGGTGTTTCCAAACATTGTACTATACTGTTGAGTGACTGAGGATTGAGTTTCCAAGCACCCAAGGCCTTTTGGGAAGCTCAGATAGTGAACCTGGGCTTCCTAAGCACAGCAACAGTAGCAGTTTTCTTGTTGTTTTTGTTTGTTTTTAATTGCTGAGCCTGTTAATGCTCTTTTTGAGGAACAAAACTTCTAGCTGGTAGTTTGGTAGGTTTGCTGTCTTCCATATGTCCCACTAAAATTTTCTTAACTACAATAATTTTGTTTATGGCTTGAATTAGGTGCTATCAGGTATGCATATCAACAATATGTCTCTAATAATAATCCATTCAGTAGTAGTGCCACAATAATGATATGTTATATCTGTAGTCAAGCTTGGTAGGGGTCTTGGTGGTGGTGGCTTCTGACAGGAAATCAGAGCCTTATCCATTTCTCCTCATTCTCATCCCAGGGATTTTGGGGGTCATAGTCAGCTGTGCATCGTTATCCCAAAAGTCCAAAATATGCAGTTCTTCCCCATGTGTACTTTGAACTTTGACCCTTTCACAGGACCTCATTTCCTCACTTTGTGCATAGGACATTTCATAGTCTTGTTTTTTTTATTTTTTATTTTTTTGTAGTGTCTTTTTTTTTTAATTTAAATTTACTTATTTTAATTAGAGACTAATTACTTTACAATATTGTATTGGTTTTTTTTTAATGTAAAAAGTTTAGGTAAAAATTGGTAGGACTCTATGATTCATTTTAGAATATCCTGGGAGAAGAAGGAAGAGCACTTCTATTAGTTGTAGGAATCATTACCAGGCAGACCTGAGGGAGGGTTGCCATTTGGCCTCTAAAGGACCCCATGGACTGTAGCATGCCAGGCTTCCCTGTCCTTCACCATCTCCCAGAGCTTGAAAGGACATGAGTTATGAGTTTCTAAGTGGAGAACCCACTGATCTCTTCTTTTGCGCTCCCATTGTTTAACAATAAGACCCAGAGGTTTATTTGGAAAAGCCCTACCAAATCCTCCAGTTACATGTGCTCAGTTACCATTTTAATGTCACTTTCTGTGATGATCTCTCTCTGTTATTTTGGCAGTAGTTACATTTACCCTGCCCAGGAATTTGTCAGTTAGCATCTGGATTATGTCGCTGACAAATTGATCTAACTTTCTGAGGAGGTTTATTTGAGCTAGATAACCAGCAGGAATGGCACTAATTAACCTAGAGTCTTGTTATTAATAACAATCTCATTATCTATCACTGTCACTGTCTCCTTGTAGAATCTGGGGACCACCAGTGTAGTTTGCAGAGATGCTGTCCTCTCAAAGCTTGGTCTAAACATGTGTTTTGGTCATAGGAAACCCATCACTGTTGGGCCAAAGCTGTCAGAGCCCAAATAGTTCCCAGATGAGGAAGAAGGATGTGGATGTTCCTCTTAGCCTCCTTGATCAAATTTTCTGCTTTCAGGACACTCTTAAACAGGTCCACCCACACAGTAACACTGTTCTTGCTAACTTTAAGAAAATTACCTCCTTGAAATCAGTTCATTCCATATTTTGCTTGCTTGAAAATTTTATGAGTTAGTAAAATTATCAGACTAGAAGTAGAAAGTGTTGAAGGAAAAAAAAGTAGGGTAAAAAAGATTCCTACTTCATCATGCAAGTGAACAACCCAAGTCTGTGAGATCTCTTTATATCATGGACAATGCAATCTCAAAGTGTTCTATATTCATTTAATTCAATCATGGGTCTCAGTAACTTGCTGTATTGTAGGCTGTCCATTGTTGTTGGTGCTGTGTGCTGTGCCTAGTCGCTCAGTCATGTCCTACTCTTTGCAACCCCATGAACTGTAGCCCGCCAGAATGGGGACCTCATTAAAGTTGACAACAATCATTGGGTGCAACTGAGTTTGCAGAGGATGTGACAATTTTTAGTACTGTCATCAGAGGACAAGGAGTACCCAGGGATTGCTTCCATAAATTTCCCAGAGTCCTTCTGTTAGATCACTAACTCCACCAGGCATTTTGGCAGGGATTCTGGGGCTAAAGAGAAGGACCATCATTACCCCTCTAGCCCAGGAAGCTTGCATAAACAATTTGCTAGCCCTCTCCAAGAGTGCCCTCAGGCGTTCCTAACGTAGCATTTCTTGAGACTCATAGCTGTTGGTAGCAAAGTGCATTGTTAGACCTTCAGACTCTTGCAATTGACCAGCTAGTACTCCCCAACAGGCCTTGTAGTCCTCTCTAGTGTCTCCCCAAAACCCTGGGGGATCTTCATGCTTTTTACTTTTCCAGAAAGACATTGTGCTTAATTGGGCCACTCTGCCTGCCACCATTTGTCACTGAGAAGAGAGCTATCAGTTGTGAAGGTGATCTGTAAAGACAATGAACCAAACTGAAAGTAAAAGGCCTTTATTCACTTACTGCAATAATTAAGTAGGAGTCTAAACATGAAAGGGCACGAGCTCTACCGGTGTTCCCACCAGTCTTTCTTTCTCCCATGACATCTGGCAAGCATTTGATGTATTGATAATAGGGGAAGGGAATGTCTCATTCTGGGTACAGATATTTGTACCACATCACATCACCTGTACACCATGTATACTACAATTTATATACATATATCATCATATACTATAATTGGTACTATGTTACTTTTTCATTTTATTGAGATATATTTGACATATATCATTGTGTATGTTTAAGATATACCGCATAATTATTTGATTTACATATATTGTGGAAGGTACTATACTATTGTTTGAACACTCAGATGATTTTGAATATCTTGTGATTACTAATGATGCTATAATGACCAACCTTATGCACAAGTATTTTCATTGGTTCGTCTGTACATATATATTATCCAAAGCATAAATAATTTATGAACATTAGAATCTACTATAAACATATTGATACCTGAGAATATTTATAAAACAAAGAGACAGCTTCAATAAATATCCATTAAAAATATTCTGTAAATTTTCATATCAGGTCTATTGTTATGATAATTTACTTAGGACTTTATGCAAATGAGAGAAAATGTTTCTGAGTTTAAAATCTAGTATTTTTACAGTCGTAATTTTTCCTATTAAGAGACTTAAATTATCTCTTTATATAGCTCCTGATAAAGTGCCAGGTGGAAATCTTATACTTGAACATGAAGATTCAGAGTTAAAAAAACAAGCACAAATAAAGAAACAAAGAACTTCCATAGGAGAAAGACTCAAGAGTAAGTATGATAATTAGCAATAACTTTATATAGTTTTAAGTTAAATATGTCAGAAGAGCTTTATTTGGTTCATAAATATGTGTTTGAACAAATATTTTGTAGAAATTTAAAACTTTGACATAAAATATGATAACCCTGATAAAATTATAGAACAAAAGCAAATGTATTATATGTTTTGTTTGCAATTTCTTATCCTAGGATTATTACATGACCAAAGTCATGCTCCTATTATTCACCAACACCAATAATAGACCTCATAAAGAATATGTACTTTTTAGCCAGCTCTGGCAGATTATGGACTCAAAGCCCAGTGAATGACTTTGATGTGTGGTAGTGGCCATAGATTGCCATAGGCAAAGAGAGATGTTACTGAGGTTTCTAACTGAAACAGTGCTTGGAAATGAGAGGGCTCCATGAAAAGGGCACATAGGGCAGTCAGCTGAAGGGCTTCCAGCAGATCCTGCCCATCAAGGCCCCAAGCAGACAGTGGTCTTTGTGGGAACCTGATGGATGCTAGATGATCCTGTGAGAGTGAGGCTGTGTCTGTGTAGTCCCACCAGTTACTCAGAAGCAGAGAGGGTCAAAAGAATGACAGTCATTTTCTCTGAACTATGCCCCTTACAGATCATGCTCAGGAATTTTACTTCAGTTTTGAGTCTTTGTACCTTGTTATTAATGGCCTAACTGCATCCTACTTGTAAGCACATAGAACATCCTGTTCTTTTGGGGTAGTGCCCTTGTCTGAGCCCACTAGGATGATTTCATTGAAAGAGTGGAAGGCTAGTGCTCCCTCCAGGAGCAGGACTTTTCCCAAGTCTTAACCTATTCATTGATTACAGATAGAGAATTTAGGGAGTCTCATGGGAAGATCTTGGTGGTGCACTATAACCCATACTGCATAACATCAGACTAATCCTATCATCCACGTGGAGAGTGATGCTGAGAAGGGCATCTGTGATGTCAGCTGCATTGTACCAAGATTCTTTATCTTGAATAATATCTTCTCTAAGTGTCACAATGTCATGTACCACTGGTGCCAGAGACAGTTCTAATGCTTTTTGTTCAGTTCAATTCAGTCGCTCAGTTCTGTCCGACTCTTTGCGACCCCATGAATCGCAGCACGCCAGGCCTCCTTGTCCATCACCAACTCCTGAAGTTTACCCAAACTCATGCCCATCGAGTCAGTGATGCCATCCTGCCATCTCATCCTCTGTTGTCCCTTTCTCCTCCTGCCCCCAATCCCTCCCAGCTCAGAGTCTTTTCCAATGAGTCAGCTCTTCACATGAGGTGGCCAAAGTATTGGAGTTTCAGCTTCAGCATCAGTCCTTCCAATGAACACCCAGAACTGATCTCCTTTAGGATGGACTGGTTGGATCTTCTTGCAGTCCAAGGGACTCTCAAGAGTCTTCTCCAACACCACAGTTCAA
>NW_011495023.1:2531404-2531987 GCF_000754665.1 Bison bison bison | reverse complement strand
TTCATCAAGAGGCTTTTTAGTTCCTCTTCACTTTCTGCCATAAGAGTGGTTTCATCTGCATATCTGAGGTTATTGATATTTCTCCCTGCAATCTTGATTCCAGCTTGTGCTTCTTCCAGCCCAGCATTTCTCATGATGTACTCTGCATAGAAGTTAGATAAGCAGGGTGACAATATACAGCCTTGACGTACTCCTTTTCCTATTTGGAACCAGTCTGTTGTTCCATGTCCAGTTCTAACTGTTGCTTCCTGATCTGCATATAGATTTCTCAAGAGGCAGGTCAAGTGGTCTGGTATTCCCATCTCTTGAAGTACTTTCCACAGTTTATTGTGATCCACACAGTCAAAGGCTTTGGCATAGTCAATAAGGCAGAAATAGATGTTTTCCTGGAACTCTCTTGCTTTTTCGATGATTCAGCAGATGTTGGCAATTTGATCTCTGGTTCCTCTGCCTTTTCTAAAACCAGCTTGAACATCTGGAAGTTCATGGTTCACATATTGCTGAAGCCTGGCTTGGAGAATTTTGAGCATTACTTTACTAGCGTGTGAGATGAGTGCAACTGTGCGGTAGTTTGAGCATTCTT
>NW_011495023.1:2520001-2531304 GCF_000754665.1 Bison bison bison | reverse complement strand
CGTGTGAGATGAGTGCAACTGTGCGGTAGTTTGAGCATTCTTTGGCATCACCTTTCTTTGGGATTGGAATGAAAACTGACCTTTTCTAGTCCTGTGGCCACTGCTGAGTTTTCCAAATTTGCAGGCATATTGAGTGCAGCACTTTCATAGCATCATCTTTTAGGATTTGAAATAGCTCAACTGGAATTCCATCCCTCCACTAGCTTTGTTCAGAGTGATGAGTTCTAAGGCCCACTTGACTTCACATTCCAAGACATCTGGCTTTAGGTGAGTGATCACACCATCATGATTACCTGGTCATGAAGATCTTTTTTGTATAGTTCTTCTGTGTATTCTTGCCACCTCTTCTTCACATCTTCTGCTTCTGTTATGTCCATACCATTTCTGTCCTTTATCGAGCCCATCTTTGCTTGAAATGTTCCCTTGGTATCTCTAATTTTCTTGAAGAGATCTCTAGTCTTTCCCATTCTGTTGTTTTCCTCTATTTCTTTGCATTGATCGCTGAGGAAGGTTTTCTTATCTCCCCTTAATGTACTCCATTAAAATACCCTAAACTCAGTAAATCTCACAGTGGGGACATGGTGGGGGTTGTGCTAGTTGATATAAAAAGTACATTTCTACCAATAACATATTCTTTAATAGAAACCACAATATTTGGGGTTTTTAGAGGCCCAAAGTGTATTTACTCATAGTTGTGTCTGGAAAAGAGTTATGGTAAAATGAAACTATACAGAATTATCTGTTTCTTCCTCATCCTTCTATAATGGCTATGGAAATCACAGAAATTTGTTCAGCAGTATCCAAGAGGCCCAAGAAATGCAATTTTTCCCCTCCTTACTTGGAACTTTGTAAGGGTATGTCCTCAGGTCCCCACTGAAGACATAGAGACCTTGTCTAATGTCTAGTTATGTTTATTTATCAAAGCTTACAGGTCTGAGTAAAAGTAGGAAGCATCTGTATTGATGGATCTTACAGGTGCTACTGTTACCAAGTTAAACAAAATTACCTCCTCCATCAATGAATCAAACCACCCAATACACATAGTATTTTAACCTGGATCCATACTCCTTAGTTTTTATACACATGTACATATATTCATAGACACATACGTGTGCGTGTGCACATAAATATGCATATGTTCATGCATACTTATATTCAAGAAATCATGAGGACTCTCAGACACCTTTAGTTTTAGTCTCTCAGGTCTGCTTGCCTTCCTTCATTTCGTGTGTGTGTTTTCCATGGTGTTAAACCTGACTCTTACATCAACAGATTTATATATTTGCTCCAATCCCACAGTGCTTCCACCCCTGTTACAGAATTACTTAGCATGTACCACTACCAAAAAAAAAAAGAGAGAAAGGCTACTGAAAATATTTAGTGATTTGGTTTCTGTCTTTCCCCCATACTTTTGCCCAAGATTGAGGGTATGTTTCAAACACTGTATTTATGACTAATTGGGATCATTGTTGGTTTTTTAACCCTTCAGTAGGTTCATTTCCAGAGAAGGCAATGGCACCCCACTCCAGTACTCTTGCCTGGAAAATCCCATGGATGGAGGAGCCTGGTGGGCTGCGGTCCCTGGGGTCACTAAGAGTCAGACATGACTGAGCGACTTCACTTTGACTTTTCACTTTCATGCATTGGAGAAGGAAATGGCAACCCACTCCAGTGTTCTTGCCTGGAGAATCCCAGGGACGGAGGAGCCTGGTGGGCTGCCGTCTGTGGGGTCGCACAGAGTCGGACACGACTGAAGTGACTTAGCAGCAGCAGCAGCAGGTTCATTTCATTTGCTTTCAGTTTTCATTTCCTCTTATTATCCTTGTTGGTTTAGTTCTATTTTTGAAATGTATGCAACATATTGACCTACTTACCAAAGGTATACTTAAGGGCATCATCTCTTTCCAGTGCATCTCTGTGCATTCCCCAGTCCTCTCTCTCTCTCCCTTTCTTCTTATGCTTATCTTTTCTGTGCTTCATCTTGTAAAGTTAATATCTATTTTTTCATTTTTCTGATTACTTCTTTCTGAACCAGAAGTTAGCATACTACATACCCTTTAAAATTTTTTTCCACTTAACATTATCTCCTAGAAATCCCTCCATGTAGTTTATAAAAATCTTTTATTATTTTTATGTAAATATATAAAATAGTACCACATTATATACCACAGTTTATACTATACCATAATTAATTGTATATGCCTTGGTTTATTCAACCAATAAGGGGCTTCCCAGGTGGCGCTAGTGGTAAAGAACCTGCCTGCCAGTGCAGAAGACATAAGAGCTGCAGGTTCAATCCCTGGGTTGGGAAGATCCCCTAGAGGACATGGCAACCCCCTCCAGTATTCTTTCCTGGAGAATCCCCATGGACAGAGGAGCCTGGTGGGCTACAGTCCATAGGGTTGCAAAGAATCAGACACAACTGAAGTGACTTAGTACAGCATTTAACCAATATCCTATTCTTGAACATTAGCTGTTCAAGAAATAAAATATCTTGCAATTACAGATAATACTATAATGAATAACCTTGTGCATATGTATTTTATTGTTTCATCTATTATTGTGTATTTATTTAGTGTATACATGCCCCCAAAGTAGAGATTAATATGAAATATATTTGATGCCTCAGAATATCTTTGAAATAATGAGACATTTTCAGTAGCATCCATTAAAACTTTTCTTATTTGCATGTAAGATCGTTGTGACAATTTACTGATAACTTTAAAAATGAGAGAAAATTCTACTGTACACTTGCTGTAAATTTGAAATCTAGAGATTTCATGATGGATCTGTTTTTCCATTTACTGAACTAAATGCATCTCTATGTAGCTCGTATTGGAGTACCAGATGAAAATCTTACGGTTTTTGATCAATATCCAGTGTCAAAACTCCAAACGCAAGTAGAGAAACAAATAAATTACAGAAGGGAAAGGAGTCAGAGTAAGTATAATAATTATGGTAACTTTTAAATTATTTTAATCTCATCAGAAAATCTTTTTTCTTTGGTCAATGAATATGTATTTGAGTGTATATTTTATAGAAGTAAAATAAATGACCTAAACTGTGAATACCCACAGATAACTAGAGAACAAGATCCAAAGTGTTAATACCTTTGGATTGTAATTTCTTTGTCATAAGATTATTTCACAGCCATAAAGCATTCACTCAGTATCCACTAAGCTCAGTAACTGTCCAGTCATATCTCGAGTTGTGTATACCTTTTAGCTGACTCTGGGAGATTACAGGTTCCAGGAAATTCTGCCCAGTGGGCACTGCTGACCAGTAGCAGTGTCATTCTGCCTAGGCTCCAAATGACAAACAGAAGTTTTTGAGATCTGTAACTAAAACAGCAAATAGAAATCAGAGAGGCTTAGGGGAATGGCAGCCTGGAGGCTTGATGGAGAACCCCACCAGGGTATTCTGTTAGTTGGGCCACACAAAGGTGAGGTCTTCTTGGTGACCTCATAGGTAGGTGCCATCAAGTTCCCTGTTTGGAAAGTGCCAATACCAGAAAAGTACGTCTTTTTATTTGGGGAAGTGGAGAGGACCAGATATTGTCAGTCATTTCCTCTGGATAGGATGTTGTTGCTTTTTCTATATCGTGCCTAGGAATTTCACTTGGGTGATGGGTCTTGGTGCCTCATCTGTATTAATGACTCATCATTTTGCCTCATGTGAGTCCACAGAATGACCAGTCATCATTGGGTAGTGCCCTTGTCTGGGACCACCAGGAAGACGTCTTCAACATAGTGGAAAGCTAGTGTTCCTTCCAGTAGCTTGAATTTTTCTAGGTCTTATTATATCTAATGACAGATAGTAGGGGAATTTAGGTAGACTTTTGGATGGACATTAGTGGTATATTGCAAACCATTACACATAAAATTAAACTGATCCTGATTATCCACATTGACAATGATGCTGAAAAGGGAGTTTGAGATGTCAGTTGTTGTATACCAAGTTTTTTATCTTGGGCAATAACCTCTGTGACAATGTCAAAGTCAGGTACTGCCAGTGCTCAGAGTTTTACTACAATGTTGAGCTGCCAATAGTCATCGAGACTCCATGCTCCTAAGGCCATGTGCACAGGTTAGTTGAGGCTATTGAGTGAGAATTAGTCTCACGAAGGACCTTGTTATTCTTGAACTTAGCAATGAAGGTGTTGTTTTTTGCTTTTTTATTCTAGGCAGTTTCTGCTGTTTTTGAGAAACAACAGCCCTAGGGGCTGCTAGTCAGGAAGGTTTATGGTCTCTTATATGCCCGCTAAAATGGTGCCAGCCAGAGCAGTTTTCTTCAGGGCTTATGGGCAAATGTGAGCAGGTGTTCACTTAGGCAGCACATCTATATCACTCATAAATTCAATAGTGAATGCCCTAAGAAGTTTTTGTTGGAGTTTGGAGTTGGCCAAAGAGACCCATCCATAGCTGGATCTAGGTAAGGGTCCCACTGGTAATGACCTTAGATCCAAAATCAGAGACATTGTTTTTTCCCCTCATTCTGGTGCTGGGGTTTGAGGGTCACAGCCACCTCTGTACTGGTATCCCAAAGTCCCAGAAATGTAACTCTTCCCTACCTCCACATTCAACTCTGACCTTGGGATACAACCTCTGGTCCCTACTGGAGATCCTGAGATCTGATCTGCAGTTTTGTCTTGTTTGTTGCTGAATGTTAGAGGGGCTCACCTATTCATCTCCATATTCACAGGGAGAGCCAGAGATAATAATTTCAATTCATCATAGAAGTTGTTAAACATGCAGACTCTAATGAGGCTGTGTTTTGTGGCCCTTATGGCTTAATACCTGGCCATCTACCTCCTCTTTGAGTATCCAGACTCAGAGAGCTTCTCTAGAAGCATCATCGAGGAGAAAGCACATGGTTACCATTTTATATTGCTCTCTTAGCCAGTCTTTACCATTTGAGCAGAAGGTGTTTTTTCTGTGTCTGAAAGTAGGTCAGTTAAGTTCTGGATTTTGTTGCAGAACATTATCACCTGACCTTATAAGGAACTTTGGTTTAGCTCAATAACCAGCAGGAATAGCAGAAATAAATCTAGAAACCTGGCCTGGTTAACAAGCTTATCTACTGTTCTTATTCATCACTATAGCATGATTAACAGGGCTGCTATAGACTCTGAAGTGGTGGTCCAAACATTATTTTAGTGACAGGTTCAGGCTGAAAGCTGCCAGAGCATAAATAGTACCCAACCGAGAAAGGAAAGGGTCTCAGTGTTTGCCTGTCCTCTTCCCTCTTTCTCCCTCCACCTTGAGCAAACTTCCTGCTTTCAGGGCACACTTAAGAACGGGCTTTATAGTGATGCAAGCCACAAAGCACCACAGTGCCTCACTGTGTTAGATTACTTCTTTCATCATGCAAGTACACAACTCAAGTCTCTAAGGCCTCTTTACATCACATACAGAGCAATCCCAAAGAGTTCTGTATTCATTTAATTCAATCATGAGTCTCAGTTTTAGGTTGTCCATCATTGTCTGGGACCTCATTAAAACTGACAACAGTATTGCATGAGAACATAGAATGTTGCATCCATGAATCAAGGTAAATTGGAAGTGGTCAAACAGGAGATGGCAAGAGTAAATATTGACATTTTAGGAATCGGTGAACTAAAACGGATGGAAATGGGTGAATTTAATTCAGATGACCATTATATCTACTACTGTGGGCAATAATCCCTTAGAAGAAATGGAATAGCCCTCATAGTCAACAAAAGAGCCTGAAATGCATTTCATGGATGAAATCTGAAAAACAACAAAATGATCTCTGTTCATTTCCAAGACAAACCATTCAATATCACAGTAATGCAACCACTAATACCGAAGAATCTGAAGTTGAATGGTTCTATGAAGACCTACAAGACCTTATAGAACTAACACCAAAAAAAAAAGATGTCCTTTTCATCATAGGGAACTGGAATACAAAAGTAAGAAGTCAAGAGATACCTAAAATAAAGAGCAAGT
Source organism: Bison bison bison (assembly GCF_000754665.1). Taxonomy (NCBI): domain Eukaryota; kingdom Metazoa; phylum Chordata; class Mammalia; order Artiodactyla; family Bovidae; genus Bison; species Bison bison. The sequence goes on along the minus strand of NW_011495023.1, from coordinate 2,525,335 downwards.
TTAGCCTTGGAGTACAAAATGAAGCAGGGCAAAGGCTAACAGACTATTGCCAAGAGAACACACTGGTCATAGAAAACAACCTCTTCCAACAACACAAGAGACTACTCTACACATGGACATCACTAGATGGTCAATAACCAAAATTAGGTTGAATACATTCTTTGCAGCCGAAGATGCAGACGCTCTATACAGTCAGCAGAAACTCTATACAGTCAGCAAAAACAAGACCGAGAGCTGACTGTGGCTCAGATCATGAACTCCTTATAGCCAAATTCAGACTTAAATTGAAGAAAGTAGGGAAAACCACTAGGCCATTCAGGTATCAACAAAATCAAATCCCTTATGATTATACAGTGGAAGTGAGAAATAGATTCAAGGGATTAGATCTGATAGACAGAGTGCCTGAAGAACTATGCACTGAGATTCATAACATTGTACAGGAGGTGGTGATCAAAACTGTGCCAAAGAAAAAGAAATGCAAGAAGGCAAAATGGTTGCCTGAGGAGCTCTTACAAATAGCTAAGAAAAGAAGAGAAGTAAAAGGCAAAGGAGAAAAGGAAAGATATATTCATCTGAATGCAGAGTTCCAGAGAATAGCAAGAAGAGATAAGAAAGCCTTCCTCAGTGAACAATGCAAAGAAATAGAGGAAAACAATAGAATGGGAAAGACTGGAGATCTCTTCAAGAAAATTAGAGATACCAAGGGAACATTTCATACAAAGATGGGCACAATAAAGGACACAAACAGTACAGACCTAACAGAAGCAGAATATATTAAGAAGAGGTGGCAAGAATACACAGAAGAAGTATACAAAAAAGATCTTCATGACCCGGATAGTCACAATGGTGTGATCACTCACCTAGAGCCAGACATCCTGGAATGTGAAGTCAAGTGGGCCTTATGAAGCATCACTACAAACAAAGCTAGTGGAGATGATGGAATTCCAGCTGAGCTATTGAAAATCCTAAAATAATGCTGTTAAAGTGCTGCACTCAATATGCCAGCAAACTGGAAAACTCAGCAGTGGCCACAGGACTAGAAAAGGTCAGTTTTCATTCCAATCCCAAAGAAAGGCAATGCCAAAGAATTTTCAAGCTACCACACAGTGGCCCTGATTTTATATTCTAGCAAAGAAATGCTCAAAATCTCCAAGCTAGGCTTCAGCAGTATGTGAACTGAGAACTTCCAGATGTACAATGTAGGTTTAGAAAAGGCAGAGGAACCAGAGATCAAATTGCCAACATCCTCTGGATCTTAGAAAAAGCCAGAGAATTCCAGAAAAACATCTGCTTCATTGATTACTCCAAAGCCTTTGACTGTGTAGATCACAGCAAACTGGAAAATTCTTAAAGAGATGGGAATACCAGACCACCGTACCTGCTCCTAAGAAACCTGTATGTAGGTCAAGAAGCAGCAGTTAGAACCAGACACTGAACAATGGACTGGTTCCAAATTGGGAAAGGAGTACGTCAAGGCAATGTATTGTCACCCTGCTTATTTAACTTAGATGCAGAGTACATCATGTAGAATTCCAGGCTGGATGAAGCACAAGCTGGAATCAAGATTGCCGGGAGAAATACAAATAACCTCAAGGCAGATGACACCACCTTTATGGCAGAAAGCAAAGAGGAACTAAAGTGTCTCTTGATGAAGGTGAAGGAGGAGAGTGAAAAATATGTCTTAAAACTCAACATTCAAAAAATGAAGATCATGGCATCTGGTCCCATCACTTCATGGCAGATAGATGGGGAAACAGTGACTGACTTTATTTTCTTGGGCTCCAAAATCACTGCAAATGGTGACTGAAGTCATGAAATTAAAAGACACTTGCTCCTTGGAAGAGATACTATGACCAACCTAGATAGCATATTAAAAAGCAGGGACATTACTTTGCTGACAAAGGTCCATCTAGTCAAAGCTATGCTTTTTCCCATAGTAATGTATGAATGTGAGAGTTGGACCATAAAGAAGGCTGAGCACCAAAGACTTGATGCTTTTGAACTGTGGTGTTGGAGAAGACTCTTGACAGTCCTTAGACTTCAAGGAGATCAATCAATCTTAAAAAGGAAATCAATCCTGAATGTTCACTGGAGGAACTGATGCTGAAGCTGACGCTCCAATGCTTTGGCCACCTGATGTGAAAAGCTGATTCCTTAGAAAAGACCTGATGCTGGGAAAGATTGAAGGCAGGAGGAGAAGGGGACGACAGAGGCTGAGATGGTTGGATGGCATCAACGACTCAATAGACATGAGTTTGAGCAAACTCCGGGAGATGGTGAAGGACAGGAAAGCCTGGCATGCTGCAGTCCATGGGGTTACAAATAGTTGGACACTACTGAACAACTAAACAGCAAGTCCTCTCCAAGGGTGCTCCTGGGTATTCTTGATGTAGCACTTCCTGAGGCTCATTGCTGTGGCTAGCACAGTGCATTGTTGGACCCTCAGACTCTTGCAGTTGACCAGCTAGTACTCCCCAACAAGTCTTGTAGTCTTGTCTAGCATTTCCCCAAAATGCCCAGGTGGATCTTCATGCTTTTTACTTTTCCAGAAAGACATTGTACTTAATCGGGCCACCCTGCCTGCCACCATTTGTCACTGAAAATAGAGCTGTCAGTTGTAAAGGTAGTCTATATAAAGACAGTGAACCAAACTGAAAGTAAAAAGTCTTTATTCATGTACTGCAACAGTATTAGTAAGAGTCTAAACATGAAAGGGCAGGAGCTCTACCAGTGTCCCTACCACTTTCATTTTCCCATGCCATGACATCTGGGAGCATCTGATGTATTGATAATAAGGAAAGTGAATGTCCCTCTCTATGTTCAGATATTTGTATACTATATATAGTATGTATGTGTGTGTATATGTATATACACACAGAATTATCTACCATTGTAGCATATTTGCATTATACCAATACCATATTTGTGGTATACATAATCACTTTATTCAACCAGTCTCCTATGCTTTAACATTTAGATGGCTGTGTTTTATAATTAATGAATGACTTTCTACACAGGCATTTTCATTATTTGGTCTATTATTATGTATTAACCTAAAGTATAAATAGCTCATGAAATCTGAAGACCAGAATAAAATATACTTGCTGGGGGAGGTCCTAAGATGGCAGAGGAATAGGACAGGGAGGCCACTTTCTCCCCCACAAATTCATTGAAAGAACATTTGAATGCTGAGCAAATTCTACAAAACAACTTCTGAATGCTGGCAGAGGACATCACATACCCAGAAAGGCAGCCCATTGTCTTCAAAAGGAGGTAGGACAAAATATAAAAGATAAAAAGAGAGACAAAAGAGGTAGGGATGGAGATCCATCCTGGGAAGGGAGTCTTAAAAGAGAAGTTTCCAAACATCAGGAAACTCTCATTGACAGGTCTGTGGGGAGTCTTGGAATCTCAGAGGGCAACAAAACTGGGAGGAAAAATAAATAAATCAATAATGAAAACCCACAGATTATGTGTCTAATGGCAACTCTCAGTGCTCGCATCCACCACCAGCAAGTGGGGGCTGAACAGGGAGGCGCAGGCTGCATTGCTTAGGGTAAGGACTGGGCCTGAATGCCCTAAGGGCAATCTGAGGGAACTAACGTGAGATAGCAACCCAAACTGTGGGATAGCCAGAGAGAGAGAGAGAGAGAGAGAGAGAGAGAGAACTGTCCCGCAAAAAGCCCTAACCTAAGATACTGCCAGGCCCGCTCACAGAACAAAGGACTGACCAAATACCAGAGGAGAGCTAGCAGGCTGCAGACCGGCCCATCCCCCATCGGAGACAAGCAGGCAGTGGGGGTTTGCAGCCAGAGCCATGAACGGGAAATCACGGCCCCAGAGAGGCATCCTCTACCAAACTGTAAGCAGCCTTCGTTGCTAACCAAGACTTCTTGGGATTCTGGACTGTTGACATCTGCCGGGAGGGTCACAGCCAGAGATCAGCTCCCCAGAAGAGACGGCACACCTGAGAAGACGCGCCCGTTGTACACCCAGAAAACTGAGCAGCTGTGATGGGGGAGGCAATAAGACGCACCCCCTACCTGGGGGTGACTGTGCTCTCCAAGCACCTAGTCACCTGAGCTGCTCAGACCTGGGAAGGGCACAAAATGCAGGCCCAACCAAGTCTGCGCCTTTGTGGAGTACCCGAGAACCTGAACCTGAGCGGCTTAGACCTGGAAAGTGCACGCAACCCAGGGCCTGCCTCAGACAGTTCCCGGCAGAGCAACCTGGAGCCTGAGCAGTGTAGACCATGAAAGCTCACACGCTGTGAGTGGGGGCAAACCCACTGCGGCTGAAACACTGTGAGCACTCCCCACACATGCCAGTAATATTTGTTTGCAGTGTTCTTCCCTCCCCACAGCACGACTGAACAAGTGAGCCTAAATAAGTGATCACCATTGCCCCCTGGTGTCAGGGTGGAAATTAGACACTGAAGAGACCAGCAAACAGAAGCTAAAATAAACAGAGGGAACCGCTTTGGAAGTGACAGGTGCAACAGATTAAAACCCTGTAGTTAGCACTGACTACATTGGAAAGGGCCTATAGATCCTGAGAAGTATAAGCCGGATCAAGGAACTGAAACTGAACTGACCCCACACTGTCCACAACAGCTCTGGAGAAATTCCTAGATATATTTTCACTTATATCATTTTTTAAACTTTTTTTAAGTCCTCTATTACTCCTTTAATTTTCACTTTTATAACCTACTTCAGTTCAGTTCAGTCGCTCAGTCATGTCCGACTCGTTGCGACCCCATGAATCGCAGCATGCCAGGCCTCCCTGTCCATCACCAACTCCAGGAATTCACTCAAACTCACGTCCATCGAGTTGGTGATGCCATCCAACCATCTCATCCTCTGTCGTCCCCTTCTCCTCCTGCCCCCCAATCCCTCCCAGCATCAGAGTCTTTTCCAATGAGTCAACTCTTCGCATGAGGTGGCCAAAGTACTGGAGTTTCAGCTTTAGCATCAGTCCTTCCAAAGAACACCCAGGACTGATCTCCTTTAGAATGGACTGGTTAGATCTCCTTGCAGTCCAAGGGACTCTCAAGAGTCTTCTCCAACACCACAGTTCAGAAGCATCAATTCTTCAGCGCTCAGCTTTCTTCACAGTCCAACTCTCACATCCATACATGACTACTGGAAAAACCATAGCCTTGACTAGAGGGACCTTTGTTGGCAAAGTAATGTCTCTGCTTTTGAATATGTTATCTAGGTTGGTCATAACTTTCCTTCCAAGGAGTAAGCGTCTTTTAATTTCATGGCTGCAGTCACCATCTGCAGTGATTTTGGAGCCCCCCAAAATAAAGTCTGACACTGTTTCCACTGTTTC
>NW_011495023.1:2519666-2519901 GCF_000754665.1 Bison bison bison | reverse complement strand
CAGGGAAGGGGGAGCCTGGTGGGCTGCCATCTATGGGGTCGCACAGAGTTGGACACGACTGAAGGGACTCAGCAGCAGCAGCATAACCAAGTGGGCTTTATCCCAAGGATGCAAGGATTCTTCAATATCTGCAAATCAATCAATGTAATCCACCACTTTAACAAAATGAAAAATAAAAACCATATGATTATCTCAATAGATGCAGAGAAACCCTTTGACAAAATTCAACATCCAT
>NW_011495023.1:2517443-2519566 GCF_000754665.1 Bison bison bison | reverse complement strand
TCTATTTCCCATGAAGTGATGGGACCAGATGCCATGATCTTAGTTTTCTGAATGTTGAGTTTTAAGCCAACTTTCACTCTCCTCTTTCACTTTCATCAAGAGGCTTTTTAGTTCCTCTTCACTTTCTGCACTAAGGGTGGTGTCATCTGCATATCTGAGATTATTGATATTTCTCCCTGCAATCTTGATTCCAGCTTGTGCTTCTTCCGGCCCAGCATTTCTCATGATATACTCTGCATATAAGTTAAGTAGCAGGGTGACAATATACAGCCTTGACGTAATGCTTTTCCTATTTGGAACCAGTCTGTTGTTCCATGTCCAGTTACTAATAATTACCTTAAATGTAAATGGGTTGAATGCCCCAACCAAAAGACAAAGACTGGCTGAATGGATACAAAAAAAAAAAATACCCCTGTATATGTTGTCTTTCTTTCCAAAAGAAAGCAAGAGTAGCAATACTCATATCAAATAAAATAGACTTTAAAATAAAGGCTGTGAAAAGAGACAAGAAAGACACTACATAATGATCAAGGGATCAATCCAAGAAAAAGATATAACAATATAAATATATATGCACCCAACATAGAAGTACCGCAGTATGTAAGGCAAATGCTAACAAGTCTGAAAGGGAAAATAACAATAACACAGTAATAGTGGGAGGCTTTAATACCCTACTCACACCTCTGGATAGATCAGCTAAACATAAAATTAACAAGGAAACATAAACTTTAAATGACTATGGACCAGTTAGACCTAATTGATATCTATAGGGTATTTCACCCCAAAACAATGAATTTCACCTTTTTCTCAAGCACACATGAAACCTTCTCCACGATAGATCACATCCTGAGCCATAAATCTAGCCTTGGTAAATTCAAGAAAATTGAAATCATTCCAAGCATCTTTATGACCATAATGCAGTAAGATTACATGTCAGTTACAGGAGAAAAACTATTAAAAATTCCAACCTATGGAGGTTGAACAACACGCTGCTGAATAACCAAAAAATCACAGAAGAAATAAAAAAAGAAATCAAAATATGCACAGAAATGAATGAAAATGAAAACACAACAACCCCAAGCCTTTGGAATACTGTAAAACAGTGCAAAGGGGAAGGTTCATAACAATACAGGCTTACCTCAAGAAACAAGAAAAAAGTCAACTAAACAACCTAACTCTACACCTAAGGCAACTAGAAAAGGAAGAAATGAAGAACCCCAGGGTTAGCAGAAGGAAAGAAATATTGAAAATTAGGGCAGAAATAAATGCAAAAGAAACAAAAGAGACCATAGCAAAAATCAACAAAGCCAAAAGCTGGTTCTTTGAGAAAATAAATAAAATTGACAAATCTTTAGCCAGACTCATCAAGAAACAAAAGGAGAAGAATCAAATCAACAAAATTAGAAATGAAAATGGAGAAATCACAACAGACAACACAGAAGTACAAAGGATCATAAGAGACTACTATCAGCAATTATATGCCAATAAAATGGACAACTTGGAAGAAATGGACAAATTAGAAAAGTACAACCTTCCAAAATGAACCAGGAAGAAATAGAAAATCTTAACAGACCCATCACAAGCATGGAAACTGAAACTGTAAACAGAAATCTTCCAGCAAACAAAAGCCCAGGCCCAGACGGCTTCACAGCTGAATTCTACCAAAAATTTAGAGAAGAGCTAACACCTATCCTGCTCAAACTGTTCCAGAAAATTGCAGAGGAAGGTAAACTTCCAAACTCATTCTATGAGGCCACCATCACCCTAATACCAAAACCTGACAAAGATGCCACAAAAAAAAAGAAAACTACAGGCCAATATCACTGATGTACAAAGATGCAAAAATCCTTAACAAAATTCTAGCAAACAGAATCTGACAACATATTAAGAAGATCATACATCATAACCAAGTCGGAGAAGGCAATGGCACCCCACTCCAGTACTCTTGCCTGGAAAATCCCATGGATGGAGGAGCCTGGAAGGCTGCAGTCCATGGGGTCACTGAGGGTCGGACACGACTGAGTGACTTCACTTTCACTTTTCACTTTCATGCATTGGAGAAGGAAATGGCAACCCACTCCAGTGTTCTTGCCTGGAGAACCCCAGGGAAGGGGGAGCCTGGT
>NW_011495023.1:2507857-2517343 GCF_000754665.1 Bison bison bison | reverse complement strand
AAGGATTCTTCAATATCTGCAAATCAATCAATGTAATCCACCACTTTAACAAAATGAAAAATAAAAACCATATGATTATCTCAATAGATGCAGAGAAACCCTTTGACAAAATTCAACATCCATTTATGATAAATATTCTCTAAAAAGCAGGAATAGAAGGAACATACCTCAACATAATAAAAGCTATATATGACAAATCCACAGCAAACATTATCCTCAATGGTGAAAAATTGAAAGCATTTCCCCGAAAGTAAGGAACAAGACAAGGGTGCTCACTCTTACCACGACTGTTCAACACAGTTTGGAAGCTTGGGCCACAGCAATCAGAGCAGAAAAAGAAATAAAAGGAATCCAGATTGAAAAAGAAGAAGTAAAACTCTCACTGTTTGCAGATGACATGATCCTCTACATAGAAAACCCTAGGAAACCAGAAACCTTAGAAACCAGAAAATTACTAGAGCTAATCAATGAATATAGTAAATTTGCAGGATATAAAATTAACACACAGAAATCCCTTGCATTCCTATACACTAACAATGAGAAAACAGAGAAATTAAGGAAACAATTCCATTCACCATTGCAATGTAAAGAATTAAATATTAGGAATATTTCTACCTAAAGAAACAAAATACCTATATATAGAAAACTATAAAACACTGATGAAAGAAATCAAAGAGGACACAAATAGATGGAGAAATATACCATGTTCATGGATTGGAAGAATCAAGATAGTGAATATGGCTATACTACCCAAAGCAATCTATAGATTCAATGCAATCCCTATCAAGCTACCAACAGTATTTTTCACAGCACTAGAACAAATAATTTCACAATTTGTATGGAAATACAAACAAAAAACAAAAAAACCTTGAATAGCCAAAGCAATCTTGAGAAAGAAAAATGAAACTGCAGGAATCAACCTGCCTAACTTCAGGCTATACAACAAAGCCACAGTCATCAAGACAGTATGGTACTGGCACAAAGACAGAAATATAGAACAATGGAACAAAATAACCCAGAGATAAATCCACGTACCTATGGACACCTTATCTTTGACAATGGAGGCAAGAGTATACAATGGAGAAAAGTCAATCTCTTTAACATGTGGTGCTGGGAAAACTGGTCAGCCACTTGTAAAAGAATGAAACTAGAACACTTCTAACACCATACACAAAAATAAACTCAAAATGGATTAAAGATCTAAACATAAGACCAGATACTATAAAACTCCTAGAGGAAAACATAGGCAAAACATTCTATGACATAAATCACAGCAAGATCCTCTATGACCCACCTCCCAGAGTAATGGAAATAAAAGCAAAAATAAACAAATGGAGCCTAATTAAACTTAAAAGCCTTTGCACAACAAAGGAAACCATAAGCAAGGTTAAAAGACAGCCTTCAGAAAGGGAGAAAATAATAGCAAATGAAGCAGCTGACAAAGAATTAATCTCAAAAATATACAAGCAGCTCATGCAGCTCAATTCCAGAAAAATAAACGATCCAATCAAAAAATGGGCCGAAGAACTAAATAGACATTTCTCCAAAGAAGACATACAGATGGCTAACAAACACATGAAAAGATGCTCAACATCACTCATTATCAGAGAAATGCAAGTCAAAACCACAATGAGGTACCATTTCACGCCAGTCAGAATGGCTGCTATCCAAAAGTCTACAAGCAATAAATGCTGGAGAGGGTGTGGAGAAAAGGGAACCCTCTTACACCGTTGGTGAGAATGCAAACTAGTACAGCCACTATGGAGAACAGTGTGGAGATTCCTTAAAAAACTGGAAATAGAACTGCCATATGACCCAACAATTCCACTACTGGGCATACACACTGAGGAAACCAGAATTGAAAGAGATACGTGTACCCCAGTGTTCATTGTAGCTCTGTTTATAATAGCCAGGACATGGAAGCAACCTAGATGTCCATCGGCAGACAAATGGATAAGAAAGCTGTGGTACAGATACACAATGGAGTATTACTCAGCCATTAAAAAGAATACATTTGAATCAGTTCTAATGAGGTGGATGAAACTGGAGCCTATTATACAGAGTGAAGTAAGCCAGAAAGGAAAGCACCAATACAGTATACTAACACATATATATGGAATTTAGAAGGATGGTAACGATAACCCTATATGCAAGACAGCAAAAGAGACACAGATGCATAGAACAGTCTTTTGGACTCTGTGGGAGAGGGCAAGGGTGGGATAATTAGGGAGAATGGCATTGAAACATGTATATTATCATATGTGAAATGCATCACCAGTCCAGGTTCAATGCATGAGACAGGGTACTTGGGACTGTTTCACTGAGATGACCCAGAGGGATGGGATGGGGAGGGAGGTGGGAGGGTGGTTCAGGATGGGGACCACATGTACACCCATGGCAGATTTATGTCAATGTATGGAAAACCACTACAATGTTGTAAAGTAATTAGCCTCCAATTAAAATAAATGTATTTTTTTAAAAAAGCCAATTTCCCCTCCAAAAAAAGAATAAATAAAATAAAATATACTTGCTGCTTAGGAAAAATTATATAATGAGATAGCTTCAACATCATCTAGTTTTAGGACAGGTCTAGCATTATAGTACTAATCAATGACTTATGACTTCATAAAAATGAGAGAAAATTCTACTGTACCCTTATTATAAATTTGAAATCTAAAGATGGCCCAATAGTGGTATTTTTCCATGTAATACACTAAATGCATGTTTTTATGTAGGTTATTTTGGAGCATCAGGTCAAAATCCTCTGCTTGTGAATGAAGATTTAGTTTCAAAACCCCAAAAGCAAGTGAAGAATCAGATAGCTTCTCTAGAGGAAAGACGCTATAGTAAGTATAATAATTAAAGGAAATGTTAAATGATTTTAAACTCATCAGAAGATTTTTTTTCCTTTGGTTCATGAATATGTATTTGAGCATATATTTTATAGAAGTCAAAATGAATGACCTAATATAATTTGAGAACAATGGCAAAAGTAATGATACCGTTTTGTTGGTATTTCCACAGTTAATAATTCAGTTCAGTTCAGTCACTCAGTTGTGTCCAACTCTTTGCGACTCCATGAATCACAGCATGCCAGGCCTCCCTGTCCCTCACCAACTCCTGGAGTTCACCCAAACTCATGTCCATTGAGTCGGTGATGCCATCCAGTCATCTCATCCTCTGTCGTCCCCTTCTCCTCCTGCCCCCAATCCCTCCCAGCATCAGGGTCTTTTCCAATCAGTTAACTCTTCGCATGGGGTGGCCAAAATTTTGGAGTTTCAGCTTCAGCACCAGTCCTTCCAATGAATACCCAGGACTGATCTCCTTTAGGATGGACTGGTTGGATCTCCTTGCAGTCCAAGGGACTCTCAAGAGTCTTCTCCAACACCACAGTTCAAAGCATCAATTCTTCGGTGCTCAGCTTTCTTCATAGTCCAATTCTCACATCCATACATGACCACTGGAAAAACCATAGCCTTGATTAGACGGACCTTTGTTGGCAAAGTAATATCTCTGCTTTTCAATATGCTATCTAGGTTGGTCACTCAGTAACAAAACTGCTTTCACACACTCATGACAATTATTCACATGATGTTTCTTAGTTCAGCTCTATGCAAAGAAAATTTGATTATTTGGCATATCCAGAAGTTCCATTATACATGTATGTTTTTCTACCTAGCATATCCTTTTCAAAACCAGAAAAATGATATGATAACAGTTGAAAATCTACATCCTGAGAAGAAGGATTTGTTTTCAAGAAAGCAATCCCAAACTCAGAAACCTAGAGCTATCAAAAAGGAGAATCTTGATGGTAAGTAATTAAGCATAAATCTTATAAACTTGTATGTAATTAATTTCAGAATGCTGTTTTTTATGAATATATCTTCAACCATTTGCTTATTTAGTAATTGCTCTCATTGTGCCCAGCGCTGAATGTGCGCACTCTGCGCTTAGTTGTTCAGTCGTGTCCGACTCTTGCGACCCTGTAGGCTGCAGCCTGCCAGGCTCCTTTGTCCAAGGGATTCTCCAGGCAAGAATACCAGAATGGGTTACGATTTCCTTCTCCAGGGGATCTTCCCAACCCAGGGATTGAACCCAGGTCTTCTGTATTGCAGTCAGACTCTACTGACTGAGCTACCCAAGAAGCCCATTGTACTTTGTACTTTGCCAATGCCCATTGTACATTCTCATTGTACTTCAGATCTTTATTGATGATTTATCTCTTTCTTTTGTAATCCACTCCAGTGTTCTTGCCTGGAAAATCCCAGGGACGGGGGAGCCTGGTGGGCTGCCGTCTATGGGGTCGCACAGAGTCAGACACGACTGAAGTGACTTAGCAATTTGTAATCACTGAATTAAATGTGTTATATCTTCACTTTGTGGATTTCTCTATTCTTGTAGTTGTGACAGGCTTTGGTTTATATCTTGTGATATTCTATTATTTTTGTGCATATAAGTTTTAAAGTGATATTATTCTTGGGGACAGAGCATTTTATCCTAAGGGAGAGACTTCATTATTTTCATGGTTTTTATTTATTTTCCTTTAAAACTACCTTATCTGCTATCAGTGTAGCTCCACAAACTTTCTTTTGGTTGGTATTTGCACAATACATTTTTTTCTCTCCTGTTACTTTAAAGATACTTTCCTGTATCTTTGTGATTTTGCTGAATTTCTGGTAAGAAACTTATAGAATTCAGCCTGATCTTTTAATTACCTCTCACAATCATATATAATCTGATTATTGATATATTTAAGTGTAATTCCACTATTTTTCCTATTTGATATATTTCTTTCAGTCTTTCACTATGTTCTTTGTCATAATATGTGTTTTTCTTGGCCATATTTAATACCAAAAATTTTAAGCTTTATTCAAAACTACAAATGCTATAAAAAAACTAAATAATAATTTTAAATGTAAGTATTTATAATGATGTTATAGTAATAGTATTTCCAAATTAAATTTATTTGTTCAGTTCAGTTCAGTCGCTCAGTCGTCCGACTCTGTGACTCCATGGACTGCAGCACGCCAGGCCTTCCTGTCCATCACCAACTCCCGGAGTTGATCCAAACTTATGTCCATTGAGTCGGTGATGCCATCCAACCATCTCGTCCTCTGTCGTCCCCTTCTCCTCCTGCCTTCAATCTTTCCCAGCATCAGGGTCTTTTCCAATGAGTCAGCTCTTTGCATCAGGTGGCCAAAGTATTGGAGTTTCAGCTTCAACATCAGTCCTTCCTATGAACACTCAGGACTGATCTCCTTTGGGATGGACTGGTTGGATCTCCTTGCAGTCCAAGGGGCTCTCAAGAGTCTTCTCCAACACCACAGTTCAAAAGCATCAATTGTTTGGCATGTAGCTTTCTTCACAGTCCAACTCTTACATCCATACATGACTACTGGAAAAACCATAGCTTTGACTAGACAGACCTTTGTCAGCGAAGTAATGTCTCTGCTTTTTAATAAGCTGTCTAGGTTGGTCATAATTTTCCATCCAAGGAGTAAGCGTCTTTTAATTTCTTGGCTGCAGTCACCGTTTGCAATGATTTTGGAGCCCAAAAACATAAAGTCTATCACTGTTTCCACTGTTTCCCTGTCCATTTGCCATGAAGTTATGGGACCGGATGCCATGATCTTCATTTTCGGAATGTTGAGCTTTAAGCCAACTTTTTCACTGTCTTCTCTCGCTTTCATCAGGATGCTCTTTAGTTCTTCACTTTCTGCCATACGGGTGGTATCATCTGCATATATGAGGTTATTGATATTTCCCCCGGCAGTCTTGATTCCAGCTTGTACTTCATCCAGCCCAGCGTTTCTCATGATGTACTCAGCATATAAGTTAAATAAGCAGGGCGACAATATACAGACTTGACGTATTCCTTTCCCTATTTGGAACCAGTCTGTTGTTCCGTGTCCAGTTCTAACTGTTGCTTTAAATATATTTGATGCGTCTGTATATCTGGAAAGTAATGACTGCTTCATATACATGTGTGAAAAACATATTCACATGATATTTGCACTTCAAACAGACAATGATTTGTTTATATCATTTAAAGATAAAGTACAATATTGTAGGATAACTAACATAAATTGTAAATCTAGAGGTTCCACTGCAGATTTCTGATGCTCTATTTAGTGTTTTTATGAGCCATTCTTCCTAAAGCCCAGAAAATTAATGAGGTATCAAATGAAAATCTTTTGCCTGACACTTGGAACTGCTAGAACGAAAAGATTCAGTAGTAAATATTACTATGAATGTTATTAAATTATTTTGTGTTTTAATTGTTTTAAGCAGAATTATGTTCATGAATGTGTGAGCTTACAGGCATCAAAGTCAAGGTTTTATTGTGTTATTTAAACTCCTATTTCTTGACTTCTTCAAATTTTGTTTCTTATATCCATTATGGAGCAATGTCTGTACTGAATTCTCCCACTATGATTGTGGATTTACCTATTTTTGTAGTATTGTCCTTTTTCCTTATACTGTCTGTGTTGTTAGAAGCATACAAATAAAAATGTCTGATAGTCCTTATGGACTCAACGTTTTCTTTTTATAAACAGTACCATCTTAGTCTGTCTCCAGTAAGGTCTTTTGATTAAAATCTTAGTTTGTATGACGTTGATATAACTACTACAGATTTCTTTTGGTTCATATTTGCATATCTTTTTTCACCTCTTTATTTTCCAGTTTCTATATTCTTATAAACCAATGACATCACTTATAGATTATAGTTAAATTGCTTATAAATCCAGTGTGACTGTCATTGTCTAGCCCAACAACATGTAATCCACTTATAATTATTGTACTTACTAATATATTTAAATTGTAAGTATTTCCTTTTTTGGGTGCTTTCTAATTTTTGCACCTGATTCAGGTTTCTGTTTCTGTCCTTATTTTGGAATTATTACTTTTTAATCAGTTTAACTTTTAAACCCGTTGTATATGTTGTTAAAAGTTTTAAAGTATTTTTAAATATTACTATCCTTAGTACAATAAAGTCTAATTACAACTTTTTAAGTGTTGTATGCAGTAACAAGTCTTCCACATACTTTAAGGAAACCACTCTGATGATTTTATACTTAATTTCATAGTCCATTTTGAAAATGCGTTATCAATTAGAGGATGGGGTGGGCAAGGGGAGGATGGTTTGATCATTTGTTTAAATTGTGTGTATTTACTTGTAAAATTGGATGGAAACTTTAAGTTCTTCGTATACATTAATAATCCAAAGATTTCACAGTCCAGCTGTTTTACTTTTTACTGGATTAAGAGCCTCTATACTTGTAGCTGAGAAAATGGATGAGATCTCAGATGAAATCTTACACCTAAAGAAAAAGTTTAAATCTTATAAAACTCATCTCGAATTAAGACACTTGGAACTGCCAGAAAAGTGAGGCTTTGTAGTAAGAATATCATATACTGATTTTTAATTAATTTTCTCCAGTTCTTTAATATTTATTCAGTTGATCACAGGAATATATGCTATATATGTATCATATGTACTTATATGCACACATATACATAACATATACATGTTTGTGTATGTATGTTCTCCATTAGGTGAAGTTGATTAACTATGATGTTTTTACCTTCTTAATTTCATTGAAGTTCTATGTTTATTTTATCATTTGTGAGAAAGGTATGTTAAATTCAACTACTGTGTTTATTTTTCCATTACTCTTTGTTCCATCAATTTCAATTTTATGTTTCTAAAGCTTTATTATATATAAAAATACAGATGCATGATCTATGTCATATATATAGGTGATATATTACATACAAGTATGTATAATAAATATGCAGATTTTAATTTGTTGTATGTTCTTAGTGAACTGAAATTCTGTCTTTATGATGGACATTTTGTAGTAATTTTTTGTACCTTTATTTTATCTGATGTTAGCATAGTATCTTTATATAACTATTTGCATGGAATGATTTTTTATCTCTTTATTCTTAACCTTTTCATATTATGGTTTAGTTGTATATAATTGCTAATTTTTGTTTGGTTTTTGGATTTTTTTTTTGTTTTTAAATATATTTCTCTATTTGTTTAAACCTTCCCTAATTTTTTTCAGCAATGTTTTCTTTTTTTATTTTACATGTGCACACTGCTGTATTTATTTATATTGAATCTTCATTGTTGCACTTGGGATTTTTCTAGTTGCAGAGAGCAGGAGCTACTCTCTCGTTGTGGTGCATAGGCTTCTCTTTGTGATAGCTTCTCGTTGCTGAGCACAGGCTCTAGGCACACAGGCCTCAGTAGTTGCAACTTGCTGGCTCTAGGACATGGAGGCTTCAGCAGTTGAGGTGCATGGGCTTAGTTGCTCCACCGTTTGTGGAATCTTCCCGGATCAGGGTTTGAACCGATGTCCCCTACATTGCAGGCAGATTCTTATGCACTGTGCCACCAGGGAAATCCTAATTAGTTATTTTTTAATCCAGTATAAATCTTCTAAATATTTAAATATACTGTTTATCATTTGTTTTTTTTCTCACCCATATCTGTTAAGAAAATATCACATTTAGCCAGAATACAGAAAGGACACCCCAAACTCAGCAATTTAAACAAGATGAAGAGACAGAGGAATACCCAGCAGATAAAGGAACAGGATAAATGCCCACCAAACCAAACAAAAGAGGAAGAGATAGAGAATCTACCTGATAAAGAATTCCGAATAATGATAGTCAAATTGGTCCAAAATCTTGAAATCAAAATGGAATCACAGATAAATATCTTGGAGACAAAGACTGAGAAGATGCAAGAAAGGTTTAACAAGGACCTAGAAGAAATAAAAGAGTCAATATAAAATGAATAATGCAATAAATGAAATTAAAAACACTCTGGAGGCAACAAATAGTAGAATAAGAGAGGCAGAAGATAGGATTAGTGAATTAGAAGATAGAATGGTAGAAACAAATGAATCAGAGAGGATAAAAGAAAAACGAATTAAAAGAAATGAGGACAATCTCAGAGACCTCCAGGACAATATTAAACGCTACAACATTCGAATCATAGGGGTCCCAGAAGAAGAAGACAAAAAGAAAGACCATGAGAAAATACTTGAGGAGATAATAGTTGAAAACTTCCCTAAAATGGGGAAGGAAATAATCACCCAAGTCCAAGAAACCCAGAGAGTCCCAAACAGGATAAACCCAAGGCGAAACACCCAAGACACATATTAATCAAATTAACAAAGATCAAACACAAAGAACAAATATTAAAAGCAGCAAGGGAAAAACAACAAATAACACACAAGGGAATTCCCGTTAGGATAACAGCTGATCTTTCAATAGAAACTCTTCAAGCCAGGAGGGAATGGCAAGACATACTTAAAGTGATGAAAGAAAATAACCTACAGCCCAGACTATTGTACCCAGCAAGGATCTCATTCAAATATGAAGGAGAAATCAAAAGCTTCTCAGACAAGCAAAAGTTGAGAGAATTCAGCACCACCAAACCAGCTCTCCAACAAATACTAAAGGATATTC
>NW_011495023.1:2506839-2507757 GCF_000754665.1 Bison bison bison | reverse complement strand
ACAAGCAAAAGCTGAGAGAATTCAGCACCACCAAACCAGCTCTCCAACAAATACTAAAGGATATTCTCTAGACAGGAAACACAAAAACAGTGTATAAACTCGAACCCAAAACAATAAAGTAAATGGCAACGGGATCATACTTATCAGTAATTACCTTAAATGTAAATGGGTTGAATGCCCCAACCAAAAGACAAAGACTGGCTGAATGGATACAAAAACAAGACCCGTACATATGTTGTCTACAAGAGACCCATCTCAAAACAGGGGACACATACAGACTGAAAGTGAAGGGCTGGAAAAAGATTTTCCATGCAAATAGGGACCAAAAGAAAGCAGGAGTAGCAATACTCATATCAGATAAAATAGACTTTAAAACAAAGGCTGTGAAAAGAGACAAAGATGGTCACTACATAATGATCAAAGGATCAATCCAAGAAGAAGATATAACAATTATAAATATATATGCACCCAACATGGGAGCACCGCAATATGTAAGACAAATGCTAGCAAGTATGAAAGGAGAAATTAACAATAACACAATAATAGTGGGAGACTTTAATACCCCACTCACACCTATGGATAGGTCAACTAAACAGAAAATTAACAAGGAAACACAAATGTTAAACGATACAATAGACCAGTTAGACCTAATTGATATCTATAGGACATTTCATCCCAAAACAATGAATTTCACCTTTTTCTCAAGCGCACATGGAACCTTCTCCAGGGTAGATCACATCCTGGGCCATAAAGCTAGCCTTGGTAAATTCAAAAAAAATAAAAATCATTCCAAGCATCTTTTCTGACCACAATGCAGTAAGATTAGATCTCAATTACAGGAGAAAAACGATTAAAAATTCCAGCATATGGAGGATGAACAACACCCTGCTGAATAACCAACAAATCACAGAAGAAATC
>NW_011495023.1:2501873-2504220 GCF_000754665.1 Bison bison bison | reverse complement strand
GATAGCCAGCAGCAGATGAATGGATAAGAAAGCTGTGGTACATATACACAATGGAGTATTACTCAGCCATTAAAAAGAATACATTTGAATCAGTTCTAATGAGATGGATGAAACTGGAACCTATTATACAGAGTGAAGTAAGCCAGAAAGAAAAACACCAATACAGTATACTAACGCATATATATGGAGTTTAGAAAGATGGTAACAATAACCCTGTGTACAAGACAGCAAAAGAGACACCGATGTATAGATCAGTCTTATGGACTCTGTGGGAGAGGGAGAGGGTTGGGAGATTTTGGAGAATAGCATTGAAACATGTATAATATCATGTATGAAACGAGTTGCCAGTCCAGGTTCGATGCACAGTACTGGATGCTTGGGGCTGGTGCACTGGGATGACCCAGAGGGAGGGTAGGGGAGGGAGGAGGGAGGAGGGTTCAGGATGGGGAACACGGGTATACCTGTGGTGGATTCATTTCGATATTTGGCAAAACTAATACAATATTGTAAAGCTTAAAAATAAAATCAAATTAAAAAAAATATCACATTTAATCCTAAATTATAAATACCTCATAAAACTATTCTCTCTACTTTTCACATCTCTCTACATTTCACATACTTACTCTATAATTCACTATCTCAATAATGTGGTATTTGACTTTATTGTTTCAAACTATGAGAAGAAATATTCCTGGATAATTGAAGTGTGTTTGAATTACAGAGGATTTTCAGTAAATCCAGTTCTCTACTTAATGGATTAAAAACATCTTTCTTGCAGTTCAGAAAGCAAGAGACATATCATCTGAGGATGAAGTTGGATCAAAAAGCCAGTCTCAAACTGAGAAACTTAGAGCTGGCAAAATGGAAACTCTGAATAGTAAGTCTGATAAATTTCAATATTAATTTATTTTTAATTAAAGTAAAAAGCAAAAAATCCTCTGTCTTAGGTTTGTGAATGTTTAATCATATCTTTTGTATAGATCTGTTATATCATATATTTACTGTGTTGTTCGGTTCTTCTTTAATTGAAGTTCTGTTTATTCTGTGTTACTAAGAGATGTATGTTAAATTTTCCTTCTATGATTATGGATATCTTTGTGTTTCCAGGTAGTTTTTTGCCAGATTGGTTTATATATTTGGAAATTATGTTATTAAATGTGTATGAATTTAAACTTGTATATTTACCTGGTAAACATGAGCCTTCATCTCTATAAAAGTATATCCTTTATCTCTAAGAATACATTTTTTGCCTTTATATTTATTTTATCTGATAACAGTACAGCCGTATTTGCTTTCTTATGATAAGTATTTAT
Source organism: Bison bison bison (assembly GCF_000754665.1). Classification (NCBI taxonomy): domain Eukaryota; kingdom Metazoa; phylum Chordata; class Mammalia; order Artiodactyla; family Bovidae; genus Bison; species Bison bison. The sequence continues at coordinate 2,502,907 of NW_011495023.1, read as the reverse complement.
ACAGTCTTCTGTATACAGTCTTCTGTCTTCCGTAAACAGTTCAGACAGAAGTTCATGGTGTATTGTATGATGTCAGTAGTTTTTGTCATAATGATCCTAAACCAAAAGAAAAGCCAAACAGTTTCTTTATTAATTGTGTACAAACAACACCTGCTGAATACTACATAACTTTTGTGGCAACATAAATTTTCATATGGTTGCTAAATTATATGATAAAACTATTAACTTTGTAAACTGCTAAACCGTCCTCAAAGTGGCTGTAGTGTTTTGCTTTCCTCCCAGCTACAAATCAAGTTTCCCATTGCTCCAAATTTCTGAGATCATTTGTTGTTTTCAGCATTTGGATTTTAGCTATAGTTATGTAGTGATATCTCTTTTGGGTGTTAGTTCTAAAAGGTCTTGTAGGTCTTCATAGAACTGTTCAGCTTCTTCAGCGTTACTGGTTGGGGCATAGATTTGGATTACTGTGATATTGAATGGTTTGCCTTGGAAACGAACAGAGATCATTCTGTCGTTTTTGAGATTGCATCCAAGTACTGCATTTCAGACTCTTTTGTTGACCATGATGGCCACTCCATTTCTTCTGAGGGATTCCTGCCCGCAGTAGTAGATATAATGATCATCTGAGTTAAATTCACCCATTCCAGTCCATTTTAGTTTGCTGATTCCTAGAATGTCAACGTTCACTCTTGCAATATCATGTTTGACCACTTCCAATTTGCCTTGATTCATGGACCTAACATTCCAGGTTCCTATGCAATATTGCTCTTTACAGCATCGGACCTTGCTTCTATCACCAGTCACATACACAACTGGTTTTTGTATTTGCTTTGCACTCATCTCACATGCTAGTAAAGTAATGCTCAAAATTCTCCAAGCCAGGATTCAGCAATACATGAACCATAAACTTCCAGATGTTCAAGCTGGTTTTAGAAAAGGCAGAGGAACCAGAGATCAAATTGCCAACATCTGCTGAATCATCGAAAAAGCAAGAGAGTTCCAGAAAAACATCTATTTCTGCTTTATTGACTATG
>NW_011495023.1:2491758-2501674 GCF_000754665.1 Bison bison bison | reverse complement strand
ATAACCTCATATATGCAGATGATACCACCCTTATGGCAGAAAGTGAAGAGGAACTAAAGAGCCTTTTGATGAAAGTGAAAGAAGAGAGTGAACAAGTTGGCTTAAAGCTCAACATTCAGAAAACTAAGATCATGGCATCTGGTTCCATCACTTCATGGCAAACAGATGGGGAAAGAGTGGAAACAGTGTCAGACTTAATTTTGGGGGGCTCCAAAATCACTGCAAATGGTGATCGCAGCCATGAAATTAAAAGACGCTTGCTCCTTGGAAGGAAAGTTATGACCAACCTAGATAGCATATTCAAAAGCAGAGACATTCCTTTGCCAACAAAGATCTGTCTAGTCAAGGCTGTGGTTTTTCCAATGGTCATGTATGGATGTGAGAGTTAGACTGTGAAGAAAGCTGAGCACCAAAGAATTGATGCTTTTGAACTGTTGTGTTGGAGAAGACTCTTGAGAGTCCCTTGGACTGCAAGGAGATCCAACCAGTCCATCCTAAAGGAGCCAAATCCCGGATGTTCTTTGGAAGGAATGATGCTAAAGCTGAAACTCCAGTACTTTGGCCACCTCATGCCACTCATTGAAAAAGACCCTGATGCTGGGAGGGATTGGGGGCAGGAGGAGAAGGGGACGACAGAGGATGAGATGGCTGGATGGCATCACCGACTCGATGGACATGAGTTTGGGTGAACTCCGGGAGTTGGTGATGGACGGGGAGGCCTGGTGTGCTGCAATTCAAGGGGTCGCAAAGAGTCAGACATGACTGAGTGACTTAACTGAACTGATGTAGTGATATCTCACTGTTCTTTTAACTTTCAATTCCTTTATGATATATATATATATAGAGAGAGAGAACATCTTTTCATATTCTTATTTGCCATCTAAATGACTTCCTTGATAAAATATCTGTTCACTTTTTTGCCCATGTTATAATTGTGTTCTTTTCTAATTGTGGAGTTTAAGAGTTTTGTATGTTTTAGATAACAAATCTTTTTCAGATATGTGTTGTGGGAATATTTTTTCCCAGCCTCTGACTTGTATTATCACTCTCTTAACAGTGTCTTTCACAGAACATAAGTCATATGTATATTTTTCTTAATAAAGTCCAACTTACCAATTTTTTTTTTTTGGATTGTGATTTTGGTGTTCTACCTGAAAAGTCAACACCAACTTGAGATCCCCAAAATGTTCATCTGTGTTACCTTCTAGGACATTTATAGGTTTGTATTTTACATTTAGGTCTATGATCCATTCTGTGTTAATCCTTAGTAAGGTGTGACGTCTGTGTCTAGATTCACTTTTTTTTTTATATTTGGCTGTCCCTTTGTGTCCGTACTATTTGTTGAAAAAACAATCCTTTCTCCATTGAAAAGCTTTTGCTTTTCTTTCAGAAATTACTGACTGTATTTGTATAGGTCTATATCTCTTTATTCTGTTATCTTGACATATTTTACTGTTCTTTCACCAATTATCTTGATTTCTATAGCTTTTAGTAAGTCTTGAAGTTGGGTGGCATCAGTCCTCTCACCTTGTTTTTCTTCAATATTGTGTCAGCTAATGTAGGTATTTTGCTTTTCCATATAAAGTTTAGAATTAGTTTATCAATATCCACAAAATAACTTGTTGGGATTTTGATTGGGATTGCACTGAATCAATTTGGAAAGAGCTGACAGTTTAACAATATTGAAACTTCCTGTCCATGAAAATGGAAAAATCTCTAAATCTTTGATGGCTCCTTTATGTATGTTAGATTTCATTACTGATGCTAATATGAGTGGTATTGTGGTCAATTTCAAATTTCACCTGTTCACTGTTGATATATGAGAAATCAGTTGACTTGTGTATATTAATGTGTATCTGGAAACCTTGCTATAGCCAGCTTATAATTCCAGGAGTGTTGTTGCTGTTGTTATTTAACAAGAAGAGTTTTGTTTAATTTTCTCAAGTTATATACTTTTTATGTCCTTTTCTTGATTTATTACATTAGCTGGGACTTTCACTATGATAGGGCTTCCCTGATAGCTCAGTTGGTAAAGAATCCTGCGTCAGGAAGATCCCCTGGAGAAGGGATAGGCTACTCACTCCAGTATTTTCGGGCTTCCCTTATGGCTCAGCTGGTAAAGAATCTGCCTGCAATACAGGAGACCTGGGTTTGATCCCTAGGTTGGGAAGATACCCTGGAGAAGGGAAAGGCTACCCACTCCAGTATTCTGGCTTGGAGAATTCAATGGACTCTATAGTCCATGGGGTTGCAAAGAGTTGGACTCAACTGAGTGACTTTCATTTTCACTTCACTATGATGCTGGGTAGGAGTTGTGAGAAGAGACATCCTTGATTTATCCTGAGATGATAATGATAGCATTTAGTTTTCCACTGTTAAGTGTGATGTTATCTGTTGGGTTTTGGTAGATGTTATTTATCAAATTGAGGAAGTTCCCACTATTCTTGGTTTGCTTAGAGTTTTTATCATGAACGGGGTTTAGATTTTTTTAAATAATTTTTTGCATCTCTGATTGATCAAATGATTTTTTTCTTTTGTCTTTTGATGTGATGAGCTACATTAATTGATTTTATATATTGAGTCAGCATTGTATACCTGGAATAAATCCTCCTTGGTCATGATATAGAATCATTTATATACATTGCTTCACATCATTGGTTATTATTTTGTGGAAGATTTTTGCATCTTATTTGTGAGAGATATTTATCTAGTTTTTGCATTGGAATCATAGAGCTTAAATCTATTGTGATCTGAAAGTATATTTCATATGACTTTTGTTCTTTTAAATTTGTTAAGGTATGGATCTTCAGCCTATTGTATCTGTCAGTTACTGATAAGATGGTATTGAAAACAGCACATGTAATACATTTGTCAGTTTCTCCTTGCAGTTCTATGTTTGCCTCATGTATTTTGTTGCTCTGTTGTTAGGTGCATACTCATTGAGGATTCTTATGTTTTCTTAGATATTGACCCCCTTTATTATCATGTAGGGCTCTCTTTATTTCTGGTAATTTTCCTTGCTCTGAAGTCTGCCTTGTCTCAAATTAATAAAATTATAGGTTGGTTGATATGTTTTCTTTAGACGCTTTACATTTCTCTCCATTCTCTTCTTGCTAGCACAGTTTGATGAGAAGTAAAAGATATTTTTATCCTTATCCCTCTACAGATAAGATATATTTCTATTTTGTTTTTGTTTTTCCCTGAAGTCTTTTAAGATTTTCTCTTTGTCTTTGATTTTTTCTGCATTTTGAATATGATATGAATAGGTGTTGATATTTTCGCATTTATCTTTTTTGGTGTTCTCTGAATTCCTGTGCTCACTGATTTGAATGTCATTAATGTTGGAAAATTCTCTGCCATTGTTTAAATATCTCTTCTGTTGCATTGTTTCTTCTCCTTCTGGTATCCTCATTATGTGTGTGTTATGCCTTTTGTAATTGTCCAAAAGATCTCTGATATCCTGTTCCTTTTTTTCCATTTAGCTTCTCTTTTCAATTTGGAAAGTTTCTAATGTCATATCGTTAAGCTCACTGAGACTTTCCTTGACTGTGTTCCAGTCTACTAATGAATACATCAAAGACATTCTACACTTCTGTTGCAATATTTTAGATATTTAACATTTCCTTGTGATTTTTTTCTTAGAGCTTCCATATTTCTTCTTACATTACTCTTCTGCTTTTATATATTGTCTCATTTTCTACAAAAACTTTTAGCATATTAGTCATAATTACTTCAGATACTCCTATGATTATGCTCAAATTTCTGTCGTGTGAGTCTGGTACTCGTACTCTTCAATTTGGGTTTTTATTTTTAAGTATGTCTTACATTTTTTTGCTGTTCAAATCCAGACACGATACACTGGGTAAAAGGAACTGAAGTATATAGACCTTTAGTGTGAGGCTTCATGTTTCTCTGGCTAGGTATTAGTCTGTATTTTTTGTTTACTCTAGCTGTAGGTGTCATAAGCTAAAAGTTCCTATATTGTCTCTTTTTTGTCTCCCCTGGTATCTTTGGGTTTCCCTCTAGATTCCTTAAATAGGGTCTGTGACTTGGTGTTCTTTTAGCTGTAATTTGCTATTATAGGAGCCCTATTAATATGGTGGTAAGACGTCAGGGAAGGGGAAAGATTCTGTAATCCTCTGATTAGGTTTCAGCCTGTGTCTGAACAAGCTTGTGTCTCTGGGCTCCAACCTTCAAAGTGTTTCTCATGTTTCTCCTATGTGTTTGGTAAGACAAGGAAGGCTGGAAAGGGCTGAGATCATATGTCTACTCACCCCTATGTTGAATACTCCATTTTCCTAAGGTCTGTTGGGTCCTCATAAACTCTGTTTTGGTTAAGCTCTAGTAAAGTAGTTTCCCTTGAAGGCAGTCTTTTGTTAAGGAGAATGGCATTTTGAAAAGCAGTTCCTTTCCCCTCCCCCTGTTGGAAGCATATGAAGGTTTTTCTCTGATCTTCATCTTGAGAACTTGCTTGGGTTTCCTAGACATAAAAGTTATAATAATGTGGGAATACCAGTAAGATTCAAATTAGTTTACACTGAACTTTCAGCAATTTGTAGGTTTCCCTGTTGGCTCAGATGGTATAAAGAATCTGCGTGCAATGCAGGAGACCCAGGTTTGATCCCTGGATTGGGAAGATCCCCTGGAGAAGGGAATGGCAACCCACTCTAGTATTCTTGCCTGAAAAACCCCATGGAGAGAAGAGCCTGGCAGGCTACAGTCCATGGGGTCACAAAGAGTCAGACATGACTGAGCAACTGACATTCTCATTCTCACTAGTACTGACTCCAACAGTGAGCTTCTGCTCCTGCTCTTCAGCTGTCATTAACCTGCTTTTATGCACCTCTGTCTCCAGTTTTGGGGGCAGCATTTTGCCTTGATTTAAATAAGAAAAAGTGAAAGTCACTCAGTTGTTTCCAACCCTTTGCGACCCCATGGACTATAGCCATGTATTCTCCAGGACTGTACCCTCTGCAGTATTCTTCAGGCCAGAATACTCAAGTGGGTAGCCTTTTCCTTCTCCAGGGAATTTTCCCAACCCAAGGATCAAACCCAGGTCTCCCACATTGCAGGTGAATTCTTTACCAGCTGAGCCACAAGGGAAGCCCAAGAATACTGGAGTGGGTAGCCTATCCCTTCTCCAGCAGGTCTTCCTGACCCAGGAATCGAACTGGGGTCTCTGGCATTGCAGGCAGATTCTTTACCAACTGAGCTATCAAGGAAGCCCAAATAAGATGTTTAATTTAAAATGTTTGCTGAATTTTTTCTTATTGTGAGAATAGAAGTAATGACTCCCAAGCTCTTTACACGTATAACAAGAAGTAGACATCCTCTCATGTGTATATGCCCAGTTGTTTCCAACTCTTTGTGACCCCACAGACTGTAGCCTGCTAGGCTCCTCTGTCCATGGGATTTTCCCAGCAAGAATGCTGAAGTGGGTTGCCATTTCCTCCACCAGGAGACCTTCCTGGCCCAGGAATTGAACCGGCATTTCCTGTGTCTTTTGCATTGGCAGGCAGATTCTTTACCACTGAGCCACCTGGAAATCCCAGAAGTCCTCTCACTATTATTATTTTAGCATTTCAACATCCTGTATGATTTAATCCTTATTATTTATCATTTAGCAGCCTTTCATGTACACATTTTTTTCTTTTCTGATTTATTGTACATTTGACATAAAACCTGTAAATTTAAGGTGTACAACATACTAATTTGATACATTTATGTATTGTAATGTGATTGCCATTGTAGTGGTAATTAGCACCTATATCACATTACATAATTATGTTTTCATTTTATTGGTTGTAATAATTCTAGTCTGTTATCATTTGGTGATTATAGTGCAGTATTGTCTATATTCATTATGCTGTGCTTCAGATCTCTATTTACTACTCAAGTTTGTACAACATCTTTTGTATTACCTCACCCCTTATCCTCTGGTTAACCACAATTTCTTACTAAAAATTTTCTTTTTTAGAATCCACATGTAGATGATTTGTTGTTGTTCAGTTGCTCAGTCATGTCCAACTCTTTACAACCCCATGAACTACTGCATGTCAAGCTTCCCTGTCCTTTAACATTTCCCAGAGTTTGCTCAAATTCATGTCCATGAATTTGGTGATGCATCCAACCATCTCATCTTGTCTCCCCTTCTCCTCCTGCCGTCAGTTTCCCAGCATCATGGTCTTTTCCAGTCAGTCAACTCTCTGCATCAGGTGACCAAAGTATCGGAGTTTCAGCTTCAGCATCAGTGCTTCCAATGAAAGTCAGTATTGATTTCCTTTAGGATTGACTGGTTTGTTCTCCTTTCTATCCAAGGGACTCTCAAGAGTCTTCTCCAGCACTACAGTTCAAAAGCATCAATTCTTCAACGATCAGCCTTCTTTATGGTCCAACTTTCATATCCATACATGACTACTGGAAAAACCATAGCTTTGACTAGATGGACCTTTATTGGCAAAGTGATGTCTCTGCTTTTTGATATGCTGTCTAGGTCTGTCATAGCTTTTCTTCCAAGGAGCAAGCATCTTTTAATTTCATGGCTGCAGTCACAATCTACAATGATTTGGGAGCCTAAGAAAATAAAGTTTGTCACTGTTTCCATTGTTTTCCCATCTATCTGCCATGCAGTAATGGGACCAGATGCCATGATCTTCGTTTTTTGAATGTTGAGTTTTAAGCCAGCCTTTTCACTCTCCTCTTTCACTTTGATCAAGAGATTCTTTAGTTCGTCTTTGCTTTCTGCCATAAAAGTTATGTCATCTGCATATCTGAGGTTGTTGATATTTCTCCAGCTAGTACTTCTTCCAGCCCGGCATTTTGAATGCTATACTCTGCATATATGTTGAATAAACAGGGTAACAATATACAGCCTTGATGAACTCCTGTCCCAATTTTGAATCAGTTCACTGTTCCTTGTCCAGTTCTAACTGTTGCTTATTGATCTGCATACAGGTTTCTCAAGAGGCAGGTAAGGTGGTCTGGTATTCCCATCTCTTTAAGAATTTTCCACAGTTTTTTGTGGTCCACACAGTCAGAGGCTTTTGTGTAGTCAATTAAGAAGAAGTAGATATTTTTCTGGAATTCTCTTGCTTTTTCTTTGATCCAATGCAGGTTGATCTCTGGTTCCTCTGCCTTTTCTAAATCTAGCTTGTACATCTGGAAGTTCTCAGTTCATGTATTGTTGAACCCTAGCTTGAAGAATTTTGAGCATTACCTTCCTAGCATGTGAAATGAGTGCAATTGTGTAATAGTTTGAACATTCTTTGGCATTGCCCTTCTTCAGGGTTGAAATGAAAACTGACCTTTGCCAGTCCTGTGGCCACTGCTGAATTTTCTAAATTTCCTGGCATATTGACTGCAGCAGTTTAACAGCATCATACCGTAGTATATTTTTCTTTCTCTTTATGACTCATTTCTCTTAGAATAACGTATTCAGGACTTACCCATGTTGTCTCAAATGGCAGGATGTCCTTCTTTCAAATGGCTAATTAATACTCCATATGTATATATGTATATATACATATACACACATATACATACACCACATCTTCTTTATCTATTCATCCATTGATGGACTATTAGGATATGTTCATATCTTCCTGTTGTGAATAATACTGAGAAAAAATATAGGTACATAAAGCTCCTCAACATCCTGTATTTATTTCCTTCAAGTAGGTATTTATAAGTAGGATAGAGGGATCAGAAGTTCAATCTACTTTTAATTTTTTGAGGAAACTCCATTTCCAAAGTGGGTGGACCAGTTTACATTCCCTCTAGCAGTATACAAAGATTCCCTTGTCATTGTATTCTTGCCAGCACTTATATCTCTTGTCTTCTTGATGATAGCCATTCCAACCTGTTTGAGATGGTATCTCAATGTGCCTTTGACTTGCATCTCTCTGAGGACTAATATTGTTGATCATATTTTCATATACTTGTTGGCCATTTGTATGCCTTTTTAAGAAAAGTATTTAGTTTTTCTGTACATTTTAAAAATTGGATTGTTTAATTTTTTGTTATTAGGCTGTATGAAATCTATATGTTTTAGATATTAACCCTTTATCTGATACATGGTTTCTGAAATTTTCTCATTTCATTGATTGCCTTTTCATTGTGTTGTTTCTTTTACTGTGCAGAAGCTGTTAACTTTGAAGTAGACCCATTTGTTGAGTTTTTCTTTTGTTGTTTGTGCTTTTGGTGTTCATATATTTAAAAAAATCATTGTGAAGACCACTGTCAAGGAGTTTCTTCCCTACGTTTTCCTCTAGCAGAATCAAGTCTTATGTTTATAAGTCTTTGCTCTATTTCAAGTTAATTTTGTGAGTGGCATAAATTAGGAGTCCAATTTCATTTCTTTGCATGTGTATATGCAGTTTTTTCAACATCATTTGTTGAAGAGACTATCCTTTTCCCACTGGGTGTTCTTGGCACTCTTGTTCAATAGTAATTGACCAAGCATTTAATTTGCTTGGACATTTAATTTGAGGATCTTTACTTTCTTTCATTGGTCTATGTGTCTGTTTTTGTGCCAGTGCCATAACATGTTTATTGTTATAGCTTTGGAGTATAGTTTGAAATCAAGAAATGTGTTATCACTCACTTTGTTCTTTTACAGGACTGCCTTCGTTTTCTGATTTCTTTTGTGATTCCATATAAATTTTAGGATTTTTTTTTCTAATTCTGTGGAGAATTTGATGTGTTTATAGGATTGTGTTGAATCCATAGATGACTTTGGATAGTATGAACATTTCAAAAAGATTTTTCTTTTAGTACATATACATGGGGTATCTTCCCATTTCTTTATGTCTTCCATTTCTTTCCATAGAGCCTTGTAGTTTTCATTGTACAGATCTTTCATCTCCTTGGTTAAATTTATATCCAGAATTTTATTTTTTTAATTTATTTTTGGCTGTACTGTGTGGCATGCAGCATCTTAGTTCCCTGACCAGTGTTTGAACCTGCACCGCCTGCAATGGAAGCATGGAGTCTTAACCATTGGACTGCCAGTTGCTATTCCCAGTATTTTATTGTTTTTTATGCTACTGTGAATGGTATAGTTTTAGTTTTTTTCAGATATTTTATCATTAACATGTAGAAATGCAACAGATTACCATATGTTAATTTTGTATCCTGCAACTTTACTGAAATCATTGATTAGTTCCAACAATTTCATGGTTGAGTCCTTGAGGTTTTCTATATATAAAATGGTATCATCTGCAAATCACAAGAATTTTCTTCTTCCTTCCCAAGCCTGTTTGTTGAGGATTTTTATTGTGAAAGAGTATTGAATTTTGTCAAATGTTTTTCTGCATCTATTGAGATGATAATGTAATTTTATCCCTCATTCTGTCAGTATGGTGTGAAAGATTGATTTACTTGCAAATGTTAAACCAAACCATCCTTGCATCTCTTGTATAAATCCCACTAGGTCATGGTATATGATCCTTTTAATGTGCTGCAAAATTTGGTTTGCTAATATTTTGTTGAGGATTGTTGTATCTATTTTCATTAAGGAAATGTCAATATCTTTAGTTTTTGTTTCTTGTAGCTTTTTTGTCTCAGTTTGGAATCAGGATGATGTTGGCATCATGAAGATTTTAGAAGTGTTTCCTTAACCAGAATTGAAAGAGACATGTGTACCCCAATGTTGATAACAGTACTGTTTATAAGAGCCAGGACATGGAAGCAACCTAGACGTCCATCAGCAGACGAATGGATAAGAAAGCTATGGTACATATACACAATGGAATATTACTCAGCCATTAAAAAGAATACATTTGAATCAGTTCTAATGAGGTGGATGAAACTGGAGCATATTATACAGAGTGAAGTAAGCCAGAAAGAAAAACACCAATACAGTATCAGTTCAGTTCAGTTCAGTCACTCGGCTGTGTCCAACTCTTTGTGACCCCAT
>NW_011495023.1:2490712-2491530 GCF_000754665.1 Bison bison bison | reverse complement strand
ATGAATCGCAGCACACGAGGCCTCCCTGTCCATCACCAACTCCTGGAGTTCACTCAGACTCACGTCCATTGAGTCAGTGATGCCATCCAGCCATCTCATCCTCTGTCGTCCCCTTCTCCTCTTGCCCCCAATCCCTCCCAGCATCAGAGTCTTTTCCAATGAGTCAGCTCTTCACATGAGGTGGCCAAAGTACTGGAGTTTCAGCTTTAGCATCATTCCTTCCAAAGAAATCCCAGGGCTGATCTCCTTCAGAATGGTTGGATTTCCTTGCAGTCCAAGGGACTCTCAAGAGTCTTCTCCAACACCACAGTTCAAAAGCATCAATTCTTTGGTGCTCAGCCTTCTTCACAGTCCAACTCTCACATCCATACATGACCACAGGAAAAACCATAGCCTTGACTAGATGGACCTTTGTTGGCAAAGTAATGTCTCTGCTTTTGAATATGCTATCTAGGTTGGTCATAACTTTCCTACCTAGGAGTAAGCGTCTTTTAATTTCATGGCTGCAGTCACCATTGGCAGTAATTTTGGAGCCCAAAGAAATAAAGTCTGACACTGTTTCCACTCTTTCCCCATCTATTTCCCATGAAGTGATGGGACCGGATGCCATGATCTTCGTTTTCTGAATGTTGAGCTTTAAGCCAACTTTTTCACCCTCTACTTTCACTTTCATCAAGAGGCTTTTTAGTTCCTCTTCTCTTTCTGCCATAAGGGTGGTGTCATCTGCATATCTGAGGTTATTGGTATTTCTCCCTGCAATCTTGATTCCAGCTTGTGCTTCTTCCAGCCCAGCATTTCTCATGATGTACTCTGCATAT
>NW_011495023.1:2458548-2490612 GCF_000754665.1 Bison bison bison | reverse complement strand
CAGGTACTCTGCATATAAGTTAAATAAGCAGGGTGACAATATACAGCCTTGACGTACTCCTTTTCCTATTTGGAACCAGTCTGTTGTTCCATGTCCAGTTCTAACTATTGCTTCCTGACCTACATACAAATTTCTCAAGAGGCAGATCAGGTGGTCTGGTATTCCCATCTCTTTCAGAATTTTCTACAGTTTATTGTGATCCACACAATCAAAGGCTTTGGCATAGTCAATAAAGCAGAAATAGATGCTTTTCTGGAACTCTCTTGCTTTTTCCATGATCCAGCAGATGTTGGCAATTTGATCTCTGGTTCCTCTACCAATGCATATATATAGAATTTAGAAAGATGGTAACGATAACCCTATATGCGAGACAGCAAAAGAGACACAGATGTATAGAACAGTCTTTTGGACTCTGTGGGAGAGGGCGAGGGTGGGATGATTAGGGAGAATGGCATTGAAACATATATATTACCATATGTGAAATGAATCGCCAGTCCAGGTTTGATGCATGAGACAGGGTGCTCGGGGCTGGTGCACCAGGATGACCCAGAGGGATGGGATCGGGAGGGAGATGGGAGGGGAGTTCAGGATGGGGAACACGTGTACACCCGTGACAGATTCATGTCAATGTATGGCAAAACCACTACAATATTGTAAAGTAATTAGCCTCCAATTAAAATAAATAAATATATATTTTTTTAAAAAAAGAAGTGCTTCATTTTGTATTTTGGGGGAGAGTTTAAGAATAGTTCCTGTTAATTCTTCTTTAAATGTTTGGTAAAATTCATCAATGAAGTCATCTGGTCCTGGGCTTTTGTTGGTTGTTGTTGGTAGGTTTTTGACTACTGCCCAGTCTCCTTTGTTACTGGTCTGTTCAGTCTTTCTGTTTCCTCATGATTCAGTATTGGTAGGCTGTATGTTTCTAGGAATTTATTCCTTTGCTCCTAGTTGTTCAATATGTTGGTGTATACTTGTTCATAATGGTCCCTTATAGCATATTTATTTCTGTGGTGTTAGTTGTAATGTTTTCTCTTCCACTTCTCATTTTCTTTGCGTCTTTATTTCTTAGACAGTCTAGCTAAAACTTTGTCAATTTCTGTGTGTCTTTTCAAAAATCACCTCTTAGTTTTATCATATTTTTCTTACTGTTTTTATGTTCCCTATTTCATTTATTTCTGCTCTCATCTTTATTATTTCCTACTTGTGATAACATTGACATTAATTTGTTATTATTCTTTTAGTTCCTTTGGGTGTAATTTATGGTCTTTGAGATATTTCTTCTCTTTTAATCTAGATGTGTATTACTATAAACTACCCTCTTGGATACTGTTTTTGTACATCCTACATGTTTATGTATATTGTGTTTCCATTTTTGTTCTCTGGAGATATTTTCTAATTTCCCTTTTGATTTCTTCTTTGATTCAGTGGTTGTTCAAGATTGTGTTGTTTAATTTCCATGTGTCTGTGAATTTTTCATTTTTCTTCCATTATTTATTCATATTTTTTTTCCCACTGTGGTTAGAAAAAATACTTGAAATGATTTTAATTTTAAACATATTAAGATTTGTTTTGTGACCTGGAATGTGATCTGTCCTGAAGAAGAATGCTTATGAAGAATGTGTATTTTACTGCTCTTGAGTGGAATGCTCTGTAGATATCTCAAGTCCATTTGAATTCAAATAATTCAAGCCCTCTCTTTACTGATTTTACTTATCTTTACTGAGTCTTCGTTACATATTTTTTGTCTGAATGATCTATCCATTATTGTAAATGGAATATTAACGTCTCCTTCTATTCTTGATTTGCCATCTATTTCTCCCTTCAGATCTGTCAGTGTTTGGTTTATATATTCAAGTGAGCCATTATTGGATGCATATATGTATTTGTAAGTGTTATATCCTGTTGAATTGATTCTTTCATCAAAATGATGAAATGACCTTCATCATTGTAATGACCTTCTTTGTGTCTTGGGGCAGCTTTCTATTAGTCTTTTTTGTCTAATATAGCCACCTCTGATCTCTCTTGATTACCATTTTCTTGAAATATCTTTTTCTATCCTTTCACTTTCAGCCTGTGTGTGTCCTTATATCTAAAGTTGATCTTTTATTAATAGCATGTAATTGCATATTGTTAGCATGTAATTACATCTTATTTTTTCATTCATTCTCCAATCTTTTTTGAGTGTAATTTATTTATATTTAAAGTAGTTCTTGATTGTTAATGACTTTGTATTGCCATTTTATTGTTTTTGTTGCTTTTGTAGTTCTAAGTTTTCTGCTTAGAAATCCATTGTAGTCTTACTGAAGTTCTTTTGTGTGAAATAAGTTACTTTTGCTGCTTTTAAAATTCTTTCTTTGTCTTTGACCTTTGATAATTTAAGTGTATGTCTCAGTGTAGATCTCTTTGAATTAAATCTATTTGGACTTCTTTGGGATCCATAAGTTTGTATGTCCACTTCCTTCCTCAGTTTTGGGAATTTTACAGCCATTATTTCTTTCTTTTCTTATTCTCTTCTTCTTCTGGAATAACTATCTGGCATATATTTGCTTGATGGCATCCCATATGTTCCGTAGACTTTTTTTTTACTTTTTTTCATTCTTATTTTCTTTTTGTTGTTCTACTTGTTAATTTCAAATTATCCGTCTTTGAGATCACTGATTATTTTTCCTCTGCTTGATCATGTGTGCTACTAAAAAGCTCTCTGTTAAATTCTTCAGTCATTGTGTTCTTCAGCTCCAAAATTTCTGTTTGGTTCTTTTATGTTTTCTGTCTCTTGTTGACCTTCTCTGTTTGTATATGTATTGTTTTCCTGATTTTATTTAGTTGTCTATTTGTGTTCTCTTGTAGCTCACTGAGGTTAAGATTACAATTTTGATTTTTTGCCATATAAAAACTTTTATGACAAATCTGTATGTTTAATCATGTAAGAAATATTGCTGATCCATATATTTATCATACTAACTTTATCAGAACTAGGTAATTGTTAAAATGATAATGATTCACATTCTGATTTTGTTTATAAATGGGGATTGTTAAAAAATGGGGATATCTTTTGGTGCTTCAGCATAAATCAGGGTATTAGCTGTTGGATTGACACAGAAATATATTCTATATTAAGTTAAGACAATAAAGAAATTGAAATCTATTCAATGAACTTCTAACATTTATTGAGTAATCATTTTTCTCTTCTTATTGATATAAGAATATTTTCCTAAACTCCAGACATTATAATCTCCTTGGAATTAAGCCATAATGTATAGGTTTCAATAGTGTTTCTGTATTTAATTGAAAGTTTTATTCATATTGGTAGATCAAGATATGGATGAACTCTCAGATGAGAAATTTGCACTTGACGATCTAGTAAGAACTAAAGGATACAAGGATAACACTCAACTAAGTGGAGTTTACCACCCTCAGATATTGAGAAGTATGAATTACATTCATATACATATTTTAAAAGTCATCATAAAATACTTGACAGTTTAAAATTACATTTTAATGTGCACCAATTTTATGTTAGTTGAACTTTTTCCTTAGAGTGGATATTTTAAAACATAATTTACCAGAAATTGAAGTTCTACAGAACTAGTAAATGCTGTAATGCTATTAGCACCCCTCATTTCTTGGAGTCTTTAATATTCTAATTATTATACTTTATTTCTTAAATTTGTTGAGCAAGAAACTCTGTCTTTCTCTTTCTTTGGGATAGTGTTTCATAGAGAACAAGTTTAGGAGACATTTTTCTAGGAAACTTATGGAATTGTTGCAGTTATTTCATTTTTAACAACATGACGTTTACCCAGCATTTACATTTCAGTTCTTATCAAGTATCATTATCTGCTAAAACATATTTGTTGTTATCCAGTAGAGCTATTCTTAATATTGTTACGTAGTTTCAAGAAGGGAAAAGAAATGTTTGTTTTTTATCTATTGGACACTACTCTTGATATTTTATATTTTCTACTACAACTCTTTAGTAGTGTATTTTTTGTGTATATTTTAAGTAAATTTATCTATTTTTTATGTTTGCTTCAAAAATGGATTTCTAGAAAAATGGACATTATTAGAAAGATTGTTGTTCAGTCAGCAAGTTGTGTCCAACCATATGCGACCCCATGAACTGCAGCATACCAGGCTCCTCTGTCCTTCACTATCTCCCTGAGTTTGTTCAAACTCATGTCCATTAGAAAGACTGGAAATTTTTTATTTGGATTTTTGACTTAGTATAACAGAAAATTTGATTTATATTTGTTCTTCTTAAGAATCAAATAAAACCTAGGTCCACAATTTATTTGATGGAAATTGTTGGTTCATGTATTCCTGAAGCCTAGCCTGAAGGATTTTGAGCATAACCTTACTACCATCTGAAATGAGGGCAATTGTACAGTAGTTTGAACATTTCTTCGCATTGCCCTTCTTTGGGATTGGAATGAAGGCTGACCTTTTCCAGTCCTGTGGCGACTGCTGAGTTTTCCAAAAATTCCTGGCATATTGAGTGCAACACTTTATCAGCATCATCTTTTAGGATTTTCAATACCTCAGCACTATTACCTCATAATAATGCTTCCTAAGGCCCACTTCACACTCCAAGATATCTGGCTCTAATTGAGTGACCACACCTTCATGGTTATCACGGTCATTAAGACCTTTTTTTGTAAAGTTCTTCTGTGTATTCTTGCCACCTCTTCTTAATCTCTTCTACTTTTGTTAGAAGAATTTCTAACAATTTCATCTCTAAGAATTTTCCACAGTTTCACTTTTATTTACTTTTGTTAGATCCTTACTGTTTCAGTCCTTTATGATTTCCATCCTTGCATGAAATGTTCCCTTTATATGTTCAGCTTTCTTGAGATCTCTAGTCTTTCCCATTTTGTTGTTTTCCTTCTATTTCTCTGCATTGTTCAGTTAAAAAGACCTTCGTATCCCTCCTTACTATTCTCTGTAATTCTCATTCAGTTGGATATATCTTTCCCTTTCTCCCTTGCCTTTCACTTCTCTTCTTTCCTCAGCTATTTGTATATCCTCTTAAGACAACCATTTTGCCTTCTTGCATTTCTTTTTCTTTGGGATGGTTTTAGTCATTTGTACAGGATTGTTTCTTGTACCATGTCACAATTCTCCATCCATAGTTGTTCTGTCTCTCTGTCTATCAGATCTAATCCCTTGAATCTATTTGACACTTCTACTGTATAGTCATAAGGGATTTGATTTAGGTCATACCTGAATAGCCTAGTGGTTTTCCCTACTTTCTTCAATTTAAGCCTGAATTTTGCAATGAGCTGATAATCTGAGCCTTAGTCAGCTCCTGGTCTTGTTTTTGCTGACTGTATAGAGCTTCTCCATATTTGGCTGCAAAGAATATAATCAATCTGATTTGGGTATTGACCATTTAGTGATGTCCATATATAGAGTCATCTCTTGTGTTGTTGAAAAGGAATGTTTGGTATAATCAGTGTGTTCTCTTGGCAAAACTCTGTTAGCCTTTGCCCTGCTTCATTTTGTACTCCAAGGCCAAACTTGCCCTTTATTCCAGGTATCTCTTGACTTCCTTCTTTTGCATTTCAATCCCCTCTGATGAAAAGGACGTCTTGTTTTGGTATTAGCTGTAGAAGGTCTTGTAGGTCTTGAACCAGTCAACTTCAGCTTCTTCAGCATTGGTGGTTGGGACATAATCTTGGATTACTGTGATGTTGAATATCTTCCTTTGGAAATGAACTGAGATCATTCTGTCATTTTTGACTTTGCACCCAAGTACTGCATTTAAGATTTTCTTGTTAACAATGAGGACTAACTACTCTTTTTCTTCTAAGGGATTCTTGCCCACAGTAGTAGATATATTGGTCATCTGAGTTAAATTCTCCCATTCCTTTCCATTTTAGCTCACTAAATCAAACAACATCTTTGATTCCTAAGATGTTGATCTTCACTCCTGCCATCTCCAGCTTGACCAGGTCCAATTTACTTTGATTCACAGACCTAACATTCCAGGTTGCTATGCATTATTGCCCTTTATAGCACTGGACTTTACTTTTACCACCAAACATATCCACAACTGGGCATCATTTCCACTTTGGCCCAGACACTTCATTCTTTCTGGAACTATTAGTAATTGCCTTCTGTCCTTCCTTAGTATCATATTGGACACCTTCCAACCTGGGAGACTCATCTTCTAGTGTCATATGTTTTTGCCTTTTCATATTGTTCATGGGTTTCTTGCAGCAGGAATACAAGTGTGGTTTGCCATTCCCTCCTCCAGTAGACCACACATTTTGTCAGCAGAACTCTTCACTGTGACCTGTCCGTCTTGAGTAGCCCTGCATAGCCTAGCCCATAGCTTCACTGAGTTATGTGAGCCTCTTTGCCACAAGGGTGTGAGCCATGAAGAGGAAGTGTAAGGTGACACCTCTCTAATTAACTTTATGTAGTATAATTTTACCCTCACAAAATATCAGTTATGTATCTACTAATCTGGCAATCTATTATTCTTACAGTTAAAAGGGAAACAACCACAGAACATCCAGATATAGCAGAGAATCTTCCAGAAATGAATCCATCAATTGATGACTTAATATTTCAATTAGATTTAAACAAAGTAATTGGTAAGTAGAGATTTATAATGTTTAGGTGCAATAGAGAACACGTTCTAAGAGTTAAAGCATTTCCACTGTATTATACAGTTATTAAAATAAGAAATTCAAACATAAGGTAACCTTTCTCAGTTTAATAAGCAGTCAGCCCTCTGTATCCATGGGTTTCACATCTACAGATTCAGCTGACCACAGATCAGAAATATTCAGAAGAAAATTTTTCAGAAAGTTCCAAAAAACAATGGTTTATGCACTGGCAATGGTTTAGATAACATTTACAACTAATTATATAGCATTTTCATTGTATTAGGTATTATAAGTAATCTAGAGATGATTTAAAATATATAGGAGAGTGTTCGTAGGTTACAGGAAAATATTGCACCATTTTATTCAAGAGACTTGAGCATCTTCAGGATTTGGTATCCACAGGGGATTCTGAGAACCCTCCCCTGTGGATACTGAAGGAAAGCTGTAATAATTTTATTCTTTTATTAAACAGTCTATATATCAATTAATATGTATCTTTAAAAGAATTTGTCATCTGCTTATTACTTCACCAAACATTAATTAAGTAATGCTTAAGAGTTTACCTGCTCATGAAAAAAAAAAAAGGTTTTTCCCTACATTGTGAATTTTCATGATATAAACTAGATGCTATATGATCAGTTCTTTAGAAAACACAGTTTTTGTTACTTATATCATCTGTTGTGATAACAAGACAATGAAAAAAATAGAACTATCACTAGATAGGCAATATGTCTACTTTGTGACCTTTATATCACAAAGTCGGCAAATGTCTAATAGTTAAAAAACCTAGCTAGGAAAGTCCCTGGTGACCTAGTGGTTAGGATTCTGGACTTTAACTGTCACAGGCCAGGTTCAGTCCCTGGTCAGAGAACTGAGATCCCACAAGTTGTGTGGCACAGCCAAAAACAAAACCTATGCTAAAGCTCGTGTGGCCAAGTGACTAAGTACTTAACTAATTTCCAATAAGATAATTTTAAGTGTAACATTGGCAGCTTCTGAACAACCATTTTAAGGCAGATGTCAGCAAAATGACAGACTAGGAGCCCCAAGCTTTTAATCCCTGACAGAAACAATGAAAAAGGGTGAGGAAGGGGAAAGGCAGAAAACCATTAGAACTAACTTTGTCAGAACTTTGGGAAACAATAAAATATTTACAGTAACAAGAGGATTCTCCCTTTAAGAAAAAGTCGTCTTCAAAATGGTCAGAAAATTTTGTAGAAATATGAAGGAGTGCCCAGCACAAACCCAACCCCAAAGAATAGGAGAGCTTTTAGGGTTAACAAGATTACCATTAGACCTGCTCTATAGAAAATGCTAAGGGGAATCCTTGAAGTTGATGTGAAACAATGTTATACAGTAACTTGAAGCTATATGAAGAAATGAAGATCTCCAGTGTAGATAAATACGTCTCAAATATAAAAGCCAGTATTATTGTAGTTTTAGTTTGTAGCTCTACTTTTAATTTTGTATAATAGTTTTAGGAAAAATATATAAAAGTAATGATAAATCTGTATTATTGGGCACACAGTGTATAAAGATATGCTTAATAACATCAGTATCGAAAAGGATTGAGCCATATAGGAGTACAGCTTTTGGATGTTATTGAAGTTAAGTTGGCATCAATTTAAATTAGATTTTTATAACTTTAAGATGTTATGCATAATTCCCTTGGTAACAAAAAGGAAAATATGTATAGAATATGCACAAAGGAAATGAGAAAGGAAACAAAACTAGTCCCTTAAACTATCAGTTGAACACGAAAGAAGGCAGTATTAGAGGAAATGAGGAACAAAAAAATGTAAGAAATACAGAGAACAAATATAAACATGGCAGAAGTAAGTTCTTTCCTTTTCATTAATTACCATAAATGTAAATGATTAAGCTTTCTAAACAAAATACAGAGATTGAAAAAATGGAAAAAGAATTATCCAACTATATGCTGCCCATAAGAGACTCACATTATATCAACAAAATTAACAAAACTTTAACTAGACTCATGAAGAATAAAGAGAGAAGACTCAAGCTATTAAATCAGACTAGAAACTGGGAATAGTACTACCAACTTTACAGGAATAAAAAACATTATAGGAAAACATTGCCACATTATTGAATAAAGAAAAAAGTCATTAAACTTCAATAAAACTTTGCTTATAATATATCTTTGACACTTATCTTTTAAAAAGTACAAATAAATTTCAGCAATTTAATAGTAAAATATTTCCTTCAATATTAGGAATGAGACATGTATGTTTGTTATCACTATTTCTACTCATTTTTGTACTGGCAACCATAGATATTACAAAAAATTAATAATGCAAGTTGTAAGGATTTAAAGAAATCTCATAAATTTCAGACAATGTAACTGTGGAGGTATGTAATCTAAAAGAATCTGTAGTTTATAGATAAACTCTTATATCAGCTGTATTTATTTAAATTACTGAATATAG
The DNA here is from genome assembly GCF_000754665.1 of Bison bison bison. Lineage (NCBI taxonomy): Eukaryota > Metazoa > Chordata > Mammalia > Artiodactyla > Bovidae > Bison > Bison bison. Next base: position 2,481,551 of record NW_011495023.1, on the reverse strand, counting down.
AGTAAAACTGTAGAAAACTCAATTCTGTTTCTATATACCAAGAACAAAAAATTGAAAATGAACATTTTTTAGGGATGATGAAATTTTAGTACTAAAACAAATAAAATATCTAGGAATAATTATTTTTTAAAGATTTGCAAAGCTTCTTACCAGTTGAACATGTGAAAAACTTGGAAGTCCTCATTCCCACACTCCAAACCAAAAAAAGCTAAAGAATCTTAAAGTCAACAACCCTTCTCAGTTCCATCAAAGAATGAGGTTAGAGAGCAAATTTCCCCTCTCAAACTGAGGAGATATATGGATACTGGAAATTACATATTTTTAGAAACAAACTAACACTGGAGCCAGAAACTAGTAGGAAAACTTAAAGAGTAATTTAGTAATTGTTGGAAACTGGACATGAACTAGGTTGAGCAATTAAAAAGTTCTCAACACAACCGTGGATATACCATACACTTTCAGGTGCCTTGGGTAAATATCAGGAATAAAATCTACTCATGCATTCAGCAAAGGGGAGAAAAGTGAACATCTAAAATTGCGTTCTTCTTAACACAGCCCTAACTTTAAGAAAAACTACTGGAACCTGACAGATGTCCAGAAAAAGAAATGCCAGAATCTAACCTCTTGAACTTTCAGCATCAAGGAAGGCAGATATTCAAGTCCAGTCCTCTTTAGCCTCTCTGTTTTATCTAATTCAGTAAACATGCTGAAAATCAATTTTGAAAGTCACAGCCCAGAGGAAAGTGTAAATAAAAGACTGAGAACTAATCATAGGTTTATAGAATGCTTTCCCTCTCTCTCATACCTTACAACTACTTCACTAAGGCCCCTGGATAATAACAGAGGGTTACCAATGGAAAAACTGCAGTGCTCAGGGCCCGTTAAAGAAGTATTCCTTAGGGAAAATCAAAAACCACAGAGGAGACCAGAAAAGGAAAATAAAAGAAATTTTAGCCTGTGACACCTGCTGATCTCCTCTCCAGATGAACATAAAACATCATAATAAAAACCTAAATACTTCAGTTATTTTACCTGATACATCATGTCTAGCTTTAAAACAGTATATGGCATGCTAAAAGAGCAAAACATGTAAGCTGGACACAAAGCAATCATCAAGACCAGATGCAGATATAGCAGAAATTTTGGAATTATCAAACTGGGAATTTAAATTAACTGTGACTAATATAATAAAGGCCTTTGCAGAAATGTAGACTATATGAAAGAATATATAGGTAATTATGCATAGAATAAATCTCTAAGAAAAAATCAAAATAAATGCTAGAAATCAAAAGCACTGTAACAGAAATTAAGAATGTATCTAAATGACTAATAAACATTTGAAAATGGTACAGTCTTATTTGTTATCTAGAAAATTGGAGTTAAATTCATGAGGGTTTTATGACATAGATCATTGAGTTTAAGTCAAAGAATGACAGAATCAAATCATGATAATATTGTAGAGCAACTTGTTCTACAACATGATAATATTGTAGAACTTTCAGAAACTGCTGGTAGAAGTATAAATTAGTATACACACTCTGGAAAACTGGCATTTCTACTCTATTGGGAACTCCAATAAGATTTATGGCTGACTTTTCATCAGAAACTATGGAGAACAAAATGCAATAGGATGACCAAAATGCAAAAAAAAATATGATCAACCCCAAATTTTATATCCAGCCAAATTACCTCTCAAAAAATAAAAGTGAAGTAAAGAGATTTTAAAACATAAAAAACTGTGAAAATTCATTGCTAGAAGATTCACTTTATCAAAAGTACAAAAGAAAGTTCTTCAGGCTGAAAGCAAGTGATCTCAGACAGTAATCTGAACCCCATAAAAAAGAGACTGGGTTAAAGTAATTCTGTAATTATAAAAGATAGTATTAAAACCTATACACAAATAATAATCATAATTTTAACAAAGCAATGACTATATAGGTTACAGGTTATTATATATAACAATGGTGCAAAAATATAGTGGAGGGAATAATGCTATATAAGGGTAGCATTTCTATACCTCACTGTAATTACTAGAATTTACTTAGCATAATTCTGATGTAGATTCTTTTTTTATTGTGAAAAAATTGATCTATAACATTGTGTGTTTAACATTTATGGTATGTTGATACATTTGTACATTGCAATATGATGACCACCCCAGTGTTAGCTAACACTTCCATCATGTCATATAATTATCATTTTTTGGTAAGAACACTGTCTAGTCTCTTCTAAAATTAATTGTGGTGATGGTCATATAACTCTGAATATATTTTTTAAAACATTGAAATGAACACTTTAAACGGGCAAATTGTATGTTATATATTTTTTAAAACGAACTCAATGAATGTCAAAAAGAATAGAATTAAAAAAGGATTTGAAAGTGGGAGGATATGATAAAAGAAAACTCTGACTTTTCTAGGTTACACATTTCTCTAGCGTATGTCTTTTAATTGATAGTACTTAACCTAATCTTCCCTCTAATGCTATCCTCATTGCCTCTTACTTATCTAAGGTATCTTTGCTTTCTTAATGCAAATGAGCAAGTCCTTGTTACCTATACCATTTGGAGAGAGAAACAGAAACTAAAATGTATCTGCTAATACTCCCCAGTTTCATTTTGCTATACATCTTATTACTTTCACAAAATGTTAATTGTTCTACCTAACCAGACACACTGTTTTGTCATTTTGGCAATGGTGCTGCAGCAGGTAACCACCTCTACACAAATAGCACAACCTTTTTAATACTTACCAGCTCATACATTTCTCCAAAGAGAGACTTCCATCTGGGCATCTTAGTTATAACAGGTTTCTAACTTCAGGTACACACTCAACTAGAAACTAATTAGCTACAGTATTTTAAATCCAGTAGTTGATCATTCCTAATTATTCCTTTCAATATAAACTCTCCTTTAATAATGTTAACATATTTTTCTCATAATTGGACCTAATTACAGTTTAAATCAGACATGACTGAGCGACTTCACTTTCACTTTTCACTTTCATGCATTGGAGAAGGAAATGGCAACCCACTCCAGTGTTCTTGCCTGGAGAATCCCAGGGACGGGGGAGCCTGGTGGGCTGCTGTCTATGGGGTCACACAGAGTCGGACACAACTGAAGTGACTTAGCAGCAGCAGCAGTTTAAATCAAGCAAAAATTTCAAATGGCATAAAACTCAAATGAAAGAGACCCAGTCTCAATCCAGGTACTTCTACAAGTTTAACCATTTCTTCCTCCAGACTACCAGGTCTACATGCTAAAGGGACCTAGGAGAGCACGTTTTTTCAGTCTACAACATATTCTGATATTCTTTTACATCACTGATGCCTACTTTGTTTACACTTAAGTAACATAAAAGGGGCATTAAAATATTCCTGGAAAGTCCAAGAATTTCTGCCCCATGGTAAATTTCCATGGAGACCCTAGTTTGCAACATAGCCTGAGGAAAAAAATGTTGTGTTCCACATCACTGGTATATATCCCTATAGTATGATTTTGATTTTAATTTAAACTTAACAGTTGATTATTATCATAACCTCTCCAGGATATTTTAATTTAGTTTAAGAGATAGCACTGTATGGAAAAAGCACTGGTTAAAGGCATAAGGTTGTGCATCAGGTTTTTCATTATCTGGATACACAGTCTTGGTCAAATTGTTAATGTCTCTAAGTCTCAGTATATGGAGACTTAATGATTGCTAACAGCCATTCTAATTCTAAGGTTTAATGATTCTGCAACCAAGATATTCCATTATAATGCATATTTACTAATAACTAGGCTATTTAAGATAGTACCACACATGAACACACATACAGACAGACAAAGAGAAATACTCATATGTTAGGGTTACTTTACAAAGTGTTTTGTTATGTTTATTTCTATAGAAATTGATCTAGAACACTTGAAAGATACTCTTGGAAGACATATACGGATAGTGGAAAATAAGACCCTAGCAAAGGCTCCCCTTGGTAAGTCTAATCTTTCCAAGTCTGATCTATATGGTTTCTTTACCTTTTTTGGAGTTTGAGTATGAATTTTTAATGATAAGAGTACTTGCATATTGTTATTATATAGGTAAAATCTTCATGAATATCCTCATAATTAGTTGTACTATGGTATTTACTAGAAATCTAAAAGTTAGCTAGATATGATTTTTAGAAAGGATCCATTTAAAAATTAAACCATAAACTGAAATGCTGTAATGAACTTGGAATATACTTGATACATCCTGGCTTCCCTGGTAGCTCAAACAGTAAAGCATCTGCCTGCAATGCAGGAGACCTGGGTTCAATCCCTGGGTTGGGAAGATCCCCTGGAGAAGAAAATGGCAACCCACTCCAGTATTCCTGCCCGGAAGATTCCATGGATGGTGGAGCCTGGTAGGCTACAGTCAATGGGATTGCAAAGACTCAGACACAACTGAGCCACTTCACTTCACGTGTATTTAATTCTATTCTAATCTCTCTTTCTAGTTTAGAAAAGGAGAAAGTCTTCTTGATGAATGTGATAATAACAAGGTGAATTTAACACAGAGTTAATTCATTGGTTACCATTTCTCTCTATTTGATGGAACTATCAGGCATATTAGCCTTCTCATCTGTGATAGGGTCATCAGTTGTGTTATGTGGTTCAGAGATTATGCTACAGCCTTTACTCCTGTAAAAGTGATAGACACACTGCCCTTTAATTTTGGGGGAAGAACTGATATTGAAGCTGAAACTCCAATACTTTGGCCACCTGATGCGAAGAACTGACTCATTGGAAAAGACCCTGATGCTGGGAAAGATTGAAGGCAGGAGGAGAACGGGACGACAGAGAATGAGATGGTTGGATGGCATCACCGACTCAATGGACATGAGTTTGAGCAAGCTCCAGTAGTTGGTGATGGACAGGGAGACCTAGCGTGCTGCAGTCCATGGGATCACAAATAGCTGGACACAACTGAGTGGCTGAATGAACTGACTGATAACATCAAAAGAGATAGACCATATAACAGAGATGTAAAAAAGACACCACTGCTAAAACCACTATATCCAAGAATTTTTCTCTTGAGGAGCAGTAGTTGTGCCTTGAAACTGCAAAGGAATACTTCAGTAAAATGTTTCAGCCAGATAGCTAAGAATATAAGCAAGAAAATAATAATAACATGCCTTGAAAAAGGAAGTCAGTATTCAGAGATGCTATATTGCATATCCAAAATACTCAGTTTTCAGCATAAAATTATGGGTCATGCAAAAAAAAAAAAAACAGTAAAATGTGACATATAACAAGGAAAAATGAATACAATAAAAACTGCTTATGAGGATCCAAGCTATTGCACTTAAATAACAAAACTAAAAAGAAGTTATTATATATATATTTTCAAAGAACTAAATGTAAACATTATTAAGAAGAGAAGGAAGATCTCATGACAGTTCTTTATCAAATAAGGAATATATACAAAGAGAAATATATCATTTTGAAAAGGAACACATAAAAATCAGAGTTGAAAGTATAACTGAAATTTTAAAAAATCAGTAGAGATGTTCAGTATTTTTACACTATCAGAAGAAAGAATGAGAAAATTTCAAGTATGGAAATACAGCATGAACAGCAGAGGGATTAAAGAGCAGAAAATGGCATTTTAAATAATCACCAAAAAAATATTATAGTTAAAATAATAAGCGGTATACATACATGCTTTGTCTTCTCTTGGTAGAGCACACAATTATGTAAATAATTTAAAAGCAATTTTAAATAAATGAATTTATTTTTACATGCTTCATATATAAAATTGGGAAAAGATAGTAAGAATTATGTTATAAAGAGAACTATATATGTAGAATATGAAAAAAATTTCTAAATCTTCCTGGAATTTCATCTGTTTAGTATAAATCTAAAGTAGACTATAAAATTGACTGTGATTGTTACACAGCTCTATGAATATACAAATAAGCATAGAATTAACATTTAAAATGGATCATGTTACATTAAAAAAAAATAGTTCAACAAACTCCAAGCAGAGTAGGATTTAAAAAAAAAAAAACAAAACTTAAAAGCAGTGGGAGAATATTGTGAAGGAAGAAAATTGTGGCTCTTAATAGATGAGGTTTCTCTACTCTATATCATTTATTGCCTCCCTGCTTACCTAAGAATCCTTTGCTTTCTCAAATCAAGTGAATCAGTTCTTCTAATTTTATCTTTGGAGAAAGACCAGAGAAGAGAGCTAAAGTATGTCTGCTAATGTTCTCCAGTTCTATGTTGCTATAGTACACATTACTTTCACAAATGCTGTAACTTAATTACTAAAATTTATTCTGCCCAATCCAGCATGTCTTCAGTTTTAGTAATGATGTCCCATGGTCTTCATCTCTGTTTAGATTGCAGTGGTGATAAATTTGTGCTGCCTCAGTAATAGTGCACACTTTAAATATTCATGGGCTCAGCCAGTTCTCCAAAGCAAGACTTATAATGTATAAGTTCTGGATGTAACAAGTTCAAGCTTCACTTCCATGCTATATTAGAACCAAATTTTGCCCACCCAAGACTTTACCTAACAGGTGACCCAGAGTCACCAATTCTGATTATTCCTTTTGCAATATAAAATTCTTTTAAATAATTTTTTTTCTGATACTGAACATAGATCATCATTTCTGAATCCAGCAAAAAGTAAAAACCATGTAAAGACTCAAATGGAAATGGATGCAGTACCAATGCTCGAATTCCTGCAATGTCCCATTTCCTCCTCCTCGGGAAAAGGTCTATGTGCTAAGAGAACCTGGGAGAGTATTTTATCTCTGTCCACAAATTACTTGTTTTTCTTTCCCATTACTGATGCTTACTTGACTTAGCTATATAACCTTTTAAAAAAGAATTAAAATATTCCTGGACAAGCCAAAGAATTTCTGCCTCACAGTAACTTCCTGTGACTATGATGCCTATCATTTGCAACTTGACCCTGGGGAAAAATGTTATCTTCTACATCACCAGGTATATCCTTACCATGTGAATGTGTTCTTAATGTGCACACTATTTATTAAGATAAACTCTCTAGGATGACTTTTGTTTGCAAAAAGTTTGTATTTTACGGAAAAAGCTCTGGTTAAAGAACTATGAAGTATCAGTTTATGGATCAGCTTTGTTGTTACCTAGATAATGTGGCCTTGGTCAAATCATTATTTCTCTGTGTGTTAAGTCACTTGGTTGTGTCTGATTGTTTGCAACCCCATGGACTGTAGCCCAGTAGGCTTCTCCATCCATGGAATTCTCCAGGCAAGAATACTGGAATGGGTTGCCATTCCCTTCTCCAGGGTATCTTCTCAACCCAGGGATCAAACCTGGATCTCCTGCATTGCAGGAAGAAACCCTCAGTATAATGAGGCTTATGTGATTGCTTACAGCCCTTCCAATTCTAAGGTCCTGTGATACTAGAATCCAGACATTTCATTTTAAGCTGTTCTATAATATTAAAACATAATTAAAGGAGTACTACACAGAGAGAGAAACACATTTTAATATATACCTTACAAAAATGGTTTGAAACTGTTTATAGAGACTCATACAGAGCGCTATGCAGAAGGTACTAGAAGAAATATTCTAAAGGGCGAAATCAAGAGTCATCTTGGTAAGAACAAGAGTATTTCAAGTCTATTTCTGCTTTATTTATCTTCTCTGGAATTTACATTTGTATCTAAATGAGTATAGTGCCTATATGCTATTATTACAGGCCGAAATGTTTTCATCTGCTAGCTGCTAAGTCGCTTCAATCGTGAACAACTCTGTGGGACCCCATAGACAGCAGCCCACCAGGCTCCGCCATTCCTGGGATTCTCCAGGCAACAACACTGGAGTGGGTTGCCATTTCCTTCTCCAGTGCATGAAAGGGAAAAGTGAAAGTGAAGTCGCTCAGTCATGTGCGACTCTTAGCGACCCCATGGACTGCAGCCCACCAGGCTCCTCTGTCCATGGGATTTTCCAGGCAAGAGTACTGGAGTGGGGTGCCATTGCCTTCCCTCCTGTTATTAGTGGAATTCCAGCAGTTACTAACAGTAGAAAATTAGCTACATAGTATAAGTTTTAGAACTCATTCACTTAAAACTTATCCTTAGAAATTCAATGCTATGGTAAGTTTGGAATATGCTTGACAGAAGCATTTGAAATGTTATTACTATTCACTTTCTTTTTCAGGCTAGAAAGATAGCTGCTTTGTATTTGCATAAGCAGAAAAGCTAGTTTTATCAATGGAATTAAAATGGAGATTTCATTGCTTACTAATTCCCTCTAATTAATTAAAATACTGGCACAGTTTCAGTAACTCTGGTGAAATAGAGATCTTTAGTCTTGTTGTGTAGCTCATAGTTTACACTGCTGCCCCTTGTCTTGGTGTAATGGTATTTGACACACTGCTCTTTGATCTTTGGTGTGATATTAAGGGAGGCAGAGAGCTTGACAGAAAAGTAAAGGAAAGAGATACTCACAAGGAAAAGCAGCTGTCATCAAAGGTAACTCTTTGCCCAAGTCTGTGCTCCCAGAGGAGCAACATTAGAAGCTTCATGCTGCAGAGAAGGAGACTTCTCAACAACAGAATATATGCTTCCCTGGTAGCTCAGATGGTAAAGAATCTGCCTGCAATGCATAAAACCCAGGTTTGATCCCTGGGTTGGAAAGATCCCCTGGAGAAGGGAATGGCTACCCACAAGTATTCTTGTCTAGGAAATCCTATGGACACAGGAGCCTGGTGGGCTAAAGTCCTTGGGGTGACAAAGAGTCAGACATGCCTGAGTGACTAACACTTTCACACTTTTACATATTCCAGCCAAGTCACTAAACAAATAATGAGGAAAACAGCAACAACAAGCCTCCAAAGAGGAGGGGAACTCAGTATCTAGATTTCTTATATTATCTAGAATGCCCAGTATTTATCCCCCAAAATTTGAGACAGGCAAAGAAACAAAGTGTGAATCAGGTACTAGGAACTTCAGGAAAAGTAGGTGTAAAAAATAAATTAAGCAGTGAGAAAGTATTGTGAAGGAGGAAAATTGTGATTCATACTAGGTTACAGATTCCTCTAGCACATACCCTTTTTTCCCTCATCCTTAATTCTGCTATTAGATGCTCTTCTTAATGCTTCCTTGCTTATATAGGCATCAACTGTACTTGTCATTCTTAACCTATACCGGGTGGAGAAAAACCAGAGAGCCTCAGTTATATCTCCTCTGTAGGACCTTTAACACTTTCTCCTGCTCTCAGCCATTACAACAAAGTATTAATAGTAAGATCCCCCTATGGTTTCAGGTTCAGGATAGGTTTCCAACTTTCAGTATGTGTTCTTTGGAACCACCTTCCATTCACAAAACATTGGACACATTATTTGACCCAAGTCACCAGTCCTACTTTCACTTTCTCAATATGAATTTTTGTTTAATAACTTTCATGCAGTTTCCTCTCCTTTGACCTAGTTTGTAGTTACTAAATCCTGCCAAATCTTCAAATCACACAAAAACTCAAAGGGAGTGGGATGCAGTCCCGGTGCTGGTACTGCTGCAGATTTACCCACTTCCCCCTCCCCAGCGGAAAGGTATACATTGTAAGACAACCTGATAGGCAGTTTTTCTTAGACCACAGAGTGTCTTGTTATTCTTCTGCATCATTAATGTCTACTGGACTTACATAACCTTAAAAATGGCATAAAGCACTCTTAAGAGAGTCAGAGAATTTCTGCCTGGTAGTAACTTTCTGTGACCATGGTTTGTAACTTGACCAGTGGGCAGGGGGAAAATGCCATGTTCCACTCATAGGTATATTCTTAAAGGATGAGTGTCCTCTTAGTGTAAACTTGGCAGTTATATCATTAACATGAACTCCCCAAGATGATTAAGGTTTGTGTGAGACATGGCATCATGTAGAAAAAGCACTGGTTAAGGAATTATGGGGCCTCAGCTTGTGCTCAATTTTGTATTTTCTTGGTGTGTGCTCTCAGTCAAATCTCAAAACATCTCTAAGTTTCATGAGGCTTATATGATTGCTAAGAGCCCTTCAAATTCTAATGTTTTATGACCATGCAATGCAGGCATATAATTTCTCTTCTGTGATAACAAATACTAATTAACTTAGTACTACACATAGATACAATGATAGACATACATGTGTGTTAGTGGTTACCTTAAAAAGTGTTTTGAAATTTGTTTTATATCTATAGGGACTGATATAGAATGCATGACAGATACAGTTAGAAGAGAAAAAGTAATTGGTCAAAGACACAAAGAATCACATTGATAAGAACAACAGTTTTTCAAGTAATACTTATGGTTTATGTCTTTTCTGGGATTTAATTAACTATGAACCATTAATGACAACAGTAACTATATTTTGTTATTAACAGGGAAAAATGCTTATGAATTCCCTCTAATAATTAAACTCTAGTATTTACTATCAGTGGAAAATTAGCTGAATGTTACTAGTTTTTAAGTATTTGTAAAGTAATCCATAGGCTTCCCTCATAGCTCAGTTGGTAAAGAATCTGCCTGCAGTGCAGGAGACCTGGGTTTGATTCCTGGGTTGGGAAGATCCCCTGGAGAAGGAAATAGCACCCCACTCCAGTATGCTTACCTGGAGAATCCCATGGACAGAGGAGCCTGGCAGGCTACTGTCCATGGGGTCACAAGAGTCGGACATGACTTAATGACTAAACCACCACCAAAGTAACCCGTATAATCCTATGCTCTAATGACTTTAGAATATGCTTGGTTTCAGTGTTTCCAACTGCCCTTCTATTCATTTTCATTGCTAGCTTAACATGGAAAAAGCAAAAAAAGCCAGTTGATGAGATAAGGAATATAACAGTTACTTCATTGGTTACCAATTTCCTCTACATAATTAAGTTGGCATGTAAATTCATATCTCTACTAAGTGGAGTTCTCTAGCAGAGTTTACAATTCAACAACACTGCTTTAGTCTTGGAGTAACAGAGTTAGATACATTTCTCTTTGGTTTAGGAAATCCTATGGTCATGAACTTTCTGCAGAACTGATGCTGAAAACTAGACTTGCAACGGAGAAGGCAATGGCACCCCACTCCAGTACTCTTGCCTGGCAAATCACATTGAGGGAGGAGCCTGGTAGGCTGCAGTCCATGGGGTCGCTAAGAGTCGGACATGACTGAGTGACTTCACTTTGACTTTTCACTTTCATGCATTGGAGAAGGAAATGGCAACCCATTCCAGTGTTGTTGCCCGGAGAATCCCAGGGACGGGGGAGCCTGGTGGGCTGCTGTCTATGGGGTCGCACAGAGTCGGACATGACTGAAGCGACTTAGCAGCAGCAGCAGCAGCAGCAGCTAGGCAATGGCACCCTACTCCAGTACTCTTGCCTGGAGAATCCCGTGGACGGAGGGGCCTGGTAGGCTGCAGTCCATGGGGTCTCGAAGGGTCAGACACGACTGAGCGATTTCACTTTTCACTTTCACGCGTTGGAGAAGGAAATGGCAACCCACTCCAGTGTTCTTGCCTGGAGAATCCCAGGGACGGGGGAGCCTGGTGGGCTGCTGTCTATGGGGTCGCACAGAGTCGGACATGACTGAAGCGACTTAGCAGCAGCAGCAGCAGCAGCAGGGAATAAAAATATTAAGAGCAAGCAGAGACAAACCTTCTAGGGAATATCACTATAAAAGAAACAAAATTTATTTGCTTTTGATTCCTTTATTTTATTACACTCTCACTTTTATTTCCAAAAAAAAGTAATGTTAAAAATGAATCAAATAAAACTTATTTACTCCAACAACTTTTAAGTGGGGAAAAGCTGGTGGTGTAAAAGTGAAATTGTTTGAACCAAGCAGTTAAATTTGTTTTGTGTTTTACTTCAGAGTATTTTGGGTTATGTTCTTTCAATTAATTTTTGCTTCAGTGTTGCTTATTAATAGAGATCCTTGTCAGTTTTGAATAATTAACTTAGATACAGCAAAAAGTGCTTTCTTTTATATCCATTCATTTAAAAATGCCCTGCTATTTAATAACAAAATTGTTAGTTATTTCATACTTATTTATTAATGGTAAATTTATAACTAAATGCTCTAAATGAAATTTGAAAGTCAGAAACTAAGAGGAAAGAAGTTGAATGTACTGCCAAATGTAAAAATGAAAAAGTGTTATATCCCACCTCACCGGGTACATCCCTGCCATATGAATGTTTTGTAATATACACAAGAAGATTATATTTATTAAGTAAAAGTGAAAAATGAAGTCTCTAGGGTGACTTAAATTTGTGAAAGACTTTATATTTTATGGAAAAGTTCCCAGTTAAGGAACTATGAGGCATCAGTCTATGGATCAATTTTGTTTGTTGTTACTAGATATATGGCCTTGGTGAAATCACTAAACATTTCTGAGCCTCAATATAATGAGGTTTATAAGACTTCCAATTCTAAAGGTATTACGTGTGCAGTCCAGGCATTTCATTATAATTCTTCTCCTATCATAAAAATATCTAATAAGAATACACACATATTCCACACACACAAACACACAAACATACACATGTTAATGTTTAGCTTACAAATGTATCTTGAAACTGTTTATTTCTGTAGCATCTGATGCAGAGCTATTCCCAGATATTATTGGTAAACATTTCTTGAAGAGTGAATTCAAGACACAACCCAAGAACCGTCTTGGTAAGAACAATATTTTGAGTCTGTTTCCTGTTGTTTTTATTAATAGTTTCTCTGAAGTTTATTTAACTTTGCATCTTTAGTGACTACAGCACCTATATGCTATTATTATAGGATTAAAAAATGTCATCAATTCCCTCCTATAATTACTAGAATTCTAGCAATTACTGTCAGTGGGAAATTAGCTGCATATTGTTAATTTTAGAATTTATTTGATTCAAAAGTGATCCATAAAAAATTCAGTGATACAGTGAAGTAAGCCAAACAGAGAAAGACAAATACCATATGATTTCACTCATAGGTGGAATTTTTAAAAGTTAACCATATGTTACTTTAATAATAAGAAACAATACTGTCAATAGAACATTAACTATGTGTAAATCTTAATAGTGAAAGCATGTATTTTACTGAAATAAAGTTTTAAAAAATAACAACAACAAAAAGAAATAATAAGTTGTCTCACTTGGGAAACAGAAAACAAACTTGAAACAAAAATAGTGCTCTGAAGTTCTAAACACTCAAGCAATTAGAGTGGCCCTGATGGCCAAGGTATAAACTGTATTTACATTACTATGTAAATACTGTAGTCTGAAGAGCAAGACTCTTGGGTGGCATCCTCTTTTGTTCCATCGTCTTTCTCCTCCTGTGCAGCTTTCCATAAACAACCATATTTTTTCATTTTTTTCTCCTTCTTTGTGAAACCAAATACATGTTTCCAATGTACTTTATGGGTACCACATGAATAAGTTCATGTCAAAAAAACAGAAGGAAATGGGTTAAAGTTTAAAAAAAGAATTCCGTGCTTTAAAAGACAATATGAAAGAGTATTTCCTGTTCTTCTATTAATTGACTTAAAAGACAGTTGTATAGAGCAGTATAAAAAATATGGAAAAGTTATATATGCTGTTCTTGTTCAGTCACTAAGTCATGTCCAAGTCTTTGCAACCACATGAGGTGTAGCATGCCAGGCTTCCCTGAACTTCACCATCTCCTTCACCAAACTCACTGAGTTTCCACACTGAGTCAGTGATGGAATCAAACCATCTCATCTTCCGTTGCCCCCTTCTCCTCCTGCCTTCAGTCTTTCCCAGCATCAGGGTCTTTTCCAGTGAGTCTGCTCTTAGCATCAAGTGGCCAAAGTATTGGAGCTTCAGCTTCAGTGTCAGTCCTTCCAATGAGTATTCAGGACAGATTTCCTTTAGGATTGACTGGTTTGATCTCCTTGCTGTCCAAGGGACTCTCAAGAGTCTTCTCCAGCACCACAGTTTGAAAGCATCAATTCTTCAGTGCTCAGCCTTCTTTATGGTCCAACTCTCACGTCCATACATGACTACCGGAAAAAACACAGCTTTGACTATACAGACCTTTGACAGCAAAATGATACCTCTGCTTTTTAATACACTGTCAAAGTTTGTCATAGCTTTTATTGCAAGGAGCGAGTGTCTTTTAATTTCATGGCTGCAGTCACTATCTGCAGTGATTTTGAAGCCCAAGAAAATAAAATCTGTCATTGTTTCCATCTTTTCCCCATCTATTTGCCATGAAATGATAGGACCAGATGTCATGATCTTAGTTTTTGAATGTTGAGTTTTAAGCCAGCTTTTTCACCCTCCTCTTTCACTTTCATCAAGAGGCTCTTTAGTTCTTCTTCACTTTCTGCCATAAGGGTGGTGTCATGTGCATATCTGAGGTTGTTGATATTTCTCCCAGCAGTCTTGATTCCAGCTTGTGATTCTTCCAGCCTGACATTTTGAATGATGTCCTCTGCATATAAGTTAAATAAATGGGGTGACAACATACAGCCTTTACACACCCCTTTCCCAACTTTGAACCAGTCTGTTGTTCCATGTCCAGTTCTAACTATTGCTTCTTAACCTGCATACAGGTTTCTCAGGAGACAGGTAAGATGGTCTGGTACTCCCACCTCTTTAAGAATTTTCCAGTTTGTTCTGATCCATATAGTCAAAGGCTTTAGCATAGTCAAGGAAAGAGAAATAAATGGTTTTCTGGAATTGTCTTGCTTTTTCTATGATCTAGGATGGCGATTTGATCTCTGATTCCTCTGCCTTTTTAAAATCCAGCTTGTACATCTGAAAGTTCTTGGTTTACATACTGTTGAAGCCTAACTTGAAGGATTTTGAGCATTATCTCACCAGCATATAAAACAAGTGCAGTTGTAAGGTAGTTTGAACATTCTTTGGCATTGCCTTTCCTTGGAATTGGAATGAAAACTGACCTTTTCCAGTCCTGTGGCCACTGCTGAGTTTTCCAAATTTGCTGGCATACTGAGTGCAGCACTTTAATGACATCATTTTAAGATTTTTAATAGCTCAGCCGAAATTCCATCACTTCGTATAGCTTCATATAGCTTTCATATAGTAATTTCTTTGAAATTCCATCACTTCATGTAGCTTTCTTTGTAGTGAAGTAAGGCCCACTTGACTTCACACTCTAGGTTGTCTGGCTCTAGCTGAGTGACCACACCATCATGGTTATCTGGGTCATTCAAACCTTTTTTTGTAGAATATCTGTGTATTCTTGCCACCTCTTTTTAATCTCTTCTATTTCTTAGGTCCTTACTATTTCTGTCCTTTATTGTGCCCATCTTTGAATGACATGTTCCCTGGGCATCTCTAATTTTCTTGAAGAGATCTCTAGTCTTTCCCATTCTATTGTTTTCCTGTTTCTTGGCATTGTTTACTTAAGACTTTCTTATCTCTCCTTGCTGTTCTTTGGAACTCTGCATTCAGTTGGGTATATCTCTCCCTTTCTCCTTTGCTTTTGCTTTTCTTCTTTTCTCAGCTATTTGTAAGACAATCTCCTCAGACAACCATTTTGCCTTGTTAAATTTCTTTTCCTTTGAGAAATTTCAAAGACTTTTCTAGTGCAAAGCTTTTAATTCCTAGCGCTTAAACTCAATCTTCCCTCAAATGCTATTCTTTTTTTAAATTGGAGGATAATTGCTTTGCAGTGTTTTGTTGGTTTCTCCTGTATAGCACTGTGAATCAGCCATAAGTATACATATATCCCCTCCCTGTTGAGCCTCCCTCCCCTTCATCCCCATCCCATCCCTCTAGGTTGTCATAGAGTACCAATCTGAGTCCCTTTTTAGACAGCAGTTATCCCCTAGCTATCTATTTTGCACACAGTAGTGTGGTGTATTTCAGTGCTGCTCTGTCAGTTTGCCCCACCCTCTCCTTCCCCCACTACGTCCGCAAGTCTGTTCTCTATGTCTGCATCTCTATGCCTGCCCTGGAAACAGGTTCATCAGTACCATTTTTCTAGATTCCATATATATTTGGTAATATACCATATCAAATCCTGAAGGAAATCAACCCTGAATACTCACTGGAAGGACTGATGCTGAAGTTCCAATTCTCTGGCCACCTGATGTGAAGAGCCAACTCATTGAAAAAGATCCTGATGCTGGGAAAGATTGAAAGCAAAATAAGAGGGCAGCAGAGGATGAGATGGTTGGATAGCATTACTGACTCAGTGGACATGAACTTGGGCAAACTCTGGGAGACAGTGAGGGATAGGGAGGCCTGACATGGTGCAGTCCATGGGGTCATAAAGAGTCAGACATGACTTAATGACTGAACAACAATGAGATCAAATGCTGTTCTCATTGGCTCCCAGCTTATCTGAGGATCCTCTGCTTTCTTGAGTCAAATGATTCCATTCTCCTTATTAATTGGAGGAAGATGAAAGTGGCTAAAATATATACGCTAATCCCTAATTTTGTGTGACTATAAATTTTATTACTCCCACTAAGTATTATTTATTGAAGACTTACATAGCCAATCTGATTCACTTTTGTTCATTTTGTTATTGATGTTCCAGGAGGTATCTTCTCTGTAGTACACTTGGGCTACCAAAATCATAATGCTACCTTTTGCATTTATGCATGGGCTCAGCCCTTTTTTCAAAGTGGTCTTCTACTGGACAGCGTCAGGATTATGACAAGTTTCCAATTACATTTACATGCTCAACTGGAACCAACTTTCATGCACTAACCTTTTGATCCAGGGAAACAGGCATTCAAATAGAGCCCTGTTAAAACCACTAGCATCAAAATGCAACTGCATGCATGCCCTTTAGGTTCCCAATCCTCATTATCCCTTTCTCAGTGTGAATATCTTTAAACTAACTTTCATGTATTTTTATGTCATCCAATCTTAGTTAATTGCTGTCAATTATAGCAAAAACTTTAGACCACATAAAAATTCAAATGGAAATGGATCCTATCAGAGTCCTGGTTCTGGTACAAATATTGCCATTTCCTCCTGGCAAGACATGAAATGTATATGCCCAATGAATCCCAGAGGCACTTTTTTTTAAGTCAGTGATACCCACATGATTTACAGTTATGTAGCCTAAGAGGGGGAGAAGGCAATGGCACCCCACTCCAGTACTTTTGCCTGGAAAATCCAATGGACAGAGGAGCCTGGTAGGCTGCAGTCCATGGGGTCACCAGAGTCGGACATGACTGAGCAACTTCACTTTCACTTTTCACTTTCATGCATTGGAGAAGGAAATGGCAACCCACTCCAGTGTTCTTGCCTGGAGAATCCCAGGGATGGGGAAGCCTGTTGGGCTGCCGTCTATGGGGTCGCACAGAGTCGGACATGACTGAAGCGACTTAGCAGCAGCAGCAGCAGCAGCAGCAGCAGCCTAAAAGGGAATTAAAATTTTCCTGGGTAAGTCAAAGAATTTCTGACTCATGGTAAGTTTCTATGACTAAGAAGACTCTTGTTTATATCTTGTCTTGATGGGGAAAAAATTGTGAAGTTGTGCCTCATTGGGAGCATCCTTACAGAGTAACTGTACTTTTGATATGAACTTGGAAATTATATTACTATCATAAATTCTCTGGAATGATTTCAGCTTGTGTAAAAGAGAGCATTGTATAGAAAAATCACTGGTTAAGGAATTAAACATGGTTAAAGAAAAGATACTGGTAAAAGGATTATAGAAAAGGCACCGGTTAGGCACAAAGTGGTACATCCATTTGTCATTCCCTGAATGTTTGATTTTAGTCATATCCTAAATATATCTAAACTTCAATATAATGTAACTTACATACTAATAATTGCTTCATCTGTTCTAATTTAAGGTTTTGTGATTCTCCAAACCAGACATTTCAATATAACTCATCTTTCATAACAGCAATACACACACACATGTGCACAAACACACACATGCAAATGCACACACATGTTTCTATGTAAATAGTTACCTTGTAAAGTGTTTTGAAATTTGTTCTTTTCTACAGGGACTAATATACAAGGCTTGACAGGTAAAACTGGAAGAGGTGTAATAAAGGGACAGTTCAGGACACAATCAAGCAATCTCCCTGGTAAGAATAGAAATTTTACAAATCTAAGATTTCAGGTTTACTTATCTTCTCTAGAGATATTTAAACAAGAGTCATGAATAACATCAGTATCTATGTTTTAATATTACATGGGCTGAAATTTTCAAGAATTTTTTCCTTAAATTCGATATTAAATATCAATGTAAAACTATCTACATATTATTAATGGTAGAACTCATTCACTTAGGATGTAATCCATAAAAACCAGTCCTTTAATAAACTTAGCATATGCTTGGTGAAAAATATGCCCAATTATATTCTATTCACTTTGTTTTCAGCTTAGGTAGACATTTCTCTTGAATTTGCAAGTGCAGAAAGGCTAGCTAAGGAATGTGATAAGAATATAACATCTCAGTGGTTATCAATTCCCTCTTTATTAGACCTGTAGTAACAGCATTACGGGAGAAGGCAATGGCACCCCACTCCAGTACTGTTGCCTGGAAAATCCCATGGACAGAGGAACCTGGTAAGCTGCAGTCCATGGGGTCGAGAAGAGTCAGATACGACTGAGCGACTTCACTTTCACTTTTCACTTTCATGCATTGGAGAAGGAAGTGGCAACCCACTCCAGTATTCTTGCCTGGAGGATCCCAGAGACGGGAAAGCCTGGTGGGCTGCCATCTATGGGGTCGCACAGAGTCGGACACAACTGAAGTGACTTAGCAGCAGCAGCAGCAGCAGCAACAGCATTACACACATTTCTTTATGGTGTTTTCTGTGATATTGAAAGAAGACATCTAGAGATAAAAGGAAAACAGACATTCGAACAGAACCCTGTAACTACAAACACCAAGAGACTATTGTGTGCATGCCTGAGGATGTGCCCTCTGAGGACCAATGGGTGAGGCCTCACACCTCAGGAGAAAAGAGACATTAATAAGACACTTCTGAGAAATCACTGTAAATAAACAAGCAAACAAGCAAGCGAACACACTAAACAACAAGCCTTATATAGGGAAACAAATTAGAATCCAGAAATACTATGATATATTATCTAAAATGTCCATACTAAGTCACTTCAGTCATGTCCAACTCTTTACGACTGCGTGGACTATAGCCTGCCAGGTTCCTCTGTCCATGGAATTCTCCAGGCAAGAATACTGGAGTGGGTTGCCATGCCTTTCTCCAGGGGATCTTCCCAACCCAGGGATCGAACCCACATCTCTCATGTTTCCTGCATTGGCAGGCAGGTTCTTTACCACTAGTGGCACCCTGGAAGCCCCGAAAATGTCCAGTTATTAGCAAAAAAAAAAAATTAAGACATGCAAGGAAATAGTAAATTGTGACCCATGCAATATGCTTGTGAGAGTCTTGGATGTTGGATTTAGCAGACAGTGATGACCTAATAGTTATTATAAATAGAAAAAGGAAATTTTGTTTTAAGAAAACAAAGATATGATGAAAATATTTCATCAACTAGATATTATCATCTAAAAATAAAAATGTAGAAGAACCAAATGTGGTTGAAATATACAATAAATGAAATGAAAATACTGCCTAAGGAAAGAGATTGAATACTGCCTAAGGGAAGAGTCCGAAGAAAGAAACAGTGAATTTAAGGTAATGGGAAATACTAGAAGAGAGAGAGTGCAGTAAAAATATTTGAAAAGATGGCTGAAAATTATGTGAATAACACTAGATGGTAGCTAATAGAACAAACACTACATATTCATACTAAACTTGCTCTAATTTTGTCTCTCAGATTCTTTAAAAATTATATAGGTTCATAAAGAAATAATTGTAAGAACAATTTTACAATATCTTTAATTTTATACATGTAACATGTAATTCAGTAGCACAAAAATGGGGATAAGGGAATAAAACTATATGTCAGTCATGCTTCTGCATTTTCCTACAATTTAATTAGTATGACTCTGAAGTTGATTCTAAAATTGACTATGGCGATTGTTACACATTCTATAAATATATTAATAACCATTGATTGCACGTTTAAAATGGGCATATTGTATGTTAAACTTTACAAAAACAGTTTAGTAAACTCCAAGCAGGATAGGACTTTCCTTTAAATACTTAAAAGCAATGGGAAGATGTTGTGAAGAAGGAAAATTGTGGCTCTGAATAAATTAGGCTTCTTTACCACATATCATTTATGCTTCCAGTGTTTAACCCAATCTGTCCTCAAAGGTTATTCCCATTGCCTCCCTGCTTACCTAAGAAGCCTTTGCTTTTTCAAATCAAATGAATCAGTTCTTCTAATTTTTTTTCTGTTGGAGAAACATCAGCAGCTAGAGTCTGCTAATCTTTTTATGTGTTATGTGTTGCCATAGCACACATGACTTTCACAAATGCTCAATTTAATGTGTCTTTGGTTTTAGTAATGATGCCCCATGGTCTTCACCTCTGTTTAGATTGCAGTGGTGATAAATTTGTGCTGCCTCAGAGATAGCACAGGCTTGAAATATTCATGGGCTCAGTCATTTCTCCAAAGCAGGACTTCTGGTTTATAAATTCTGGATATGACAGTTTCCACCTTCACTTATATGCTATATTAGAACCAAATTTTGCCCACCAAAATCTTTTTTTTTAATTTCATTTTATTTTTTAACTTTATAATATTGTATTGGTTTTGCCATATATCAACATGAATCTGCCACAGGTATACATGTGTTCCCCATCCTGAACCCTTCTCCCTCCCACCAAAATCTTTACCTAATAGGTGACCCAAAGTCACCAATTCTAATTATTTATTTTACAATATAAAATTATTTTAAATAAAATTTTTTCTGTCATTGAAACTATATCATTGCTTCTGAATCCATCAAAACGTGAAAATCACACAAAGACTCAAATGGAAAGAGGTATAATACCAATGCTCATATTCATGCAAACTACCCATTTCCTTTTCCCCAAGTAAAAGATCTGGGATAAAGTGCCAGTCTACAGATTACTTGTTAACTTTTCCATCAGTGTTATCTTTTGATTTATAGTTGTTGTCATTTGGTCGCTAAGTTGTGTCCAACTCTTTGCTACCCTGTGGACTGCAACATGCCATGCTTTCCTTTCCTTCACTACCTCCCACAGTTTGCTCAAATTTATGTCCATGACTTGTATAACCTTTAAAAAAGGAATTAAAGACTGTTCTATACAAAAACCAATACAATATTAATATTGTAAAGTTAAAAAATAAATTAAAAAAAATATTCTAGTAGAAGGAAAGGAAAAGGGGGAGGAATATTTTAGACATGCCACTTAAATCAAATTAAAATGCTGACCTTCTTCAAAAAAAAAAAAAAGGAATTAAAATATTCCTGGACAAAGTCAAAGAATTTCTGCCTCACAGTAACATTCTGTGACTGTGATGCCCATCATTTTTTCCAGGCAACTTGGCCCAGGAAAAAAAAAATGTCATGTCTGGCCTTACCAGGTATAATTCTTACCATATGAATGTAGTTTTAACGTATACAATGTAGTTTTAATGTAATGAAAAGTTACATTAATTAAGATAAAGTCTCTAGGATGACTTAAATTTGCAAAAAGACTGTGTTTTATGGAAAAAAGCCCTAATTAAAGAATAATGAGGCATCAGTCTGTGAATCACTTTTATCACTACTTGGCTATGTGGTCTTAGTCAAACTAATAAACATTTCTAAGGTACATATAATGAAGCTTATATGGTTGCCAATGACTCTCCCAATTCTAAGGTATTTCGATTCTGTAAGTAAGACATTTCATTATAATTCTTCTTCTATAATAAAATGCTAATTAAAGGAATATTACACACAAACTCACACAACTACATGTTGATGTTTATCTTATGAAAGTGTTTTGAAACTGTTTATTTCTATAGACACTGATACAGAGCACTTCCCAAATGCTGTTGGAAGAAGTATGCTAAAGAGTGATATCAAGACACAATCCAAGAGTCATCCTGGTAAAAGTAAGAATATTGCAAGTCTATTCTGGCTTATTTATCTTTTCCAGAGTTTGAGTTTGAGTCTGATTATAGTACCTATATGCTGTTATTACAGGATACAGTATCTTCATAAATTCCCTTCTAAAGTTAGAACTGCTGGAACTCCAGCAGCTATTATCAATGGAAAATTAGTTACATATTTTAAATTTCAGAGCTCCTTCTTTTAAAAAGTGATCCTCAAAATTTCAGTGGTATAGTGAGCTTGGAATATACTTAATGAAAGCATTTCAAATGCTACTCTTTTTTTTTTTTTTTTTTTCAGGCTAGTTGCTTTGTATTCGGAAAAGCAAAAAGTCTAGTTTATGAATGGGATTTAAAGACTTACCAGATAGTTATTGCATTGCTTATTAATTCCCCATATACAATTAAAATACCAAGCATATTTTCAGTATCTCAGGTGAAGTAGAGAGCTATAGTCTTGTTACATAGTTCATAGTTTACACTTGTTTCCCCTTGTCTTGGTGTAAGGGTGTTTGACATACCAATCCTTGATCTTTAGTGTGATATTAAGGGAGGCAGAAAACAGAGAGCCTCAGTTATATCTCCTCTAACACTTTAACACTTTCTCCTGCTCTCAGCCATTACAACAAAGTATTAATAGTAAGATCCCCCTTATGGTTTCAGGTTCAGGATAGGTTTCCAACTTTCAGTATGTGTTCTTTGGAACCACCTTCCATTCACAAAACATTGGACACATTATTTGACCCAAGCCACCAGTCCTACTTACCACTTTCTCAATATGAATTATTGTTTAATAACTTTCATGCAGTTTCCTCTCCTTTGACTTAGTTTGTAGTTACTAAATCCTGCCAAATCTTCAAATCACACAAAAACTCAAAGGGAGTGGGATGCAGTCCCGGTGCTGGTACTGCTGCAGATTTACCCACTTCCCCCTCCCCAGCGGAAAGGTATACATTGTAAGACAACCTGATAGGCAGTTTTTCTTAGACCACAGAGTGTCTTGTTATTCTTCTGCATCATTAATGTCTACTGGACTTACATAACCTTAAAAATGGCATAAAGCACTCTTAAGAGAGTCAGAGAATTTCTGC
>NW_011495023.1:2441862-2458448 GCF_000754665.1 Bison bison bison | reverse complement strand
CCTCAGCTTGTGCTCAATTTTGTATTTTCTTGGTGTGTGCTCTCAGTCAAATCTCAAAACATCTCTAAGCTTCTATATCATGAGGCTTATATGATTGCTAAGAGCCCTTCAAATTCTAATGTTTTATGATTGTGCAGTGCAGATATTATATTGTCTTCCATAATAACAAGTTTTAAGTAACTTAGTACTACATACACAGACACATATACATGTGTGTTAAGTGTTACCTTAGAAAGTGTTTTCAAATTTATTTTATATCTATAGCAACTGATAAAGAATATATGACAGATACTGTTGAAAGTGAAAAAGAAACTAGTAAAATCAAGACACATCATAAAAGTCACCCTGGTAAGAACAAGAATTTGTGAAGTCTAATATTTATGGCTTATGTCTTCTCTGTGATTTAGCTAATGATAGCACTAACTGTCAGAGAAGGCGATGGCACCCCACTCCAGTACTCTTGCCTGGAAAATCCCATGGACGGAGGAACCTGGGAGGCTGCAATCCCTGGGGACGCTAAGGGTCAGGCACGACTGAGCGACTTCACTTTCACTTTCATGCATTGGAGAAGGAAATGGCAACCCACTCCAGTGTTCTTGCCTGGAGAATCCCAGGGACAGAGAAGCCTAGTGGGCTGCCGTCTATGGGGTGTCACAGAGTCGGACACGACTGAAGCGACTTAGCAGCAGTAGCAGCAGCAGCAGTAACTGTATGTTAATATTAATGGGGAGTAATCTTCATGAATTTCATCTTATAATTAGTATTAAAGTCTTGTATTTGCTGTCAGTGGAAATTTACCTAGATATTGTTTAGTTGTAAGCTCATACATTTGGAAAGTAATTCATATAATCCAATGCTCTAATGACCTTAGAATATGCTTGGTTTAAGTATTTCAAACTGTTACTCACTTTCTTCCTGGCTTAGTAAAGAGTGTTGCTTTGAAACTGAAAAAGCAAAAAAGCTAGTTGATAAGTGGTGTAAGAATAGGAATATAGCAGTTATTTTATTCAATTTCTATACATAATTAGTCTTGTGTGTAAATTTATATCTCTACTAAAGTGAAGTTCTCTAGCTGAGTTTACAATTCACAGACACAGCTTTAGTCCTGGAGTAACAGGGTTAAATACATTTCTCTTTGGTGAAAGAATGAACTTTTTGTAAAAGTGATGCTGAAAGCCAGAATTTGAAAGTAGCTGAATCCTCAGATTAAAGCACCAAAATATGTGTTTTCACTGAAATTTAACATTTAAAGCAAGATTTATGAAACTTTACTTTTGAATGCTTTATTTTGTTACAATCTCACTTCTATTCCTGAAAAAAAAAAACTGTTAAAAATAATCAAATAAAAATTATTTACTGACAACTTTTAACTGAGAAAAAGCTAGAAGTGTAAAACTGAAATTGTAGGAACTAAGAAGTTAAATTTGTTTTCTGTTTTGCTGTGATAAATTTGGTGTATTATGATAAGACATTATTCCATGTCTTTAATTTTCAGAGTATTTTTATGTAGGTTCTTTCAATTACTTTGACTTCAGTGTTGCTTATTAATCCTTCTCAATTTTGAATAACAGCCTTAGGCACACCAAGAATTTGCTCTCATTTACATCCAATTTGAAACGTCATGCATCTTAAGAAAGAAATTAATTTAGTTAATTATTTTATACTTACTTATTAATGAGGAGTTTATAATTAAATGCCCTGAATAAAATTTGAGCAATATAAATTGTTAAGGGAAAAAGTACTGAAAGGAGAATACAGATCAAATATAGAAATAAATATAAAAGGTGATTGGATTAAATTTTGAAATTAAGTGAGATGCTATCTAAGAAAACAGAACAACAAAAAGGAGAAAATGAAGAAATTGTTTATAGAAATTGGAGTGATATAAAAGTGGCCACTTATATGTGGAAAGAAAAATTTACAGGTGCCAAAATGAAGACTAATGTGAGAAGGATGGGGAGTAGTGTGCAAATAGTTATAATGTCTTTGTGAAATTTTTTTTAAATTTTATATTAGGAGTGAATTTATTTAAAGACAAAGATAAGTCCACACAACATCAAACAGAGTTTTTTACTGGGCACATCGCAGGAAGTAAATTCCCAATGAACGTGATCAATTTTTCACAAGTTGACAATCAAGGTAAAAGATATAACAGAATAAAATAGATATCTAATTATTTAGATTACTTTTGTAATATGTTTTTAAAATTTTATTCTATAAAATATTTTAAACATCCAGAAAATAAGAAAATTTACAGAAAACACACAACATTCTAATAATGGTTCCCTTTGTATGATTTTATAATCCTAATCCCTCCTTTTTCAGCTTTTTTTATACACAGTCATAAAGAATATATAATGATGCTGTATACAAATATATTCTAAACTGTTTTATTGTGCTCTCTTTATTTTTTGATTATTCTTTATTGTGAAACTTCCCACCTATCTTCCTCCTCACTTCCCACATTACTGTAGGTCAGTCAAATTTATAAAAAATGTACATGCATACAAATATACATACCCCTTTTTAGCAGAAAGTCTCAAGTTAAATGCTTTAATTCCTTTCTAGTCTCTAGAGAATGTTTTTATGCCATCTCAACAACACTTTTTAAAATACATTTTTAATCTTGCATTTTATCAGTAGTCAAACTCACAGAACCAGAGAATAAAATGGTTGTTTCCAGGGGTTAGGAGTAGAGTGAAGTGGGTAGTTGTTCAATGGATATAAAGTCACATTTATATTAGTTGAGTAAATTCTAGAGATCTTCCGTAAAACATTACGTCTACAGTTAACAATGAAATGTTGTGCATGTAAAAATTGTTAAGACAGGAGTGCTTTGTGCTGTTTTTATAAGATACACATAAAAAAGCAAGGAGACAGGAGAAGTCTTTTATAGGTGATGGACATGTTTATTACCTTGATTGTGATGATGGCTTCACAGGTTGTATGGCTATTTTAAAATTCATCAAAATGTACACATTAAATCTGGGCAGTGTTTTTATGTACTAAGTATACCTCAGTGAAGTTGGAAAAGAAAAAGCAGGATGCTACCAAGGAACACAGAATAAAGACAAGGAAGAGAAAATGATGAAATATTTATAGAAACTAGAGTAATAGTCATCAACAAGTGGCTAAACTATGGGAGGGAAACATTACAAATGTATAAAGACTAATACATGGGGTTTAGAGAGTAGTGTATGAATGTTCAGACTTCATATAATTTTTCTTTTTAAATTTTATTATAGATTTACTTAAAGGCAAAAATGCAATTTTACAGCAAGAAAATGTCTATGCCAGGCACGTTGCACCAAGTAAATATAAAACAAAGATAATTACTTTATCACCCTTTGATGATGAAGGTAAAAATTTATATATAAAGATATTAAAACACTGTATAATTACATAGAATAGTTCTTGTGGTATTTTTTTCATTCTTTTTGTATCTTACTTTTTCTTCAGAAATATCTTAGATAAACCCTTGCAAGCTTGAAAATGAAATTTAATTTCTCCTTTTTACTGGCAGTATATTTCATAATATAGAATTCTTCTATTGAAGGTCATTGACTTTTTACACTTTTCGCCCTACTAAATGTAAATGTGTCCATGAGTATCTATTCTTACATATGAATATTTTTATCTCTTTGGGGTAATATCTTAGGATTGATATTGTTAAAGCATTTATAAGTTTTTAATATTGAACAATACTTTCAGATTGTTTACCTAAAGGGCTGTTAACATTTTTACCAGCAACTGAGGAAAAATATACTTTTCTCTGAATAACCTTCAGCCATATAGATTAGTGGGTTTTTATTTGCTTTTTTCCATTTATTCCCAAAGTTACTAAATCATCTCTCTCATATCTCAATCTAATTTTAATTTTTCCCACATTTGTTAGTGTTGTTTTACTGGATAACTGCCAAGTAAACTATTTAGCCTGAAAGCATAGCTATTTATATAGTTCATGATTGGGGAGTTAGCAATGTAGACTGGTTTGAGCTGGGTCATGGAGAAAGCAGTTTCAGAAGTTTCCACTATTAGGGCTAAAAGAGACTTCAGTATAGGATGTTACTTGGCTGGTGCTGGTATCTCTGATTTTTCAGGAAGTCTCCTATGTACTTCTGAAGACAAAGCACTGCTAGTGTCTCGGATGGTGAGAGTTTAATAAAACTTGTTCTTCTAATGTTGGAAAGAATACCAACAATTTGTGCCGTGGAAAGAATTTCTGCTCCTGGGGAAAAGATACATTGCTGGCATGATGTTCACCAGAACTGAAAAGGGTCATGAGCTTTTGGGAAGCGCACTGGTAACCAAGTGAGAGAAACAAATTCCTTGGTTCTTTTCCAAAAGTCTCCCTCTAGCAGGCCCTGTTTTGCACAGCCTAACTTGGTGCTACCTGGAAAAGCATAAATGTAGTTTTTAGAATCCCAGATCCAGTACCACAAAGCAGAATGTAAAAGAGTGGTTTGGAACCGAAGAGAAAATAAGCTTCTCAAGTGTTACTGGAGGTGACCTTGCTACATGTCTCTCATCTTTCATCTGATTGGCTTAGGGGTCTTCACATTGTAACCTTGGATCCTTAGCACAGAATGGGGGCAAATCTCAATCAATGCACAAGAAATTTTCAAGTCTCTGCCTGCATTTGTCTGCTTTTCTTGCATTCACTGAAGTCATATTACCAAGATGAGAGTTGTGTGGGAGCACATGAATACAGGTAGTCAAGAACATGTGGAGCCTGTTATTGAATCCAGTCCACCCGTGCTCCTTCTGGTTGCAAATACCCATGATTCCTACCCCCCTCCCATGCAAAATACATGTGCTCTTCCAAGAATTCCACAAATTCTCATTAAAATTTGATATCAGTGCCAAAGACCACTGTCTTAGGATCTATAATCTCTTTCAGAGGCAGCTCCGGTGATATGACTTACCGTAAAACACACACACACAATAGAGTAGCACAGGCAAGGACAGACTCCAAAGTGTCCTGGTGGCTCAGATGGGAAAGAATTCTCCTGTAATGCAGGAGACCCTAGTTCGGTCAGGAAGATCCCCTAGAGAAGGGAAAAGCTACCCACTCTAGCATTCTTGCTTGGAGAATTCCATGTACAGAGGAGCCTGGCAGGCTATGGTCCT
This sequence comes from Bison bison bison, assembly GCF_000754665.1. NCBI lineage: Eukaryota > Metazoa > Chordata > Mammalia > Artiodactyla > Bovidae > Bison > Bison bison. The sequence goes on along the minus strand of NW_011495023.1, from coordinate 2,453,318 downwards.
TGGGATCACAAAGAGTCAGATACAACTAAGAAACTAACACCGCAGTAGACACTCCCTTATAAAATGTGGGGGGAAAAACAGGCATATAGCAGTGATCCATACATTTAGGTCATCTTTCCCATCATTTGATTATATTTTAATTATAATTTTCTCTGTAAAATATGCATTCAGAAACAAACCAGGAACTTCACTGGTAGTCCTGTGGTTAAGACTCCATGCTTCCACTGAGGGGTTGTCGGTTCAATCCATGATCAGGAACTAAGATCCTGCATGCCAGTTGGCATGACCAAAAATAATACAACAAATAAACCCAGGAGAGAATGCAGAACTGACTGTACTACAGATGTATGACAGGTGACATCAGCATCATGATGGCACAGGATACTGCTCCTAATCTGCCTCTTATCAACAATAAAAATTTGTCATGTATCCATGAACAAAAGTGACATTGTGGGAGTCTGGGATCCAGCATCATTTACCAAGGGACTTGGAAGAGTTCTATATGCCTGTGCATCAGGTAATAGGAAGACAGACCTCCATCCTAACTGTGGACCCTTCAGTAGCTTATGAACTGGTTCCAGCTCCTCTTGGCTATGGTCCAGGAGAATCTGGATAACCCTGACTGGGGCAGTCATCACAGATAAGAGAGCCTTAATGGAAGTCTGGGTTTCTCAAGAAGAAGTTCCAGCACTCCATTGGAGTAAAAGATGAGTTTGGACACATTAGAGTGGATAAGCGGAAAAGTTTGACTTTGCCAACCTTCCCTAAGATGGCAGCAGTAGGGCCAAACAAAAGCCATCCTGTGAGGGGGTGAGAGGTAGGTCAAAGGAAGAGCAAGTGATTGAGCACCAGGCTTCCACAGCTGTTTGGGGTGCAGCCAAAAAGACTCATTTCTCTCCTGTAGCATTCAGAGCACTACGTTACAGGACAATATGAGGTCAGGAGAGAGGCAGATAAGACTTTTGGAGAGCATTAAAGGAATTGGGTTCCTTCTGACTATGCTGTGAACTCCATCAGAGAGCCCACCTATGAACTTTCTGGGAGAGCCTCACCTGCAGATACCCCCAGCTGGCCTGTAGCTCCCCCAGGGTCAGACATGCCTCATCCACATGCCCTCATTCTGCAGCCAACTCCCTGTGGATGCTCCAGAGTGTGGCAGCCAGAGCAGTCTTTGTTAGACAGCTATGGAGCACTTTCCTAAAGCAGTCCAGTGTCTGTGGACCAGAGAGAAACCAGAAACTTGAAATGTAGCACCACTTGAGAAACAAAAGGGAGGTTATCAGCATTGGACCTGGTGCATTGCAGAATCCAGAGATGATATACAAGCTTAAGAATTCTGCCACAAGAGTGAGCAAGAAATGTGAGCAGGTATATCCACTCAAGGTCTGAGAAAACCTCCAGGTCTCTAACAAGGCTGATGGAAAGCACTTCTCCCCTGAAAGCAGTAGTAAGTCTGAAGGAGGGGACTGCTGCTTCAGATGTGAAGACAGCACACTAAAGCCCAAGGAACACAAAGAATCAAGGCAACGTGACACTACCAAAAGATCACAATAATCTTCCAGAAACCAACCCCAAAGACACGGAGATCTGTACTGTACCCAATAAAGAATTTAAAATAACTGTTTTATTTCATATATGTTGATCAGTCACTAAGTCTGACTCTCTGCGACACTATGAACTGCACCCTACCAGGCTTCTCAGTCCTTCACTATCTCCCTAAATTTGCTCAGACTCATATCCGTTGACTCAGTGATGCCATCCAACCATGTCATCCTCTATTGTCCCATTCTTCTGCTGCCCTCAATCTTTCCCAGCATCAGGGTCTTTTCCAGTGAGTTGGCTCTTCACATCAGGTAGCCAAAGTACTGGCACTTCAGCTTCAGCATCAGTCCTTCCAGTGAATATTCAGGGTTGATTTCTTTTAGGATTGACTGGTTTCATCTCCTTGCAGTCCAAGGAACTCTCAGGAGTCTTCTCCAGCACCACAGTTCAAAAGCATCAATTCTTCAGCTTTCAGCCTTTTCATAGTTCATCTCTCACATCTGTACATGACTGCTGGAAAACTCATAGTTTGACTATATGGACCTTTGTAGGCAAAGTGATGTGTCTGCTTTTTAATACACTGTCTAGGTTTGTCATGGGTTTTCTTCCAAGGAACAAGTGACTTTTAATTTCATACCTGCAGTCACCATCTGCAATGATTTTGGAGCCCAAGAAAAGAGTCTGTCACTGTTTCCATTGTTTCCCCATCTATTTGCCATGAAGTCATAGGGCCAGATGCCATGATCTTCTTTTTTTGAATGTTGAGTTTTAAGCCAGCTTTTTCACTTGCTTTCACCCCCATCAAGAAGCTCTTTATTTCTTCTTTGCTTTCTGCCATTTGGGTGGTGTCATCTACATATCTGAGGTTATTGATATTTCTCCCGCCAATCTTGATTCCAGCTTGTGATTCATCCAGCCAGGCATGTCACATGATGTACTCTGCATATAAGTTAAATAAGCAGGATGGCAACATACAGCCTTGACATACTCTTTTCCCAATTTTGAACCAGTTTGTTGTTCCATGTCCTGTTCTGTTGCTTCTTGACCTGCATACGGGTTTCTCAGGAGGCAAGTAAGGTGGTCTGGTATTCCCACCCCTTTAGGAATTTTTCACAGTTTGTTCTGATCCACACAGTCAAAGGCTTTAGCGTAGTCAAGGAAGCAGAAGTAGATGTTTTTCTGGAATTCTCTTGCTTTTTCTATGATCCACCAGATGTTGGTAATTTGATCACTGGTTCCTCTGCCTTTTCTAAATCCAGCTTGTATATCTGGAAGTTCTCAATTCATGTACTGTTGAAGCCTAGCTTGAAGGATTTACAGCATTCCCTTGCTAGCATGTGAAATGAGTGCAGTTGTGTGGTAGTTTGGACATTATTTGCAATTGCCCATCTTTGGAATTGGAATGAAAACTGACCTTTTCCAGTCCTGTGGCCACTGCTGAGTTTTCCAGATTTACTGGCTTACTGAGTGCAGCACTTCTGAAACCCAAGAAAATAAAATCTGTCATTGTTTCCACTTTTTCCCCATCTATTTGCCATGAAGTGATAAGACTTGATGCCATGATCATTGTTTTATGAATGTTGAATTTTAAGCCAGCTCTTTCACTCTCCTCTTCCACTTTCATGAAGAGCCTCTTTAGTTCCTCTTCACTTCTTGACATTAGAGTGATATCATCTGCATAACCAAGGTTGTTGATATTTTTCCCACCGGTCTTGATTCCAGCTTGTGAGTCATCCAGCCCAACATGTCACATGATGTACTCTGCATATAAGTTAAACAAGCAGGGTGACAATATACAGCCTTGACATACTCCTTTTTCAGTTTTACAATGTTCATATATATATATACACATGCATACACAGAGGAATACTATTTAGCTAATCTGTTGACACTGAGTTTATTTATTTAGATTTCTTTAATTTCCTTCAGTAATGTTTTTTAAGATTTACTATAGCTATTCCCCTTTGTGGAATTTATTACTATTTTATTATTTTTGATGTTTTCACAAATAAAATTGTTCCCTTAATTAAGTTTTTGGATTATTGTGTGCACTTATATAGAAATAAAATTAAGTCTTATATTATATGTCCAGCAGTACAGTTTTATGATGTAGTCTTTTTAATCAGTTAATTGAAGAAGAGGTAGAAATGTATATTGTCATTTATATTTACCTATATAATTACCTTTAAGGTACTTTTTTATTTATTCATGTGAATTTGAGTTACCTTCTGTTGTTATTTTGTTTCAGCCTGAAGTATTCCCTTTAGTTTCCCCCTCAGTCAGTCTTTCCCATCAGGAAGTTTCCATAAGCCTCTTATCATTCTCCATCAAAGGGCAGACAGACTGAAAACCAGAATCACAGAAAACTAACCAATCTGATCACATGGACCACAGTCTTGTCTAACTCAATGAAACTATGAGCCATGCTGTGTAGGGCCACCCAAGATGGACGGGTCATCGTGGAGAGTTCTGACAAAACATGGTCCACTGGAGAGGGAATGGCAAACCATTTAAGTATTCTTGCCTTGAGAACCCCAAGAACAGTATGAAAAGGACACTGAAAGATTAACTCCCCAGGTCGGTAGGTGCCCAATATGCTACTGGAGATCACTGGAGAAATAACTCCAGAAAGAATGAAGAGATGGAGCCAAAGTAAAAACAACACGCAGTTGTGGATGTGACTGGTGATAGAAGTAAAGTTCGATGCTGTAAAGAGCAATATTGCCTAGGAACCTGGAATGTTAGGTCCATGAATCAAGGCAAATTGGAAGTGGTCAAACAGGAGATGACAAGAGTAAATGTCAGCATTTTAGGAATCAGCAAGCTAAAATGGACTGGAAGGGGTGAATTTAACTCAGATGACTATTATCTCTACTACTGTGGGCAAGAATCTCTTAGAAGAAATCGAGTAGCCCTAATAATCAACAAAAGGTCTGAAATGCAGTACTTGGGTGTATCTCAAAAACTACAGAATGATCTCTGTTTCCAAGGCAGACCATTTAATATCACAGTAATTCAACCAGCTTCTATGCCCCGACCAGTAATGCTGAAGAAGCTAAACGGTTCTATAATGACCTACAAGACGTTCTAGCACTAACACCCAAAAAAGATGTTATTTTCATTTTAGGGGACTTCCTACTTTGGAGTAACAGGCAAATTTGGCTTTGGAGTACAGATGAAGCAGGGCAAAGGCTAATAGAGTTTTGCCAAGAGAACCCACTGGTCAGAGAAAACATCCTCTTCCACCAACACAAGAAAAAATTCTACACTTGGACATCACCAGATGGTCAACACCGAAATCAGGTTGATTATATTCTTTGCTGCCAAAGATGGAGAAGCTCTATACAGTCAGCAAAAAAAGACTGGGAGCTGACTGTGGCTCAGATCATGAACTCCTTATTGCCAAATTCAGATTTAAATTGAAGAAAGTAGGGAAAACCACTAGCCCATTCAGGTATCACCCAAATCAAATTCCTTATGATTATACAGTGGAAGTGAGAAATAGATTCAAGGGACTAGGTCTGATAGATAGAGTGCCTGATGAACTATGGACGGAGGTCTGTGACATTGTACAAGAGGCAGGGATCAAGACCATTCCCAAGGTAAAAAAAAAAAAAAAAGGCAAAAAGGCTAAATGGTTGTCTGAGGAGGCCTTATAAACAGCTATGAAAATAAGAGAAGCAAAAGGCAAAGGAGAAAAGGAAAGATATAAGCATCTGAATGCAGAGTTCCAAAGAATAGCAAGGAGAGGTAAGAAAGCCTTCCTCAGGGATCAGTGCAAAGAAATAGAGGAAAACAACAGGATGGGAAAGACTAGAGATCTCTTCAACAAAATTAGAGATACCAAGGGAACATTTCATGCAACGATGGGCAAAATAAAGGACAAAAATGGTATGGACCTAACAGAAGCAGAAGATATTAAGAAGAGGCGGCAAGAATACACAGAAGAACTATACAAAAAAGATCTTCATGACCCAGATAACCACGACGGTATGATCACTCACCTAGAGCCAGAATGCGAAGTCATGAGGGCCTTAGGAAGCATCACTCTGAACAAAGCTAGTGGAGGTGATAGAATTCCAGTTGAGCTATTTCAAATCTTAAAAGATGATGCTGTGAAAGTGGTGCACTCAGTATGCCAGTAAATTTGGAAAACTCAGCAGTGGCCGCAGGAGTGGAAAAGGTCAGTTTTCATTCCAGTCACAAAGAAAGTCAACGCCAAATAGTGCTCAGACTACCACACAATTGCACTCATCTCACACACTAGTAAAGTAATACTCAAAATTCTCCAAGCCAGGCTTCAACCATATGTGAACCGTGAACTTCCAGATGTTCAAGCTCGATTTTGAAAAGGCAGAGGAACCAGAGTCAAATTGCCAACATCTGTTGGATCATCGAAAAAGCAAGAGAGTTCCAGAAAAACATCTACTTCTCTTTATTGACTGTGCAAAAGCCTTTGACTGTGTGGATCACAAGAAACTGTGGAAAATTCTGAAAGAGATGAGAAAGAGATGAGAATACCAGACCACCTGACCTGCCTCTTGAGAAATCTGTATGCAAGTCAGGAAGCAACAGTGACAACTGGACATGAAACAACAGACTGGTTCCAAATAGGAAAAGGATTACATCAAGGCTGTATATTGTCACCCTGCTTATTTAAGTTATATGCAGAACATCTTGAGAAACGCTGGGCTGGATGAAGTACAAGGTGGAATCAAGATTGCTGGGTGAAATATAAATAACCTCAGATATGCAGATGACACCACCCTTTTAGCAGAAAACGAAGAACTAAAGAGCCTCTTGATGAAAGTGAAAGAGGAGAGTTAAAATATTATCTTAAAGCTCAACATTCAGAAAACTAAGATCATGGCATCTGGTCCCATCACTTCATGGCAAATAAATGGGGAAACAGTAGAAACAGTGACAGACTTTATTTTTTGACCTCCAAAATCACTGCTAATGGTGACTGCAGCCATGAAATTAAAAGACACTTGCTCCTTGGAAGAAAAGTTATGACCAACCTAGACAGCATATTAAAAATTGGAAACATTACTTTACCAACAAAAGTCTGTCTAGTCAAAGCTATGGTTTTTCCAGTATGGATGTGAGAGTTGGACTCTAAAGAAAGCTGAGTGCATAAGAATTGATGCTTTTGAACTGTGGTGTTAGAGAAGACTCTTGAGAGTTCCTCAGACTGCAAGGAGATACAACCAGTCCATCCTAAAGGAAATCAGTCCTATATATTCATTGGAAGGACTGATGCTGAAGCTGAAACTCCAATACTTTGGCCACCTGATGGGAAGACTAACTCATTGGAAAAGACCCTGATGCTGGGAAAGTTTGAAGACAGGAGGAGAAGGGGACGATAGAGGATGAGATGGTTGGATGGCATCACTGACTCAACAGACATGAATTTGAGTAAACTCCATGAGTTGGTGATGGACAGGGAGGCCTGGCCTGCTGCAGTCCACGGGGTCTCAAATTGTCGGACACGACTGAGTGACTGAACTGAACTGATTCCCTTTAGTATTTCTTTTAAGACATGGCTGGTAGTATAAAAACAAAATCTCTTGGGTTTTTTTTGTTTGTTTGTTTGTTTTCATCTGGGTATGGTTTGTTCCATCTTTATATTTGAATGATAGTTTTTCTAGGTATAAAATTCATGATTGTGAATTCTTGCTTTCAGCACTTTGAAAATACAATTCCACTACTTGTGTGCTCTAATCCTCATATTCCCCTAGCCCTAAGCATCAATTTATCTAATTCCTGTCTCTATTATAATTGAGGCTTTTTGTGACTTGCTTCTTTCATTTAGCTCTGATCTCCAAACTAATCTTCTAAATATATATCTTTATATTCTAATTGAGTTAATGTTCTCAAAAAATTAATTTTCATTATATAAACTTCTTTATTTTTATTGACAACTTACTGTTTGAGTATTAAAAATAAAAATAGTTATGAATATGATCCATCTCACAGCTAACATATTTTCTAAATATTTCTAGATGTATCTTTTGAGGACTTTTCATCTTACATGACTGAACGCCCAAAAGTACTTCATAGACCATCTAAGACTAGGCCAGGTTTTTATAAAGCCATCAATTTTCCTTCACTGAATAAAGAACATTCAGGTAATTCATATTATTTTTATTGTACAATGTGATGTTTTTAATGAATAAAGGTTTGATTATATGGAAATTACCAGATTGTACTAACCTTAGTCATATAACCAGTTTAACAAAAATAAATGAAAATAAATGCTAAAGTAAGCTCATCTGACATATATGCATTCTTAGTGGATGAGTGGTGTCTCTGGCATGGCTCCCTTGCCTACCACTACTAAATTGGAACTCCATTATTTTTTTCAACATTCCTTTTTTCAACATTATTTTTTTCAACATTCCTTTCCTGCAGATGACTGAGATAAATGCATCTTATAATCCTCTTCCTTATATTTAAATATTCCTCTTTTTATCAGTCCCAAGCAGGGTCAATGGGCTTCCCTGGTAGCTCAGATGGTAAAGCGTCTGCCTGCAATGTGGGAGACCCCAGTTTGATCCCTGGGTCAGAAAGATCCCCTGGAGAAGGAAATGGCAACCCACTCCAGTACCTCTTGCCTGAAAAATTCCATGGACAGAGAAGCCTGGTAGGCTACAGTCCATGGGATTGCAAAGAGTCAGACATAACTGAGCAACTTCACTTTCTTTCACTAAGCAGGGTCAATAGAAAGAGTCAATGTGAGGGTAAGTGTGAAGGACGATAAATAATATGTTCATTTTTCTTCCTCCATTACCATCTTCCAACTGTCTAATCCATTCATGTCTAAGAACCAATTTACAGACCCTATTTCTTATGCATTACTCCAGTGGTATTTATCATGCAAGATATATATCGTAGAAACTAAGCACATTAATGCAATTTTTTTCTACTAACTTGAGAGTAGCATCTAAATGTGCCGCATTCTGCTTTTTATTTTTCTCCAAGTGACCATTTTGAAACAGTTTCCATTATTACATAGTTTTGTTTTTAAACAGTGCTCAAAATATGTATCTTTGAAATAGTGTTTTTTTTAGTATCTCTCCTTCCATTATGGGCTTCCTTATAGCTCAGTTGGTAAAGAATCCACCTGCAATGCAGGAGACCCTGGTTTGATTCCTGGATCGGGAAAATCCCCTGGATGGAAAGGACAGGCTACCCATTCCAGTATTCTTGGGCTTCCCTTGTGGCTCAGCTGGTAAAGAATCTGCCTGCAATGCAGGAGACCTGGGTTCATTCCCTGGGTTGGAAAGATCCCCTGGAGAAGGGAAAGGCTACCCACTCCAGTATTCTGGTCTGGAGAATTCCATGGACTGTAAACTCCATGAGGTCACAAAGAGCTGGACACTACTGAGCAACTTTCACTTTCACTTTCCTTCTGTTCTAGCACTAGATTTTTCACTGTAGGAATACAAATTTCTTTGTTAGAAAATGAAGATACACTGTTTCATAGAGAGAGAAAAACTTTACTTGATAATTTATTTATTTAATTGCTTAAATTTTTTTTACTGACCTACCATTTAAAAAAAACCTCTTTAACATTTTTACAGTTTTTTATTATTTTTTTCTTGGTTCACACTCTTACTGTTTATGTTTGTTGTTATTGTTGTTATTCAGTCGCTAAGTCATGTCTAACTCTGCAACCCCATGGATTGCAGCTCCCAGGGATGGGGGAGCCTGATGGGCTGCCGTTTATGTAGTCACACAGAGTTGGCCACGACTGAAGCAGCAGCAGCAGGCTTCCCTGTCCTTCACTATCTCCCAGAGTTTGCTCAAATTCATATCCATTAAGTTGGTGATGCTATCTAATCATTTCATCCTCTGCTGCCCTCTTCTTTTGCCTTCAATCTTTCCCAGCATCCGGATCTTTTCCAATGAGTCAGCTCTTCACATCAGGTAGCCAAAGTATTGGAGCTTTACCATCAGTCCTTCCAAGAATATTCAGGGTTTATTTCCTTTAGGATTGACTGGTTTGATCTCCTTGCAGTCCAAGGAACTCTCAAGAGTCTTCTCCAGCACCACAGTTCAAAAGCATCATTTGTTTGGCACTCAACTTTCTTTATGGTCTAACTGTCACATCCATACATGACTACTAGAAAAACCATAGCTTTAACTATATGGACATTGTCAACAAAGTCACGTCTCTCTGCTTTTTAATATGCTATCTAGATTTGTCATAGCTTTCCTTCCAAGGAACAAGCATCTTCGAATTTTGTGGCTGCAGTCACTGTCTGCAGTGATTTTGGAGCCCAAGAAAATAAAATCTGTCACTGCTTCCACGCTTTCCCCTCCTATTTGCCATGAAATGATAGAACTGGATGCCATAACCTTAGTTTTTTGAATGTTGTGTTTTGAGCCAGTTTTTTTTTTTACTTTCCTCTTTCACCTTCATCAAGAGGCATTTTAGTTCCTCTTCACTTTTAGCCATTGAAGTGATTATCATATGCATATCTGAGGTTGAGATATTTCTACTGGCAGTCTTGATTCTAGCTTATGAGTCATCTAGCCCAGCATTTCACATGTGTAATCTGCATATAAGTTAAATAAGCAGAGTGACAATATACAGCCTTGACATACTCCTTTCCCAATTTGGAACCCACCCATTGTTTCATGTAAGGTTCTAACTGTTGTTTCTCGATCCATAAATAAGTTTCTCAGGAGACAGGTAAGGTGGTCTGGTATTCCCATCTCTTTAAGAATTTTCCACAGTTTGTTGTGATCCACACAGTCAAAGGCTTTGGCAGCACAGTCCAGGAAGCAGAAGTGGATGTTTTTCTATAATTCCTTTGCTTTCTCTATGATCCAACAAATGTTGGCAATTTGATCTCTGGTTCCTCTGCCCTTTCTAAATCTGGCTTATACATCTGGAAGTTCTCAGTTCACATACTGCTGAAGCCTAGCTTGAAGGATTTTGAATGTAACCTTCAGTTCAATTCAGTCGCTCAGTTGTGTCCGATTCTTTGCGACCCCATGAACTGCAGCACGCCAGGCCTCCCTGTCCATCACCAACTCCCGGAGTTCACCCAGACTCACGTCCATCGAGTCAGTGATGCCATCCAGCCATCTCATCCTCTGTCGTCCCCTTCTCCTCCTGCCCCCAATCCCTCCCAGCATCAGAGTCTTTTCCAATGAGTCAATTCTTCGCATGAGTTGCCCAAAGTACTGGAGTTTCAGCTTTAGCATCATTCCTTCCAAAGAAATCCCAGGGCTGATCTCCTTCAGAATGGACTGGTTGGATCTCCTTGCAGTCCAAGGGACTCTCAAGAGTCTTCTCCAACACCACAGTTCAAAAGCATCAATTCTTCAGCGCTCAGCCTTCTTCACAGTCCACCTCTCACATCCATACATGACCACAGGAAAAACCATAGCCTTGACTAGACGAACCTTTGTTGGCAAAGTAATGTCTCTGCTTTTGAATATGCTATCTAGGTTGGTCATAACTTTCCTTCCAAGGAGTAAGCGTCTTTTAATTACATGGCTGCAGTCACCATCTGTAGTGATTTTGGAGCCCAGAAAAATAAAGTCTGACACTATTTCCACTGTTTCCCCATCTATTTCCCGTGAAGTGATGGGACCGGAGGCCATGATCTTCGTTTTCTGAATGTTGAGCTTTAAGCCAACTTTTTCACTTTCCACTTTCACTTTCATCAAGAGGCTTTTTAGTTCCTCTTCACTTTCTGCCATAGGGGTGGTGTTATCTGCATATCTGACGTTATTGATATTTCTCCTGGCAATCTTGATTCCAGCTTGTGTTTCTTCCAGTCCAGCGTTTCTCATGATGTACTCTGCATATAAGTTAAATAAGTAGGGTGACAATATACAGCCTTGACGTACTCCTTTTCCTATTTGGAACCAGTCTGTTGTTCCATGTCCAGTTC
>NW_011495023.1:2437642-2441762 GCF_000754665.1 Bison bison bison | reverse complement strand
CAGTTCTAACTGTTGCTTCCTGACCTGCATACAAATTTCTCAAGAGGCAGATCAGGTGGTCTGGTATTCCCATCTCTTTCAAAATTTTCCAGTTTATTGTGATCCACACAGTCAAAGGCTTTGGCATAGTCAATAAAGCAGAAATAGATGTTTTTCTGGAACTCTCTTGCTTTTTCCATGATCCAGCAGATGTTGGCAATTTGATCTCTGGTTCCTCTGCCTTTTCTAAAACCAGCTTGAACATCAGGAAGTTCACGGTTCACATATTGCTGAAGCCTGGCTTGGAGAATTTTGAGCATTACTTTACTAGCGTGTGAGATGAGTGCAATTGTTTATGCTTACATGCTAAGTTGCTTCAGTTGTGTCTGACTCTTTGCAACCCTATGGACTGTAGCCCAACAGGCTCATCTGTCCTTGGGATTCTCCAGGCAAGAATGCTGGAATGGATTGCCATGCCCTCCTCCAGGAGATCTTTCTGACCCAGGGATTGAACTTTCATCTGTTATGTCTCCTGTATTGTCAGGTGGTCAAATACTCACCAAGGAAAAATTAGACAATATTTATGTTAGTAAAGCTGCTTTATCTAAAATATTGAAAAAAATATACAGAAGCTGTACTTTAGAAGTAGATTAGTAAGATTTATTTTAATTTTTTCAAAGTTTAAATGAGGTTATTTCTAGGTTATAAGACCATCCTCATTTTTTTTAGGGCATCAAAAAAGATCAACCTTAAAAAAAAAGAATATTGAACATGAAGAGACTCTGCCCACTGTGATTGCTACAACTAGAAAACCTGTCTATAAAGGTAAAAGTAATGGTATGTTACTTAACTAGGCCTCTGTTAAATGGGGACTTTGATTGTTTCCAAACACTGTTTATAACAGTGTTACAACAAACATCATTGGACGTAATTGATATTTTATAATCCTGTCTTGCCTCCATCAGCTCAGAGTTAAGTCTTTCACCTAAAAGGAATTGTCACTATTTCTTTCCTGATGCTGATTTTTTTGGTTCCTTTCGCAGCTCAGACATTCATTTCTCATTTAAAACTGACTGATTTTTTGAAGAACCATAGATATATTAAGCATATACATTGTGTGTATTCCAAAAAATAATATTGTAGTGAACTTTAACTTTTTGATTCCTGTATAAATTCTTCTCAAAGTGTGGTCCCTGGACTAGCAGCCTGGGCATTAACTAGGAACTTATTTAGAAATGCAAATCCTTGGCCCTCACTCCAGACCTACTGAAATAAAAGCTGTGGGGTTCAAGTCCTTTAATTTGTTTAACAAGTTCTCTGAGTGTTCTGATGCAGGGTAAAATTGGGGAACCATTTCTATAGAAACATAGGTAGATTTATGTACTTCTTTTCCATTTTCATTGTTAATTTCATATACAATATTCTATTTTTCATGATGTCACATAATAAAAATTATATCAAGTACAATGAAATTAAATAGAACTATTTTTTTAATCACACAACAATTTTCCTTTAAAGTGCCATATACAACTGCCTGAAAATCTCCACCCCACCCATACTTTTGAAAATAAATTAATTCTGGGCAAAATAAATAATGTGAGCAAACTTATGGAGACAGCAATGAAATTGCAGGAGTGGAAGCCTTATGAAAATAACATTGCCTTGAGTGAATGGTGTTTATTGAACAATACTGAGAAAGACCCTGAATTAACAGGGTAGGCCCAAATCATGGAGGACCTTGATCGGCAGCAGGTGAGTTTTAGTGAATTTTCTGTTTTCTAATTTTGGGAAAGTTACAGTTGTCCTTTAAATAGCTAATAATGAAAATATTCCCCTAATTTGAAATAGTCATGTTTTAACACTGCACAACCAACTTCAAAAAAGAGAGGAAGTAAAAGCAAATGCCTTGTGGCTCAGCTGGTAAAGAACCCGCCTGCAGTGCAGGAGACCTGGGTTTGATTCCTGGATTGGGAAGATCCCCTGGAGAAGGGAAAGGCTACCCACTCCAGTGTTCCAGCCTGGTGAATTCCATGGACTGTATAGTCCATGGGGTCGCAAAGAGTCAGACATGACTGAGAAACTTTGACTTTCATGATAATAACCTAATTGATATGTGTTGTAGTATATTCTGTGGAGTTTGTAATTGCATAAAGTACAAGTGATAGAATTTTAAAAATGTGCTTCTTGACAACAAAAGTTAATAACATTGTTAATAGCAATCTTACCATAATGTGTAATATTATACATATTACATATAATATTACAAGTAATAATCAGTGTTATTAGCAACTTGAATAATAATTAAGATAGTATTTTTAACCACTTTTTTTACTGTGCCCTGGAAAGCATAAATATTATTGGATGAAATAGCCTTAAATCCAATCTGAATTATTACTGATATAGGTATTTAAACTTCTATATAATCCTTTTGTGCCTTAAATGTTACTGTATTTCTCCAGCAAGAATTTGAACAATGAGTAGTATTGACCTAAGTATTTTGGAGTTCTGTTTTGTATCAGTATTTAATAAGGAAAATTGGATTTCTACAAAAACAATATAAAGTGGAATAAAATTAGTGAAATAGTGGCTATCTTCTATAACTCCTCACTATAAAGATATTATTTATATTTTATACTGTAGTAAAAAATGTACAACTTATATGGCAAGAAGAAATCATGAACTGAGCATAAAATATCAATCAAGAGAAGATAAATGGAGTGATTCTTCACTAATTACTGATTATTGTCTGAAACTGAGAAAGATCCAAGAGGTAACATAGAAATTATATGTATTAATAATTTTTGTGAAGGTTTTGGAGAGAATTATGCAGAAATGAATAGGAGAATTGTTGAAAGCTGCCAAAAATTGGAATGTGAGCAATGCAAAATTAGTTTTCCAACATAAGTTCAGCATAGCATCCTGCCCCCATGAGTGGTGATTGGTGGACCCAGTCTAGCCTCTCAGTTTGCTTCTGTGGACTATCCAGATAATAGTGAATATAATTTATTCATTAATTATGTGATTATTTGATTAGATGAGCTGATATATGTGCTAAATCAGTGCTTTTCAAGCTTGTCTACAAAATAGGAATCACCTAAGGTGACTTTTCACTTTCATGCATTGGAGAAGGAAATGGCAACCCACTCTAGTATTCTTGCCTAAAGAATCCCAGGGATGGGGGAGCCTGGTGGGCTGCCATCTATGGGGTCGCACAGGGTTGGACACAACTGAAGTGACTTAGCAGCAGCAGCAGCAGCAAGGTGCTTTAAAAGCTACTAATTATACTGTGCAGCCAGAGCTGAGAACTGTAATGCTTATTATCTGATGATATAAAGGAAATCCATGAATACCTCAGTCCATCCATGAATGGTTGTGGCTGTTTTGTTTTTAATCTGGATCTTGTAGCTATGGAAAAGGAGTGCCCAATGAATAGATTCAGTCTGTATTGGATCCATGTAAATATTCCTTCTCCCAAACCATGTTGTTCATGGTGATCATGGCTTGACCTCCACAGCACTCCCCAACAGAATTTCCTGTGATAATGAAAGTGTTCTTTGTCTGTGCTCTCCAGTATGCAAGCTATGACCTATATGCAGCTGTTGAGCTCTTGAAATGTGTTTAGTATATCTGAGAATCTAGACTTTTTATTTTATTTATTTTAATTAGTTTAAATCTAAATAGCCATATGTGGTTTGTGGCTTCTATATTGGACAGCACAACTCATGAATGATTCAACAACCAATCAGGACTTGGAAAAGCAGTGAGCTCTCCATAAAATGACATATATGAAACCTTTTTGCTGATTAATGATAGGTACAACTAAACATATCTCCTGGGAGAAGTAGGAGCAGGAATAGTATTTCAGCAGAGCTGTTGGATAAGATATGATGCTTCTTAGGATGGCAGGATGGCCCTTAACATTGAGCAGCAGTGTCAGTTTCAACTACAGATTCTGAATAGCTCAAATTAGGCCAGGATTAGTGGGCAAAAGCAAAGGATCTACAGCTGTTGGGAGGCTTTGCTGCTGCTGCTGCTGCTGCTGCTGCTGCTGCTGAGTCACTTCAGTCGTGTCCGACTCTGTGCGACCCCATAGACGGCAGCCCACAAGGCTCCCCTGTCCCTTGGATTCTCCAGGCAAGAA
>NW_011495023.1:2424559-2437542 GCF_000754665.1 Bison bison bison | reverse complement strand
GTCCTTCTCCAATGCATGAAAGTGAAAAGTGAAAGTGAAGTCGCTGAGTCTTGTCCGACTCTTAGCAACCCCATGGACTGCGGCCCACCAGGCTCCTCGGTCCATGGGATTTTCTAGGCAAGAGTGCTGGAGTGGGGTGCCATTGCCTTCTCCTGGAAGTCTTTGGTTGCCTTCAAAATTAAGGCAAGTCTCATCTTAGAGTCAGATAATGAGTAGTCAGGGCGCCCTTATGAGAATGAATATCTAACAACCTCTAGAAATCCAATAATTCCTTTGATTTTTATTGTGATTCACTCAAAAGTTTAAAACTTACTAGAGATCATATTAATGCTGTAAGTAAGCTAAAAAAGCCTCAAGAGAGTATTTCTCTGGTCTTTTGAATACATTTTTTGCTATGGTTAGTCTAAAAATGGTGCTTCTAAAGACAGATCTGGACTGCCTAAACCAAAGGTTAATGTGAGGTCTGTTTTCTTACGTAAATTAGAATATCAGCTTTATAAACACGCTCTGGCCATAAGGTAGTAGAAGAGAAATTTTATGTTCATAAAAATGCTGTTGAAGCTTATTCAGTTGGTAAGAGTATCTCCAGCATTTCATTTTCTGTTTGTCACAATCTCTAATTGAAGTCAAATTGTTAGTGTCCTAAACATTTACTTCCAAAATGTATCATAGAGCTAGCTGGTTCAGGAGATTAGAGATCAATAGGAGCAGATAGTAATCTAAATGTAACCATTTGACTACTTAGTATTTAATGAGAGGCAAAAATCCTTATTTTTCTTTTCAAGATGAACATGAGATTACTTTTGGGGGGCATGGTTTGAGGAATATATTTCCCCCCTCTGTATTTTGGTGGCTAACTTTTTGCACAGGGCAATGATTTCAGGTACAGAAAGAGTATATTCAGTTGAAGGATCCTAGACACTAGTTGATTACACAATGAGATTCCCGAGGCAAGGGAATCATGTGATTTTGTTTTCTGATTTAGAAAACAGTTCTCAATATATTTTGTTCTTCTGTATGTCAATGAACACCGCAGTTGCAAATAAAATGGACTTTTTAAATAGGGTGTGGGCATTCAGTTCACTCAGTTATGTCCGACTCTTTGCTACCCCGTGGACTGCAGCACACAGGCCTCCCTGTCCATCACCAACTCCTGGAGTTTACTCAAACTCATGTCTGTTGAGTCAGCGATGCCATCCAACCATCTCATCCTCTATCATCCCCTTTTCCTCCTGCCCTCAATCTTTCCCAGCATCAGGGTCTTTTTAAATGAGTCAGCTCTTCGCATCAGGTAGCCAAAGTATTGGAGTTTCAGCTTCAACATCAGTCCTTCCATTGAATATTCAGGACTGATTTCCTTTAGGATGGACTGGTTGGATCTCCTTGCAGTCCAAGGGACTCTCAAGAGTCTTCTCCAACACGACAGTTCAAAAGCATCAATTCTTCAGTGCTCAGCTTTCTTTATAGTCCAACTCTCACATCCATACATGACTACTGGAAAAATCATAGCCTTGACCAGACAGACCTTTGTTGGTAAAGTGATGTCTCTGATTTTTAATATGCTGCCTACGTTGGTCATAACTTTCCTTCCAAGAAGTAAGCATCTTTTAATTTCATGGCCACAGTCACCGTCTTTTAATTTCATGGCCACAGTCACCAAATCATCACAGTGATTTGGAAGCCCAGAAAAATAAAGTCAGCCACTGTTTCCACTGTTTCCCCATCTATTTGCCATGAAGTGATGGGACTGGATGCCATGATCTTAGTTTTCTGAATGCTGAGTTTTAAGACAACCTTTTCACCCTCCTCTTCCACTTTCATCAAGAGGCTCTTTAGTTCTTCTTCGCTTTCTCCCATAAGGGTGGTGTCATCTGCATGTCTGAGGTTATTTGTATTTCTCCCTGCACTCTTGATGCCAGCTTGTGCTTCTTCCAGCCTAGCGTTTCTCATGATGTACTCTGCATATAAGTTAAATAAGCAGGGTGACAATATACAGCCTTGACGTACTCCTTTTCCTATTGGAACCAGTCTGTTGTTCCATGTCCAGTTCTAACTGTTGCTTCTTCAGATTTCTCAGGAGGCAGGTCAGGCGGTCTGGTATTCCCATCCCTTTAAGAATTTTCCAGTTTGTTGTGATCCACACAGTCAAAGGCTTTGGTGTAGTCAATAAAGCAGAAGTAGATGGTTTTCTGGAACGCTCTTGCTTTTTCAATGATCCAAAAGATGCTGGCAATTTGATCTTCTAACAATACAAGAGAAGACTCTACGCATGGACATCATCAGATGGTCAATACCGAAATCAGATTGATTATATTCTTTGCAGTCAAAGATGGAGAAGCTCTATACAGTCAGCAAAAACAGACTGGGAGCTGACTGTGGCTCAGATCATGAACTCCTTATTGCCAAATTCAGGCTTAAATTGAAGAAAGTAGGGAAAACCACTAGCCCATACAGGTATGACCTAAATCAAATCCCTTATGATTATACAGTGGAAGTGAGAAATAGATTCAAGGGACTAGATCTGATAGATAGAGTGCCTGATGAACGATGGACGGAGGTTCCTGACATCGTACAGGAGGCAGGGATCAAGACCATCCCCAAGGTAAAAAAAAAAAAAAAAAAGGCAAAAAGGCAAAATGGTTGTCTGAGAAGGCCTTACAAACAGCTATGAAAAGAAGAGAAGCAAAAGGCAAAGGAGAAAAGGAAAGATATGCCCATTTGAATGCAGAGTTCCAAAGAATAGCAAGGAGAGGTAAGAAAGCCTTCCTCAGGGATCAGTGCAAAGAAATAGAGGAAAACAATAGAATGGGAAAGACTAGAGATCTCTTCAACAAAATTAGAGATACTAAGGGAACATTTCATGCAATGATGGGCACAATAAAGGACAGAAATGGTATGGACCCAACAGAAGCAGAAGATATAAAGAAGAGATCGCACGAATATACGGAGGAACTGTACAAAAAAGATCTTCATGACCCAGATAATCACGATGGTGTGATCACTGACCTAGAGCCAGACATCCCGGAATGTGAAGTCAAGAGGGCCTTAGCAAGCATCACTACGAACAAGTCTAGTGGAGGTGATGGAATTCCAGTTGAGCTATTTCAGATCTTAAAAGATGATGCTGTGAAAGTGGTGCACTCAGTATGCCAGTAAATTTGGAAAACTCAGCAGTGGCCACAGGACTGGAAAAGGTGAGTTTTCATTCCAGTCACAAAGAAAGGCAATGCCAAAGAGTGCTCAGACTACCGCACAATTGCAGTTAAACTCAGCAGTGGCCACAGGACTGGAAAAGGTCAGTTTTCATTCCTGACACAAAGAAAGGCAATGCCAAAGAGTGCTCAGACTACCGCACAATTGCAGTTATCTCACACACTAGTAAAGTAATGCTCAAAATTCTCCAAACCAGGCTTCAACCATGCATGAACCATGAACTTCCAGATGTTCAAGCTGGTTTTAAAAAAGGCAGAGGAACCAGAGATCAGATTGCCAACATCCGAAGGATGATTGAAAAAGAAAAAGCAAGAGGGTATGGTGGTAACTGTAATTTACAGGATTTGTATTTTTGACAAAAATGGCTGAATCACTGGGCCAGTGAATACGGGTATTGATGGCTTCTTGAGTGAAATCCTGGTGCATGCAGCTGCCCAACACTTTGAAGTCTATCATTGCTTTAACTGAATGGCAGAAACCCACAACCAAGCATTTCACTGAGACATAGACTGCTCTCTCTGAACCCACAGACTGGGAAGAGAAAAAGCATTGTGACTGTTCTCTCTCCCATATCTTTCCTACCCTCCTATCACTTTCCTGACAGCCAGTCAGGTGACTGAGTAGCAGATGGAAAGCTATGGGCTGTGTGCCGGCAGTCAACATGTTCAGTTCTACAAAGCACAAGCATAATCCCTATCTTAGGAGGATAAGATTCCAGACCTTTCAGTTTGGGGATGGATGGGTCAGAGTGGTAGAACTATGTATGAACGACTCTTGTGTTCATATGGTCTCATGGGTTAAGTCTATCAGTTCAGAGCATGTTTTCATCAAGGATCAAGGAAAGAAGCTCATTTAAATTGTTCAAGATCGTAGAGCACATTAGAAGCAAAGAGAGGGGAACCCATAAAACTGGACTGTATATAAAGTCCATGATTTTAATCTCTAGTATATATCCCATGTAGAAGAACGAAATGGCAACCCACTCCAGTATACTTGCCTGGAAAATTCCATGGACAGAGTAGCCTGGTGGGCTATGGTCCATGGGCCCACAGAGAGTCAGACACAAATGAGTAACTGAGCACATATATCCCATTACAAAGTCATGGTCCATAATACCCAGCTTTACAATATTGTTTAAAAAAATTATTCTGACATTTGTTTTAATGAAAACTATTTGAAACTATTGTGATAGGGGAGGAAGGTTGAACTCAACTCCAAATATAGCAGAAACAGCTGGGGTTTATGGCCAGTGAGCAGAGTAAGTGAGTGAGTAAGTGGATGTGACATTACTAAGAGGTGGCATCAAGTGTCGGGGATTCCTGCTAAATAACCCTAACAGTCTTCTTGCTGAAGGCAGACCAAGGACAGGGCCAAGCATGAATCCTAGTTGAAAAGAAGGCTTAGAGAAACCCAACTAAATTTTGCTTAAGGAAGAAGTTTTTGTCAATGTTCAGCTAAAATAAACTTCCTAGCATTGAGACAAAGATCATTGATTTTGAAAACCAAAAGCTCCAGATAATATTTTGAAAAATGCTATGCAACAAGTGTAAAATTTACTGTAATGATGAGGAATATACAAAACTGAAAGAAATGCTTATGTGTATATTAGAGGTTCAATTAAATGAAAAATATAGTAACTTGGTTTATTTTCAGAACTCTTCTTTACCATCTGGAACACATTTGAAACTCTTTAAGATCATAGCCACTGTTGCTGATGTTAAGAAAGGAGCTGTCTGCCGAAATTCTACCTTGCTTCAATTCATTCATGTCCCTGTAATGTCTTCTGGTGTGGTATAAAAGCAATTAAATGAAATCTTTCCTCCACATGCTTTGATAATGTCTTAATTATTTGTGTCAACTATTTGCAAATCTATTCTTTATGATACTATGTAGAAAAAAGTCACTTCCATACCTTTGTTACACTTCCAGATAGAGGAAATGAATTAAGAAAAAAATCTTGCTGTAGTTTTTTATATTAATCTGAAAATTCATTGAAGAGATCAGAACAAAGTCTTTATATAATATTTATTAAACTTAGTAAGACTACAAATCATACTGTTAGCTTTTAACTGAACTAAAAAAGATATTATTTGTAAATTCAAAGAATTTATTCTGTGTAGGAATATTATTAGTATCAAGTTTAATTGGTATTAATTTTTAAAGGAACATTGAAAAGAATAAGAGGAAAAACCTTGTAAGTATTGATTGAGTTAGTAGTCCAGTATCTTTATTGTTGCCTTGTTTTCTCTTTTGGCCCTGAGATGGATGAATTTTCATGACTGTTTATTATCTAATCAAGTATTTCTTTTTGTGTGAAGGTTTCTTTTATTTTTTGAATATTTTTATCAGCTTCTAATATTTCTAAATATTATTAATAAAATTTTGGTTCCTTATCTTTCAGTTTCATTTCAAAACAGAAATGAAAACAATACTCATATATTTTCTTCCAAAATCCAGAATTAGTATAACATTCAAAACATGCTTATATTGATAGGCTACTGATTTAGTAAAAAAATGTGAATAGGGATTTAAATATTTGCATGTAAGAATTTAATCTTTAACCCATAGGAGCTCAGTATATAGTCATTATGGACCCACGATAGAGGCAAAGTATTTTCATTGTCACATTCTTGTGTCTCTCAGTGATACACTGATTTATATATTTTATACACAGATATATATTTATATATATAAATATTGTCTTTATATAAACATTTATGTGTATTGACACACACTCCATCAACACTAATTTGTTGATATCAAATATCACTAATTTGATAAATGTGAAACCTGAATGTGAGATGTAGGGGGAGGATAACATTTTATACTACTTTATCCACCTTCATTTTGTAGAGTATATCTCTCTAAACAACCCTAGATTTTAGAGCATGACTTGTAACAAACCATAAACAACATATAATTGTTCTCCATGTAGAATTACTTTCACAACTTAATATTTGAAAGATGATCATTTGGCCTCTCCTTAAGTATATCCAGTTACAGTGGCCTCACTGTCTTAATTCTAAGAAGTCTCAGCATCAGAAATGGTTATTAACATTGATGGAGAGTGAAAGCCAAGTTTCTCACTGTTGGAGAAAGAAGTTATAGATAAGCAAGATGGAAAGTCTAGAATAAACCCCAGGGTAATGGGTATGATAGGAAATCATACTATTTTTGCAACATGTATATATGTAAAATCACTTTTTCAGTAATCACCCAGAGAGTATTTGTATGAACAGTAAATTCTATATTTAAGAATTTGGACAGAAAAACAAGTTATGTTGTTATCCATTTATTTATTCCTTCAATTAAAACTTTAGTATTTATTATGTCCAGGCACAGTGTTGTTAGGTTTACAAGGGTAAACTAATTGTCATTTCATCAACTCAAAATCTAGTGAGGGAAACAAATGTTAACTGACTATGTGTATAGAAAGGTGAATTACATTTAGGATTTATGAATACATAAGTTTGTATAGTATACATATCTATATATAACACTTTAAAATTTGATTTAAAATATTTAATCATTTTTTATTTACAGTGGTTAGTTTCTGGTGTATAGCAAAGTGATTCACTTATATGTAGGTGTGTGTGTATATATGCTTGTCCATACTCCTCTCCATTTTAGTTTAAGATACTGAATATAGTTCCCTGTGCTATACAGTAGAGCATTGTTACTTATCTATTTTATATATAGTAGTTTGTATCTAATCCCAAACTCTTAACTTATCCCTCCCCACAAGCCCATCCCAAACTTTCCCCTTTGAAAACTATAAGCTTGTTCAGACCGAGAGACTCCCAGAAGAAAGGGAAAAGAGGATTGAAAATGTGTTTGAAGAAACTATGCCTAAAAACTTCCCAAACCTAAAGAAGGAAACAGATCAGATATCCATGTATAGGAAGCACAGAGGGTCTCAAACAAGATGAACCCAAACAGGTCTACACTAAGACATATTATAATTAAAATGGCAAAAGTTAAGGAGAGGATACTAAAGACAGCATGAAGAAAAACAGAGTTAGTTACAAAAGAACCCCCAGAAGTCTATCAACTGATTTCTCTAAAGCGAAAGATTATCTATATGGAGTGAAGTAAGTCAAACAGACAAAGATAAATACCATATGATATCAGGTATATTTGGAATATTAAAAAATGATACAAATTAAATTATTTACAAAACAGACTCATAGAAAACAGACTGTATACTTAAAAGTAGTTAAAATTATTGATTTTTATGTTGTGAATATTTTACCCATGAGAAAGGTTTAACATTGTTTTCTAATTATAATTTTTCAAGGTAATTTGCTAATTTGTTTAGAAACAAATGAAAATCTAACGTGTTAAAATATTCTAGAGGAACAAAGACTCTATAAACTTGTAGAAGAATTTATAAATTTGTTTTCCAGAGAAAATATAGAGCAGAGTCACATTTAGGTAAGAGTATTAACAAAATTTCTTTTCTGGCTCACTTAATTTTAGCAACTTATTTTCTTAAATTTTAATTTAAAAATTTTTAAATAGCAGCATAATAAACTGATGTGAATTCAGAGATATCACTGAATTTTCTACCTATTACTAGATTTTGTTAATTTTAATGTTAAAATTTTACATAAAACAGTAACCTTCAATGGTCAGTGTTGTTCTGTACTCAAATAGATAAAAATTCAATACTGAGTAACTTTTCCTTGAATGAATTGTTGCTTTTTATTGTTTGTGGGTAAAACGAAGGGAGATAGAGTTGAACTAATCATACCAACATTGTGGTGTGTTATCATCATTAGTTTACTCAAGTTCCCTCTCTCATTTCTACATTATTAACGTTTGTCCCTATCCTTTTCCCACTTCTTTGCTACTCAGCTACAGGTGTTCACTCTAATGGATTTAATGTGTCTTTAGATAAATTTGAAGTTTGAAAAAAATGTCATGTCTTTTGTTATGGAAGTAGTTTAAGTTTGCATAAATAATGTGCTACTGTAGATCTCTTGTGCTTTTCTTTTCAACAGCCTTAGTTTTTTAAGCACTATTCTGTGGTTGGAAGTATGTCTGAGCCATTGTTTCTCACTGATGCATCTCATTCTAATGCTCTAATCATCCAGTTCCCTTGCAGAGTAGGATCCAATTATTTGTAACCACATGCCTTTTCCATGTCTGCAGGGTGAATACCCACAAGAGTGATCGCCAGGCTAGGGTATAGTTTTTTTTCTTGAAGTTCTACTCAACTGTCCCAAAGCAGTTGTACTTAGTTTGCACTTTCAGTGGCAGTACACGAAGGTGCCCATCAGTCAATCACTCACTAACGCTTGATGTTACCAGGCTTCCTAATCTGTCCGAATCAGTTGAGCATAAACTGGCAGGCATTTCATTATTCCAAACTGTATTTTTCTAATTGTCATCATCTTTAAACAATTTCCTTTCATATATATTTTTATCCATGTACCTTTTTAGTAATTTAGGCATTCCATTCTAAGGAGGGGTTTGATATATTATCTATTTGTGTTGATGTGCCAGAGGTTCCTTACATAGCCTAGATATTTATCTTACTGATTTTAAATGTTGCCAATATTTTCAGCCACCTATGCCATTAACTACATCTGTATCGTCCAGTTGAACAGAAATCTTTGTTTTTGATACAGTGAAATACATTAATTATTCTATTATGATTTAGGTTTAGGGGCCTTAGAAAAGGTACTAAAGTATCTTTTACATTGATTTTTATTAATTTTATACTTTTGTTTTTCATGTTTTAAACTTTACTCCATGAGAAGTCATTTTGGTATGTGACATACTATAGGGATCCCATATTATTTTTCTCCATATTATGAGTCTTTCTTTTTCCAGTTCCATCTACTAAAAGAACCATCCTTTTCCTGACTGATTTATGAAGCACACCACATCTGTGGTGTGCTAAGTTCTCACAGAAGTGGGTGTGGTTTGGCTAGTGAAGATCTTCTCTGGTTGGGTATCGAGATGATGGGATTTGCTCTGGTACTGTAGTTGCATGTGACTGGAGCCAGATCCGATGGCTGCTGCTGCAGGTATGGGCAGGCATGACTCCCAGCAGATTCCTGGGCTGGCAGGATCAGCCCTGCTCTTCAGGTGAAAGGGACTGGAGCCAAATAACAGGCTGACACAGTGTCCATAGCCAGACCAAGGGTGGAGGGCCTGCTACCCACAGAAGATGGGTGTGACTCCTCCTAGACCCTTGGTGGATGTCCTGTTTGCAGAACAAGGCTAGGTCTGTAGCAAGGACCACAGTTGGCAAGCTTGCCACCTGAGCGCACACAGCAAAATGGCCTTTCTTGGTCTTGAGCTCCACTAAGGTTCACAAATTCCTTCCTGGATCCCACAAAGGCACTATTGTCCATGGATAGCTGCCAAATTACTGTTGCTATGTGGTGTTACAGAGAAGGCAATGGCACCCCACTCCAGCACTCTTGCCTGGAAAATCCCATGGATGGAGGAGCCTGGTAGGCTGCAGTCCATGGGGTCGTGAAGAGTCGGACACGACTGAGCGACTTCACTTTCACTTTTCCCTTTCATGCACTGAAGAAGGAAATGGCAACCCACTCCAGTGTTCTTGCCTGGAGAATCCCAGGGACGGGAGGGCCTGGTGGGCTGCCATCTATGGGGTCGCACAGAGTCGGACATGACTGAACCGACTTAGCAGTAGCAGTAGCAAAAATTTAGTGTTAAAAGTGGATGTTCTCCTAGTCAGCCATCTGACTAATGTCACTCTCAAAATGCTTTTTAAAGTCATGTACTAAAAAAAATATCCATATACTGAGATTAATTTTTATTGAAGTATGGTTGATTTATAATATTGTGTTAGTTTCAGGTAAACATCAAACTGATTCAGTCATACACACACACAGCCCTTTTCAAATTAGTTTTCCTCCTTTCTGGATATGTGCCTAGGAGTGGGATTGCTGGGTTCTATATTTAGTTTTTAAAGGAATCTCCATACTGTTTCAAGAGTGGCTGCACTAATTTACATTCCCAACAGTGTAGGAGGGATCCCTTTTCTCCACATCCTCTCCAGTATTTACTGTTTGTGGGTTTTTTGAAAATGGTCATTCTCCCTGTCATAATGTGTGATACCTCATTGTAGTTTTGATCTGCATATCTGTGATAATTAGCCATATTGAACATCTTTTCATGTGCCTGTTGGCCATCTGTATGTCTTCTTTGAAGAAATGTCTATTAGATCTTCTGCCCATTTTCTGATTGTGTTGCTTGGGTTTTTTTTTTTTTTAATATTGAGATGTATGAGCTGTTTGTATATTTTGGAAATTAAGCCTTTGTTGGTCACATTGTTTGCAAATATTTTGTCCTAGTCTGTAAGGTTCTTGTTTTGTTTAGAGTTTTCTCCAGTAACTGATAAAAGTGTTATATTAAATTACTAGACCGTCTCAGTATTCTTGCATTCCATCTTTTCTTCTGTGTCAACTTTTGCCTACCCTTTCAAATGTGTGCCTTTTGAATGACCTGTTTTGATGCCACTTTTTTCCCCTCCAGTTACCATATTTGTAACAGCTACTACATTATGGCTTCAGTTCAATTCAGTCACTCAGTCGTGTCCTACTCTTTGTGACCCCATGGACTGCAGCACACCAGGGCTCCCTATCCATCACCAACTCCAGGAGTTTACTCAAACTTATGTCCATTGAGTTGGTGATGCCATCCAACCATCTCATCCTCTGTTGTCCCCTTCTCCTCCTGCCTTCAATCTTTCCTAGCAGCATCAGGGTCTTTTCAAATGAATCATTATGGCTTATTTCTCTATTATTTCTTATATATTATACTGCAGTTTCTATTTATTACAATTCTATTTATAGTTTCATGGGTTTCCCTGGTGGCTCAGCTGGTGAAGAATCCGCCAGCCATGTGGGAGACCTGGGTTTGGTCCCTGGGTTGGGAAGATCCCCAGAGATCTTTCCCTAGAAGGGAAAAGCTACCCACTCCAGTATTCTGACCTGGAGAATTCCATGGGGTTGCAAAGAGTCGGACATGACTGAGCGACTTTCACTTTCAGAGTCAATCCATTTCTGCCTTACCCATGACTCTGCTAATGAACAGTTTTTAATCTGGTTTCCTGATTGGCCTGAATGACTCTGAGATGCACTGTAGTCTGATACTCTCTTAAGTAATCTTCCTTCTTTGTTTTCTTGTGTGTTAAACCTCCATCACAATTTCAAGGCTCTCCTGGTCAACATCTGCTCCATCTCTAGTACAGTTCAAAGTCTGTCAAATCCAGTACAGTTCTAAATCTGTCTTGAGATATACTTCACAGCAGACATTTTTTGTTGTTTCTCTCAGAGGAAATACTTTCAATATTTTGTTAACCAGTGTGTTTTCTGAGTTACTGATCTTTTAAAATTTATTTAATTGGAGGCTAATTGCTTTACAATATTGTGGTGGTTTTTGCCATACATTGACATGACTCAGCCATGGGTGTACATGTGTCTCCCATCTTGAACCCCTCTCCCAGCTCCCTTCCTATCCCATCCCTCTGGGTTGTCCCAGTGCACTGATTCTGAGTGCCCTGTTTCATGCTTCGAACTTGGACTGGTCATTTATTTCACATATGGTAATATAAATGTTTCAATGCTATTGTCTCAAATCATTCCACCCTCACCTTCTCCCACAGTGTCCAAAAGCCTGTTCCTTATATCTGTGTCTCTTTTGCTGTCTTGCATATAGGGTCATTGTTACAATCTTTCTAAATTCCATATATATGCATTAATATACTATATTGGTATTTTTCTTTCTGACTTACTTCACTCTGTATAATAGGCTCCAGTTTCATCCACCTCATTAGAACTGATTCAAATGTGTTCTTTATAATAGCTGAGTAATATTCCATTGTGTACATGTACCACAACTTTCTTATCCCTTTGTCTGCTGATGGACATCTAGGTTGCTTCCTTGTTTTAGCTATTGTAAACAGTGCTGTGATGAACACTGGGGTACATGCATCTCTTTCAATTCTGGTTTCCTCAGTGTATATGCGAGGCAGTGGGAGGTATATGCTGTGTCATATGGCAGTTCTGTTTCCAGTTTTTTAAGGAATCTCCACACTGTTCTCCATAGTGGCTGTACTAGTTTGCATTCCCACCAACAGTGTAAGAGGTTCCCTTTTCTCCACACCCTCTCCGGCATTTATTGTTTGTAGACTTTTTGATAGCAGCCATTCTGACTGGCATGAGATGGTACCTCATTGTGGTTTTGATTTGCATTTCTCTGATAATGAGTGATGTTGAGCATCTTTGCATGTATTTGTTAGCCATCTGTATGTCTTCTTTGGAGAAATGTCTGTTTAGTTCTTTAGCCCATTTTTTGATTGGGTCATTTATTTTTCTGGTATTGAGCTGCATGAGCTGCTTGTATATTTTTGAGATTAATTCTTTGTCAGTTGCTTTGTTTGCTATTATTTTCTCCCATTCTAAAGGCTCCCTTTTCACCTTGCTTATAGTTTCCTTCATTGTGCAAAAGCTTTTAAGTTCAATTAGGTCCCATTTGTTTATTTTTGCTTTTATTTCCAATATTCTGGGAGGTGGGTCATAGAGGATCCTGCTGTGATTTATGTCGGAGAGTGTTTTGCCTATGTTGTCCTCTAGGAGTTTATACTTTCTGGTCTTCCATTTAGATCTTTAATCCATTTTGAGTTTATTTTTGTGTATGCTGTTAGAAAGTGTTCTAGTTTCATTCTTTTACAGGTGGTTGACCAGTTTTCCCAGCTCCACTTGTTAAAGAGATTGTCTTTTCTCCCT
>NW_011495023.1:2423860-2424459 GCF_000754665.1 Bison bison bison | reverse complement strand
ATTCATCAGTGATATTGGCCTGTAGTTTTTTGTGTGTGTGGCATCTTTGTCAGGTTTTGGTATTAGGGTGATGGTGGCCTCATAGAATGAGTTTGGGAGTTTACCTTCCTCTGCAATTTTTTGGAAGAGTTTGAGTAAGATAGGTGTTAGCTCTTCTCTAAATTTTTGGTAGAATTTACTTGTGAAGCCATCTGGTCCTAGCCTTTTGTTTGTTGGAAGATTTTTTATTACAGTTTCTATTTCTGTGCTTGTGATGGGTCTGTTAAGATTTTCTATTTCTTCCTGGTTCAGTTTTGGAAAGTTATACTTTTCTAAGAATTTGTCCATTTCTTCCAAGTTGTCCATTTCATTGGCATATAGTTGCTGATAGTAGTCTCTTATGATCCTTTGTACTTCCGTGCTGTCTGTTGTGATCTCTCCATTTTATTTTTCATTTCTAATTTTGTTGATTTGATTCTTCTCCCTTTTTTTCTTGATGAGTATGGCTAGTGGTTTGTCTATTTTATTTATCTTCTCAAAAAACCAGCTTGTAGTTTTGTTGATTTTTGCTATAGTCTCCTTTGTTTCTTTTTCATTTATTTCTGCTCTAATTTTTATGA
>NW_011495023.1:2422165-2423760 GCF_000754665.1 Bison bison bison | reverse complement strand
TAGTTTCCTTCATTGTGCAAAAGCTTTTAAGTTCAATTAGGTCCCATTTGTTTATTTTTGCTTTTATTTCCAATATTCTGGGAGGTGGGTCATAGAGGATCCTGCTGTGATTTATGTCGGAGAGTGTTTTGCCTATGTTGTCCTCTAGGAGTTTATACTTTCTGGTCTTCCATTTAGATCTTTAATCCATTTTGAGTTTATTTTTGTGTATGCTGTTAGAAAGTGTTCTAGTTTCATTCTTTTACAGGTGGTTGACCAGTTTTCCCAGCTCCACTTGTTAAAGAGATTGTCTTTTCTCCATTGTATGTTTTTGCCTCTTTTGTCAAAGATAAGGTGTCCATAGGTGCGTGGATTTATCTCTGGGCTTTCTATTTTGTTTCATTGATCTATATTTCTCTCTTTGTGCCAGTACCATACTGTCTTGATGACTGTAGCTTTGTAGTATGGTCTGAAGTCAGGCAGGTTGATTCCTCCAGTTCCATTCCTCTTTCTCAAGATTGCTTTGGCTATTCAAGGTTTTTTGTGTTTCCATACAAATTTTGAAATTATTTGTTCTAGTTCTGTGAAAAATACTATTGGTAGCTTGATAGGGATTACACTGAATCTGTGGATTGCTTTGGGTAGTATACTCATTTTCAGTATATTGATTCTTCCAATCCATGAACATGGTATAATTCTCCAACTGTATGTGTCCACTTTGTTTTATAGTTTTCTATACATAGGTCTTTTGTTTCTTAGGTACATGTATTCCTAAGTATTTTATTCTTTTCCTTGCAATGGTGAATGGGATTGTTTCCTTAATTTCTCTTTCTGTTTTCTCATTGTTAGTATATAGGAATGCAAGGGATTTCTGTGTATTAATTTTATATCCTGCAACTTTACTATATTCATTGATTAGCTCTAGTAATATTCTGGTGGTGTCTTCAGGGTTTTCTATGTAGAGGACCATGTCATCTGCAAAGGGTGAGAGTTTTACTTCTTCTTTTCAATCTGGATTCCTTTTCTTTTTCTTCTCTGATTGCTGTGGCCAAAGCTTCCAAAACTGTGTTGAATAGGAGTGATGAGAGTGGACACCCTTGTCCACAACACCCTTGTCATGTTCCTAACTTTAGGAGAAATGCTTTCAATTTTTCGCCATTGAGGATAATGTCTGCTGTGAGTTTATCATATATGGCTTTTATTATGTTGAGCTATGTTCCTTCTGTGCCTGCTTTCTGGAGAGTTTTTATCATAAATCGGTATTGAATTTTGTCACAGGCTTTCTCTGCAGCTATTGAGATGATCATATGGTTTTTATCTTTCAGTTTGTTAATATGGTGTATCACATTGATTGATTTGCAAATATTGAAGAATCTTTGCATCACTGGGATAAAGCCCACATGGTCATGATGTATGATCTTTTTAATATGTTGTTGGATTCTGTTTGCTAGAATTTTGTTGAGGATTTTTGCATCTATATTCATCAGTGATATTGGCCTGTAGTTTTTTTGTGTGTGTGGCATCTTTGTCAGGTTTTGGTATTAGGGTGATGGTGGCCTCATAGAATGAGTTTGGGAGTTTACCTTCCTCTGCAATTTTTTGGAAGAGTTTGAGTA
>NW_011495023.1:2415263-2422065 GCF_000754665.1 Bison bison bison | reverse complement strand
TTTTATTTATCTTCTCAAAAAACCAGCTTGTAGTTTTGTTGATTTTTGCTATAGTCTCCTTTGTTTCTTTTTCATTTATTTCTGCTCTAATTTTTATGATTTCTTTCCTTCTACTAGCTCCGGGTTCTTCATTTCTTCTTTTTCTAGTTGCTTTAGGTGTAAAGTTAGGTTATATATTTGATTTTTCTCTTGTTTCTTGACATAAGCGTGTATTGCTATGAACCTTCCCCTTAACACTGTTTTTCCTGAATCCCATAGATTTTGGGTTGTTGTGTTTTTTTTTTTTTCATTTGTTTCTATACATATTTTTATTTCCTTTTTTTATTTCTTCCATGATTTGTTGATGATTCAGAAGCGTGTTATTTAGCCTCCATATGCTTGTATTTTTAATACTTTTTCCCCCTGTAGTTGACATCTAATCTTATTGCATTGTCATCAGAAAAGATGCTTGAAATGATTTCAATTTTTTTTTTTTAATTTACCAAGGCTAGATTTATGGCCCAGGATGTGATCTGTCCTGGAGAATGTTCCATGTGCACTTGATAAAAAGGTAAAATTCATTGTTTTGGGGTGAAATGTCCTATAGATATCAATTAGGTCTAACTGGTCCATTGTATCATTAAAAGTTTATGTTTCCTTGCTAATTTTCTGTTTGGTTGATCTATTCACAGCTGTGAGCAGGGTTTTAAAATCTCCCACTATTCTTGTGTTAATTTCCCCTTTCATACTTGTTATCATTTGCCTTATGTATTGAGGTGCTCCTATGTTGGTTGCATATATATTTATCATTGTTACATATTCTTCAGAATCTGCCTGCAATGCAAGAGACCCTAGTTCGATTCCTGGATTGGGAAGATCTGCTGAAGAAGGGACAGGCTACCCACTCCAGTATTTTTGGACTTCCCTTGTGGCTCAGCTGGTAAAGAATCCGCCTGCAATGCGGGAGACCTGGGTTGATCCCTGGGTTTGGAGGAGCCCCAGGAGAAGGGAAAGGCTACCCACTCCAGTGTTCTGGCCTGGAGAACTCCATGGACTATACAGTCCATCGGGTCACAAAGAGTTGGACATGACTGAGTGACTTTCACTCACTTCTTGGATTAATCCTTTGATTATTATGTAGTGTCCTTCTTTGTCTCTTTTTACAATTTTTATTTCAGTCTATTTTATCTGATATGAGTATTGCTACTCCCGATTTCTTTTGATCTCCATTTGCATGAAATATCTTTTCCAGCCCTTCACTTTCAGTCTATAAGTGTCCCTTAGTTTAAGGTGGGTCTCTTGTAGACAGCATATATAGGGGGTCTTGTTTTTGTATCCATTCAGTCAGTCTTTGTCTTTTGGTTGGGGCATTCAACCCATTTACATTTAATATAATTATTGATAAATATGATCCCATTACCACTTACTTTGTTGTTTTAGGTTGGAGTTTATACACCCTTTCTGTGTTTCCTGTCTAGAGAAGATCCTTTAGCATTTGTTGAAGAGCTGGTTTGGTAGTGCTGAATTCTCTCAGCTTTTGCTTGTCTGTAAAGCTTTTGTTTTCTCCTTCATATTTGAATGAGATCCTTGCTGGGTATAGTAATCTGGGCTGTAGGTTTTTCTCTTTCATTACTTTGCGTATGTCCTGCCATTCCCTTCTGGTCTGAAGAGTTTCTATTGAAAGATCAGCTGTTATCCTTCTGGAGATCCCCTTGTGTGTTGTTGTTTTTAATATTATTTTAATAATAATAACAATATTTTAAAATAAGTTCCATAAGGATAACAGCTGCTTTTAATATTATTTTGTCCTCCATAAGGATAAAAGCTGCTTTTAAAATTTGCTCTTTGTGTTTCATTAGTTTGATTAATACGTGTCTTGGGGTGTTTTGCCTTGGGTTTATCCTGTTTGGGACTCTGGGTTTCTTGGACTTGGGTGGCTATTTCCTTCCCCAGTAGCTTTCAACTATTATCTCAAGTATTTTCTCACACCCTTTTTGTCTTCTTCTGGGACTCCTGTGATTCTAATGTTGGAGTGTCTAACATTGTCCCAGAGGTCCCTAAGGTTGTCCTCATTAATTCTTTTTTCCTCTCTGCTTCATTTATTTCCACTATTCTATCTTCCACCTCATTTATCCTATCTTCTGCCTCAGTTATTCTACTGTTTGCTCCCTCCAGAATGCTTTTGATCTCATTTATTGCATTATTCATTATTGACTGACTCTTCTTTGTTTCTTCTAGGTCCTTGTTAAACATTTCTTGCATCTCCTCAATCCTTGTCTCTAGTCTATTTATCTGTAATTCCATTTTGCTTTTAAGATTTTGGATCATCTCTACTATCATTATTTTGAATTATTTTTCAGGTAGACTCCATATCTCCTCCTCTTTTGATTGGTTTGGTGGGCATTTATCATGTTCCTTTACCTACTGAATATTTCTCTGCCTTTTCATTTTGTTTTTATTGTTGTGTTTGAGGTGCCCTTTCTGTAGGCTGGAAGTTCGTGGTTCCTCTTTATTGTGGCACCTGCTCCCTCTGGATGGGGTTGGACTAGTGGCCTGTCAGGTTTCCTAGTTAGGGGAGCTTGTGTCTGTGTTCTGGGGGGTGGAGCTGGATCTCCTCTCTCTGGAGTGCAATGAAGTGTCCAGTAGTGAGTTTTGCAGTGTGTATGTGGTTTGGCATGGTTTTGGTTAGCCTGTCTTTTAATGCTCAGGGCTGTGTTCCTGCTTTGCTGGAGAATTAGCATTGATATGTCTTGCTCTGGAACTTGTTGGCTCTTGGGTGGAGCTCGGTTTCAGTGTAGGTATGGAGGCTTTTGGGTAAGCTCTTGGTTGTTAATGTTCCCTATAATCAGGAGTTCTCTGATGTTTTCAAGTTTTGGAGTTAAGCCTCCTGCCACTGGCTTTCAGTCTTATTCTTACAGTATCCTCAAGACTTCTCCATCCATACAGCATAGACGATAAAACATCTAGGTTAATGGTGAAACAGTTCTCCACAGCAAGGGACACTCAGAGAGGTTCAAGAGTTACATGGAGAAGAGAAGAGGGAGGAAGGAGATAGAGGTGACCAGCAGGAGAAGAGGGGGAACCAAAAGGGGAGAGAACAATCTAGCCAGCAATCAGTTCCCTAAGTGTTCTCCACAGCCTGGAACACCCAGAGAGATTCACAGAGTTAAGTAGAGAAGACAGGGGGATGGAGAAGATGGAGGTGACCTGGGGGAGAAAAGGGAGAGTCAAAAGGGGTAAGAGCAATCAAGCCTGTAATCACACCTCTAAGTGAAAATGGATACAGAAGATTAGATTCTTAAAGGTACAAATTTGATAAAAAATACCAAAAAGCAAAGATTAAAAATCTAGAGGTTAGACTCTTAAAATAACAATATTAAAAAAAGCCAAAATCAATCACAAAAATTATTTAAAATATATATATGAAATTTGCTTTTAAAATAGGGTATTTTTGGCAAGGTAATAGTAGGTTATGAAATGAAAATTAATGGAGTAATAAAGAACTTAAATTTTTTTAAAAAATCAAAAAGTGATAATAATAAAAATATATCTAGGAATTTCTCTGGCGCTGTTGTGGGCAGTATGGGGTCAGTTCAGTTTCAGATAGTTCCTTGTTCCAGCTTGTACTTGTTCTCAAGGTGTATAAACCCCCTCCAATGCTTAGTCAACACATTCAGTTCAGTTCAGTTGCTCAGTTATTTCTAACTCTGCGACCCCATGGACTGCAGCATGCCAGGCCTCCCTGTCCATCACCAACTCCCGGAGTCCACCCAAACCCATGTCCATTGAGTCGGTGATGCCATTCAGCCATCTCATCCTCTGTCATCCCCTTCTCCTCCTGCCCTCGATCTTTCCCAGCATCAGGGTCTTTATGAGTCAGCTTTTGCATCAGGTGGCCAAAGTATTGGAGTTTCAGCTTCAACATCAATCCTTCCAATGAACATTTAGGATGATTTCCTTGAGGATGGACTGGTTGGATCTCCTTGCAGTCCAAGGGACTCTCAAGAGTCTTCTCCAACACCACAGTTCAAAAGCTTCAATTCTTCGGTGCTCAGCCTTCTTTATTGTCCCACACTCACATCCATACATGACCACTGGAAAAACCACAGCCTTGACTAGAGGGACCTTTGTTGGCAAAGTAATGTCTCTGCTTTTTAACATGCTGTCTAAGTTGGGCATTCTGTTAGACCTCTCCACCATGACCAGTCTGTCTTGGGTGGCGTGACTTAGTTTCATTGAGTCAGACAAGGCTGTGGTCCATGTGATCAGATTGGCTAATTTTCTGTGATTGTGGTTTCAGTCTGTCTGCCCTCTGATGCCCTCTCTTAGCACCTATCATCTTACTTGGGTTTCTCTTACCTTGGACATGGGGTATCTCTTCATGACTGCTTCAGCAAAGTGAGGACGCCGCTCCGTATCATTATACAGTGGAAGTGAGAAATAGATTTAAGGGACTAGATCTGATAGAGTGCCTGATGAACTATGGATGGAGGTTTGTGACATTGTATAGGACACAGGGATCAAGACCATCCCCAAGAAAAAGAAAGGCCAAAAAGCAAAATGGCTGTCTGAGGAGGCCTTATAAATAGCTGTGAAAAGAAGAGAAGTGAAAAGTAAAGGAAAAAGGAAAGGTATATCCATTTGAATGCAGAGTTCCAAAGCAAAGCAAGGAGAGATAAAGCCTTCCTTAGCGATCAATGCAAAGAAAGAGGAAAATAATAGAATGGGAAGGACTAGAGATCTCTTCAAGAAAATCAGAGATAAAGGGAACATTTTATGCAAAGATGGGCTTAATAAAGGACAGAAATGATAGGGACCTAACAGAAGCAGAAGATATTAAGAAGAGGTGGCAAGAATACACAGAAGAACTATACAAAAAAAGATCTTCATGACCAGATAATCACGATGGTGTGATCCCTCACCTAGAGCCAGACGTCCTGAAATGTGAAGTCAAATGGGCCTTAGGAAGCATCACTCTGA
Organism: Bison bison bison; assembly: GCF_000754665.1. Lineage (NCBI taxonomy): Eukaryota > Metazoa > Chordata > Mammalia > Artiodactyla > Bovidae > Bison > Bison bison. The sequence continues at coordinate 2,417,106 of NW_011495023.1, read as the reverse complement.
GCAAAGCTAGTGGAGGTGATGGAATTCCAGTGGAGCTATTTCAAATCCTAAAAAATGATGCTGTGAAAGTGCTGCACTCAATATGCTAGCAAATTTGGAAAACTCAGTAGTGGCCACAGGACTGGAAAAGGTCAGTTTTATTTCAATCCCAAAGAAAGGCATGCCAAAGAATGCTCAAACTACCTCACAATTGCACTAATCTCACACGATAGTAAAGTAATGCTCAAAATTCTTCACACCAGGCTTCAGCAATATGTGAACTTTGTACTTCCAGATGTATCAAGCTGGTTTTAGAAAAGGCAGAGGAACCAGAGATCAAACTGCCAACATCTGCTGGATCATTGAAAAAGCAAGAGTGTTCCAGAAAAACATCTATTTCTGCTTTACTGACTATGCCAAAGCCTTTGACTATGCGGATCACAACAAACTGGAAAATTCTGAAAGAGATTGGAATACCAAACCAGCTGACCTGCTTCTAAGAAATCTGTATGCAGATCAGGAAGCAACATTTAGAACTGGACATGGAACAACAGACTGGTTCCAAATAGGAAAAGGAGTACGTCAAGGCTGTATATTGTCACCCTGCTTATTTATATTGTATGCAGAGTGTATCATGAGAAATGCTGAGCTGGATGAAGTACAAGCTGGAATCAAGATTGCTGGGAGAAATATCAGTAACCTCAGGTATGCAGATGACACCACCCTCATGGCAGAAAGTGAACAAGAACTAAAGAGCCTCTTGATGAAAGTGAAAGAGGAGAATGAAAAAGTTGGCTTAAAGTTCAACATTCAGAAAACAAAGATCATGGCATCCCATCCTGTCACTTCATGGCAAATAGAAGGGGAAACAGTAGTTGACTTTATTTTTCTGGGCTCCCAAATCACTGCGGATGGTGACTGCAGCCATGAAATTAAAAGACGCTTACTCCTTGGATGGAAAGTTATGACCAACCTAGACAGCATATTGAAAATCAGAGATATCGCTTTACCTACAGAGGTCCATCTAGTCAAGGCTATGATTTTTCCACTAGTTATGTATGGATGTGAGAATTGGACTATAAACAGAGCTGAGCACCGAAGAATTGATGCTTTTGAACTGTGGTGTTGGAGAAGACTCTTGAGAGTCCCTTGGACTGCAAGGAGATCCAACCAGTCCATTCTTCAGGAGATCAGTCCTGGGTGTTCATTGGAAGGGCTGATGTTGAAGCTGAAACTCCAGTACTTTGACCACTGGATGCAAAGAGCTGACTCATTTGAAAAGACCCTGATGCTGGGAAAGATTGAGGGCAGGAGGAGAAGGGGACGATAGAGGATGGGATGGTTGGATGGCATCCACGACTCAATGGACATGAATTTGGGTAAACTCTGGAAGTTGGTGATGGACAGGGAGGCCTTGGCATGCTACAGTTCATGGGGTCACGAAGAGTCGGACACATCTCAGTGACTGAACTGAACTGAACTAGGTTGGTCATAACTTTTCTTCTAAGGAGTAAGGGTCTTTTAATTTCATGGCTGAAATCACCATCTGCAGTGATTTGGGAGCCCAGAAAAATTAAGTCTGACACTGTTTCCACTGTTTCCCCATCTATTTCCCATGAAGTGATGGGACTGGATGCCATGATCTTAGTTTTCTGAATGTTGAACTTTAAGCCAACTTTTTCACTCTCCTCTTTCACTTTCATCAAGAGGCTTTTTAGTTCTTGTTCACTTTCTGCCATGAGGGTGGTGTTATCTGCATATCTGAGGTTATTGATATTTCTGCCGGCAATGTTGATTCCAGCTTGTGCTTCTTCCAGCCCAGAGTTTCTCATGATGTACTCTGCATATAAAATGCTGGGCTGGA
>NW_011495023.1:2414485-2415163 GCF_000754665.1 Bison bison bison | reverse complement strand
TGTTGATTCCAGCTTGTGCTTCTTCCAGCCCAGAGTTTCTCATGATGTACTCTGCATATAAGTTAAATAAGCAGGGTGACAGTATACAGCCTTGACGTACTCCTTTTCCTATTTGGAACCAGTCTGTTGTTCCATGTCCAGTTCTAACTGTTGCTTCCTGACCTGCATACAGGTTTCTCAAGAGGCAGGTCAGGTCGTCTGGAATTCTCATCTCTTTCAGAATTTTCCAGTTTCTTGTGATCCTCACAGTCAAAGGCTTTGGCATAGTCAATAAAGCAGAAATAGATGTTTTTCTGGAACACTCTTGCTTTTTCAATGATCCAGCAGATGTTGGCAGTTTGATCTCTGGTTCCTCTGCCTTTTCTAAAACCAGCTTGAACATTTAGAATTTCATGGTTCACATATTGTTGAAGTCTGGCTTGGAGAATTTTGAGCATTATTTTACTAGCGTGTGAGATGAGTGCAATTGTGTGGTAGTTTGAACATTTTTTGGCATTGCCTTTCCTTGGGATTGGAATGTAAACTGACCTCTTCCAGTCCTGTGGCCACCTTGAGTTTTCCAAATTTGCTGGCATATTGAGTGCAGCACTTTCAGAGCATCATCTTTTAGGATTTGAAATAGCTCCACTGGAATTCCATCACCTCCACTAGCTTTGTTCAGAGTGATGCTTCCTAAGG
>NW_011495023.1:2398894-2414385 GCF_000754665.1 Bison bison bison | reverse complement strand
CAGGGTTTTAATCTGCTGCACCTGTCACTTCCAGAGCAGTTCCCTCTTGTTTATTTTGGCTTCCTCTGTTTGCAGGTCTCTTCAGTGTCTAATTTCAACCCTGACACAAGACGGCGAAGGTGGTCACTTATTTAGGCTCATTTGTTCAGTTGTGTTGTGGGGAGAGAGGGACACTGCAAAAAAAAAAAAAAAAAGAAAGTGGCATGTGTGGGGATTGCTTGCAGTGTATGGACCACACTGGGTTTGCCCCAGCTCACAGCGGTGTGTACTGTCTGGGTCTACACTGCTCAGGATGCAGGGTACTCTGCAAGGGCACTGTCCAACTCAGGCCCTGCATTTCATGCACTTCCCAGGTCTAAGCCACTCAGGTTCTCGGGTACTCTGCAAGGGCACAACTCGGTTGGGTGTGCGTTTTTTGCCCTTCCCATGTCCGAGCAGCTCAGGCAACCAGGTGTTTGGCAAGCGCACTGTTCCAGGTGGGCCATGCATCTTAATCACCTCCCCGGTCGCCATGAGTGCAGTCTCTCAGGTGTGCCATGTATCTCCTCTGGGGAGCTGATCTCAGGCTGCGACCCTCCTCAGTTCAGTTCAGTTGCTCAGTCGTGTCTGACTGCGACCCCATGAATCACAGCACGCCAGGCCTCCCTGTCCATCACCAACTCCTGGAGTTCACTCAAACTTAGATCCATCGAGTCGGTCCCCTTCTCCTCCTGCCCCCAATCCCTCCCAGCATCAGAGTCTTTTCCAGTGAGTCAACTCTTCGCATGAGGTGGCCAAAGTATTGGAGTTTCAGCTTTAGCATCATTCCTTCCAAAGAACACCCAGGACTGATCTCCTTTAGAATGGACTGGTTGGATCTCCTTGCAGTCCAAGGGACTCTCAGGAGTGTTCTCCAACACCACAGTTCAAAAGCATCAGTTCTTCAGTGCTCAGCTTTCTTCACAGTCCAACTCTCACATCCATACATGACCACTGGAAAAACCATAGCCTTGACTAGACGGACCTTTGTTGGCAAAGTAATATCTCTGCTTTTCAACATGCTATCTAGGTTGGTCATAACTTTTCTTCCAAGGAGTAAGCGTCTTTTAATTTCATGGCTGCAATCACCATCTACAGTGATTTTGGAGCCCAAAAAAGTAAAGTCTGACACTTTCCACTGTTTCCCCATCTATTTCCCATGAAGTGATGGGACCAGATGCCATGATCTTCGTTTAGTTTTGCCAAGAGAACGCGACCCTCCTAGCAGATGTCAACCGTGCAGGATCCCAGGAAAATGTGTTTAGCAACTGGGAGCCTGCTCACATTTTGGTGGGGGATGCCAGTCTCTGGGGCTGAGATTGGAGCAGCCCCTCACCTTCGGGCTTTGACTGTTGCATACCTGTCTGTCAGCCTCCAGCAGGCGGAGGGGCCTGTAGCCAGCCGGCTAGCTCTCCTTTGGTATTCACTCAATCCTTTGTTCTGTGAACAGGCCAGGCTCTGCATTAGAGCCTTTCGTGGGAAAGTTCTTTTTTTTTTTCTCTCTGGTGATCCCACAGTTTGGGTTGCTATCTCACGTTAGCTCCCTCAGATTGTCCTCAGGGCATTCAGGCCAGTCCTTACCCTAAGCACCGATTATGCAGCCCATGCCTCCCTATTCAGCCCCTGCTCACTGGTGGTGGATTGGAGTGTCTGGGCTACTTCCCTGTTGGCAGTTGCAGTTAGGCACGTGTTCTGTGGGTTGTTTGTTTGTTTGTTTGTTTTTTCCTCCCGGTTATGTTGCCCTCTGAGATTCCAAAACTCCCCCAAAGACCCTCCTGTGAGAGGGTTTCCTACTGTTTGGTAACTTCCCCTCCTTCCTGACTCCCTCTCCAAGACGGGTCTCCGTCCCTAACTCTTTGGTCTCTCCTTTTGTCTTTTATATTTTGTCCTACCTCCTTTGGAAGAGAATGGGCTGCCTTTCTGGGTGCCTGGTGTCCTCCGCCAGCATTCAGAAGCTGCTCAGCATTCAAATGGTCTTTTGATGAATTTGTGGGGGAGAAAGTGGTCTCCCCATTCTATTCCTCTGCCATCTTGGGACCACCTCCTGAGTTACTCATTTTTGTAAATTCTCTTTAAAGACTTCCTCACCTTCTATTATTAGTTTCTGAGTTGTTTTTTTTTTTTAAGATGACTGTTCTGAATTTTATCTAATACTTATTTGCATCTATTAAGGTTATTAAATGATACTGCTCAATTCTATAATATGGCAGATTGTATTAAAATAATTTGTTTTCATTGAGGTATAACATAGTAAAGGAGGTAAGTTACATAATACAAAGTGTACAGTTCAATGAATTTTGACATTTGTATATAATCATGTATCTACCACCAAAGTCAAAGTCAAAATATAGAACACTTCCATCACCACAAAAATTTTGCTTTTACTTTTCCCAGTTATGACCCACTCTCACCCAGAACTAATCACCATTCTCATTTCTACTTCTGATTATTCTGCTTATCTTGGACTTCACATAAATAGAATCATACAGTATGTACTCTTGTGTGTGTATTCTCTTATCAACACTGATTCGTGAGATTTATCCAAGTTGCTGCATGTATCATTACTCATTTTTTTCTTTAATCAATTTTGTTGCATTGTATAACTGATAATGAACATTTGGTTTGTTCCAAACTGTTGACGATCAGAAGTAGAGGTGCTATGAAATGGTTTGTTCATGACTTCTGATAGGTTTATGTACTTGTTTATCTAGACCTAGAAGTAAAACTGAAGGACCATAAGTTACACATCGGATTAAATTTACTAGATAATGCCAAACTTTTTTTTTTTTTTAACATTTCCACAAGCCACAAATGAAAATTGTGCTTGCTGGAGATTCTTGCAAATACTTGGTATTACCATATTTTTCCATTTCAGCCACTCTAGTGTGTTTGAAGTAGCATGGAATTGCAATCATGCTATTAATATGCCTACCCCTGTGGCAGTAACAGTGAGCATCTTTTCCTGTGTTTACTGGTCATACAGATCTCTTTAGTGACGTGTCTGTTCAAGTGTTTTGCCACTTTCTCAAAGTGGGTTATTCTTTTACTTAATGATTATAGGGATTATTAACATATTCTGAATATAAATTCTTTATTACATGTATGTATATCCAATTTTGATTTTCCAGTATCTTGCTTAATTTCTCACTCTCTTAATAAAAACCAGAAGTTTGTAATTTTAGTGAAGAGCAATCTATAATTTAGCTTTGTTTCCAGTGTTAGAAATTTCTGCCTACCTAAAGAAGAGATATTTCTCTAGTAGTATTGTTTATTATCTCACATTTTGACTTTTGATTCTTCAGCTTCACAGAGTTAGTCTATATTTTTTAAAGAGCCTCTTTCATAGTGGATGTTCTTTGAGCATTAAATGTAATGTATGTACTGTGGGACCCGTGAGTTTATCCATCTGATTTCTTCTAAATTTCTTTTTCCCCACTCTACTTTTATCTCTTTATAGGCTTCTCACCAACCAAGCAAGTCATTCACCATTACCAGTGAGCAAGGGTATAATCTCACCTCAGAATCCTTCTCTTGACACAGAGTGGGTAAGCTCTGACCATTGTGGGATTTCTCTTTGGAGGATTACTCATCTTTCAGCATCACCCGAGTATGAACTTAGAATACAACAACCCATTTTTAACTTGTTTCCGTATTATTGGTACAGGGTGATCCCTCTGTGAATGCTATTTTTTTTTAACTCTTCCACGGGTAGACACAGGGACTCCCCCACCTCCTGACTGTGGGTGTGTTCTGAGGAGATGCTGATGGTGGATGGCATGGAGGTCTGAGTCACCCACTCAGCCGGCGAACTTGAGCCCTCTGGCCTTACTTGTGCCCCACCGTGGACACAGCATCTCCCCCGGAAAAGACTGCTGTTGGACCCACTGTCATTTTAACGTGAGTCATCTGACAAAACTCAGGTGATGATGGGCAGTTAGTTTCACAGAAATGGGATGTCCCAGTCAGTAGTTCTCTATCAGGTTCCTTTTTTTTTTCATGTCAGTCTGGCCCCCAGGGTATAGATTTTATTCTCCTACTTGAGCTTGCCATAAACTCCACATTCATCTTTCCAGTCACTTCGTATATTAGAGCCTATCAGTTCATAGGATTCAAGCGTCTTGTCTGTTTACCCCTAGACTGCACTTGCTGCAGAGCTCTTTCCCGAGTCCCATTCAAACCCGGCAGTATCACCTGATATATGGGTCAGGTAAGTACTTTCAAGTTTCAAATACACATCCTCCAGAACCCAAATAGGATTACCAAGCACTTTCTAAAATTCTCATCACTGAGATCTGTGACATGTGATTATCTTTCATTTTTGAGGGGATATCTTAGCATGCTTCTAAGAACTTTACTGATATGGTATGCCATTGAATATTTATAGTTTGTCTCCTACCCCTTGGAATACATATGGCTATCAAGGCATCCAAAATACTGTGACCTCTTAGCCATCTGGAATAATGAGCCTAGTTCTGAAGACATAGCTGATGTGCTGTTTATCAGATGTCTGACTGGGTCACATCTCTTCAGACATATGACAGGCTGAGAGAGTAAACACTGCCAGATAGACAAATATACTGTCGTCCACCCCAAGTGGATGCAAATTCACGATCTTTTCTGGTAAAACTGAAAAAAAACACATACAGTGGCTCAGTGGACACATGCCATATACACAGGCCATGAAAATCTGCTCCAGCACTTATACCACCTCTCTCCTGGCATCTATCCATGTGCCTACTAGTTGAGTCCAGAGGGGGGAGATTAGCAAATTAAACATATGATGGAGTCCACCATGCCCGCATCCTTTGAGTCATTAGTTTGCATTTATTTCTGCTGTTCTCATAGATGTTTTTCAAATTTACTGGCTTAGATGGGTCTGAAGTAGGTTCAGAGGCCTCTATTTGGCCTTCCCCATTATATTTGTGTTCTGTTTGTTACAAACCTAGACAGTGTATTAAAAAGCAGAGACATCACAAAGGGCTGAATAGTCAAACCTATGTTCTTTCCAGTAGTCATGTACAGATATGAGAGCTGGACCATAAAAAAGGCAGAGTGCTAAAGAACTGATGCTTTGGGGACTGGAGAAGACTCTTGAGAGTCCCTTGAACAGCAGGGAGATAAAAACAGTCCATCCTAAAAGAAATCAACCCTGAGTACTCACTGGAAGGACTGATGCTGAAGCTCCAATAATTTGGCCACCTCATGTGAACAGCCAACACATGGGAAAAGACCCTGATGCTGGGAAAGACTGAGGGCAAGAGAAGCAAGTGACAGAGAATGAGATGGGTTGGATGGCATCACCAATATGAACATGAACTTTAGCAAACTCTGGCAGACAGTGAGGGACAGGCAGGCCTGGCATGGGTCAGTCCAGTTTGCTTTCACTTTTCACTTTCATGCATTGGAGAAGGAAATGGCAACCCACTCCAGTGTTCTTGCCTGGAGAATCCCAGGGACAGGGGAGCCTGGTGGCTGCCGTCTATAGGGTCACAGAGTCGGACACGACTGAAGTGACTTAGCATAGCATAGCATAGCATGCTATACTAATGTGTTTTATGTTGAAATATCTACTTTTGAGTCATTCATTTTTTTCCTTAGAGTTTGTCAACTTTGTTGACATATTCAGAAAACCAACTTTTAGTTTCATTTTTTCCTATTGGTTTTCTATTCTCTATCATATCAAAGTATAATTGGTAAAACTTCAATACATTTAAGGTGTACAACATAATGTTTTATGTATATACTGTGAAATATATGTATACACTGTGTTAGGTAACTGTATACTTATAACTGAGCTTCCCTGGTAGCTCAGCTGGTAAAAAGGCCGCCTGAAATGCAGGAGACTCTGGTTTGATTCCTGGATCCAGAAGATCCCCTGGAGAAAGGGATAGGCTACCCATTCCAGTATTCTTGGGCTTCCCTGGTGACTCAGACAGTAAACAATCCGTCTGCAATACCGGAGACCTGGGTTCGATCCCTGGGTTGGGAAGATCCCCTGGAGGGCATGGCAACCTACTCCAGTTATTCTTGCCTGGAAGATCCCCATGGACAGAGGAGCCTGCAGGCTACAGCCCATGGGGTCACAAAGAGTAGGACACGGCTAAACAACTAAGCACATACTTACAACTGCTTTATCTTGTGGACCTTATCTTTACGTAATGTTTAGAGTCAACTTTGTCTGACGTGAGTGTGGCCACTCTTGGTTGCTATTTTATCTTTTTCCATTCTTTTACTTGCTGCATGTGTCCTGAGATCAAAAGCAAGTCTCATACACGACATACAGCTGAATTTTTTCTCTCCATTCAGGTAATCTATAGCTTTTGATTGGTACATTTAAACTGTTTAAAGTAATTACTGATTACTTTTAGTAAGAGAAGCACTTACTATTTCCATTTTGTTAACTGTTTTTTATATGACTTCTATCATTTTTGTTCCTCTTTCCTGTCTTAATTGGTGGGGTTTTTTTTTTTATATATACATACTTTGATTCCCTTATTTTCCTGTTTCCTTTCTAGGAATCTTTAAATTGATGTTAATTTACAGTCTCTTAGTTTCAGTTATACAGATGAGTGATTGTTTTATATATATATTCTTTCCCATTTTAGGTTAGTACAAGATACTGAGTATAGTTCCCTGTGCTATACAGAAGTCCTTGATGTTTACCTATTTTACTATAGTTTACTATACAGTAGTGTGTATAGGTTCATCCCAAACTCCTAATTTATCTCCCTGCCCCAATCCCTTTTGGTAACCATAAGTTTGTTTTTCTATGTCTGTTTCTCTTTTGTAAATAAGGTTATTTGTATCACTGTTTTTACAATGCACATGTAGGTGATATCATAGGATATTTATGTCTCTGACTTAGTATGATATGTCTAGGTCCATCCATATTGCTGCAAATGGCATTATTTCATTTTTTATGATTGAGTGGTATTCCAATGTGTACATGTATGTCTAAATATCTTTTCAAATTAAGAGTTTTCTCCTCAATATATGCACAGGGTTGGGATGACTGGCTCATATTGTAACTGTATATAAAAACATATGTCAGGAGAAAAATCATGTATTAGAGAAAGTAGACTATGTTCCTATATTATTTTTTTAAATCTCATTAAAAAAAGCAAACTTGTGGAGCAAAAAATACGAATTCAGTTATACTGTGGGTGTAAGGAAATGAGTTGAACCACACGGCAGTGTAGGTGGCAGGAATGGAAAATGAAGCAGGTGAAATGGATGGTTCTTTTTCTCAAAGAGGTATAATCCTCAAAGATGATTTACTCTAAGCTAGGAAATGCATTTAAGCAGGAGAGGTAAAAAAAGGTACCCATTTTTAAAACCAGGAGGGGCACTGCCAGTGTGCTGGGACTTCTCCCACAGGGCTTCCCACATCTGACACTTGCAATGGTCCAGCAAGGGACCTATTTCTTTCAAAAGCTTCACACAAGTATTTTTTATGGATACATATACTTTATAACATAAATAAACCAAAGACAAATGAAAATTTAAAAAACTCCTAACAATTTCCTGTCTGAATCTTAAGTAAAATGATATAGTTTCCAGCTTTAAGTCAACAGCTGTAAGATCATGTTCTTAGAGAGTTAATTCTGCTTAATGTAGGAATGAAACCCAGCTCCTAGGGATGGAAGAGAAGCAGATTTGTCCAGTATTTGGAGAGCCAAAAAATAGACTGACATCTTATTTTACTCTACCTACCTACCTTCTTTCTCTCTTTTGGCTTAAGTAAAATATCAGAAATTTTTTAAGCTATAAAAACTTCACGTATACCAACTAACAAAATATACAGAGCCCAAACATCGGATTTAAATATTTTAAGCATCTTTATTTAATAAATAACTTCACTAAAACAGCATTGTAAAAAGTGAACTGTTAAAATTAAAAGGCACTTAAAATAAGAAGGTGAATAGTATGAAACAAAACAGGAAACTCAAACAGTGAGAAGTAAATCTACAGTGGTCTGTTATAGCACTAATGGAAAGTAAGAAATGCTTAAGTGATAGCTATTGCATGAGCCACAGTACAACTTCACGTGTTCAATAAAAAGGCAAATGTACAGCTAAAACATCGATGAAAAAGTACTGATTTTTTAAAAGTCTTACCCCAAATTGCAAACAAATACATTAAATGATTAGAAGAGGTGATAAAAAGCACCAGGCTTTAAAAAGAAAATGAATAAAATAAAATTCACCCGGAGGTCCTCAATTTAGCAAATACTATGTAAATTAAGGCCTTTATGTAGATAATGCTAAATCAAGGACTTTTTGCAGAAAATTTCCCAAGACTTGAATTTACAAAGAGAAGGCATAAAAGTTACCAAAATTAAGTAACTCTTAAAATGGCACACAGGTTTTAAAGCTATGTTTTCCCTTCCTAGCTCTGACTTTCCCCATGGCCTTTGCAGATCAAATATTTCACTATTTTACACCTGTAACTCCCAGCATACTCATCTTTCAGGTATGTCATCAGTCATATCTAACAGGCAAATAGCAAAATAATACATTAAAACGATTCTAAACTAGCTAGAAGGACATTACTTTGGATTCTGTATAACTGAAAAATGACATGTCTGCAAAGCTAGAAATCAGTTTAACACTTAACAGAAAATCTTATATCATCCTCGTTAACTACTGCCTTTCAATCACTCTAGAAATACTGCTTAATCCAGTAAGAGCTGGATTTCACTAGTCCAGGAGAAAAGGTCAAAAAGGCACATTGTGACCTTAGATGACAAGGATAACCATCCTGTCTCAAGTCTTTTGTCAGTCCCTGGCATTGGTTATAACATTATTTTCAAAATAATAAAAAAATTTTCAAATTATACATATTGTACATTTTCAGAACCTGCCCATGAGAGAACCATGGTGACACTGCCCTGAAGCTCTCTTACTGTGACTGTGGAATTACTACTTTGCCTGCAGTGCTGTGGGTACACACAGGCAGTGCTCATTTCCCCTCGTACTTCGGATTAACAACAGTTGTCACAGCACTCTTGTAAATAGGATTTTCACCCTAAGAAAGAAAAAAGAAAAAAATTATCAGTTACTCTACTAAAGTCATTCTAACTTCAAAAAACAATATTAAAATTAAAGACCATTTTCTTAAGTCATTTCCATTTGATCTGTCCAGATATCAAAAGCTTACAAAAAATGAAACATGAAAGCTTTGCCCCACAAGGCTAAAGGTGCCCCTGAAAAGGCACTTTTCCTTTCTGAAAAGTCCTTCCTCCACTAGTGATCTGCTGTCAACGGCTTCTCTTTTTTAAACTAGTTCTGAATACTGTCTTGAAACTAGTTTTTAACAAACTCTTCTGCCATCAACTGCCTGATTCTTAATCCTTATTGTGCACAAAGGTGCTTGATAATGAAGAGAGTGCTTGGCTTTCTTGTCTGTGAGGGAGGTGCTCTTCTGAGGCTTTGCCACTCAGGGTGCAGAGATGCTGAGGAAGACTGTCACAGGTGGGCACAGTGCCAAATGTGCTTAGACAAAAATCATTACTATTCTTCATGAAATAGCTGCTGTTCTTCTATATGCTGAAGAAACATTTTATCTTTGACACTATATTTTACTGAAGAGTTAAATGATTCCAAGCCATAAACATGAGAGATCTTTCAAGAGTCAAACTTCACTGACAGTGATGTTTTAAAACATGTAATTTTCTTAAAAAATTCTCATTCTATATTATACATTTTAATATCTTCTATAGCATTCTTTTTCTATTCTTTAAAACTGAAGATAGGCTTGAAAGTCAAATGAGAAATACAGGCAAACATTCCTATCTCAGAGGAAATAAGTGAGTACAAATCAAATAAATGTTTTAAGATTTTTAAATGCTATTTAGTTTCGTATTTTACTATAGAACCATTTGAGGTTATAGGGTAATTTTTGCTTTTAAATTTTATCCACACTTTACTTCAGGTTACATTTGGATATCGCTTTCATTGCCACAATTTCTTCCTCCTAGAAGGGTATAGTTTGGTGGATGACAAACATGAAGATAAAGAACTCTGAAACAGTACACAAGAGAATTACATACATAAAATGGGAAGAGCATAAGAGAAAAGGGATTGACTGAGATTAACGATATTGTCAAAATGAAACTGACTAGAGATAAAACATGGAAAGGTCTATAGAAGCATATACACATGCAGAGTCAGAAATCTATATGGTTGAGAAGTTTTTAAGGGTACATATGTATGCCTTGAGTGGGAAAGAGAAAGCAGACGATGCCATCTTTAAAAAGACTAAGAATTCATTGAGGGAAAGTAAAACATATAAAGGCTGTGTCTTGAGAAACACCAAATAAACCACTCTGACTTCAGTTCAGCAGTTAGTCTGGAACCTGACACTGTGCCTTCACTCCGCCCTACAAAGCACAACCTGCCTGGTCATTTCTGAAACACAGAAGAACTCAGGATCCCTCAGAGATAAACATCATATAATCTGGATGACAAAAATCACATCAGATATCAAATTCTGAGCTCTCGTCCCAACTGGATCCCCAATGGTATTGTAACAGACATTTCATAATGGAGACTGGAGTATGGATCCTAGCAACTACATTCCTAATGAGTAATCAAGTACAAATAAGTGAGTCTATTTCCACCTTCCTATCATGCAAGGCTAGAACTCCCATTTTTTTTCAAATATGCTAGGAAAAAAATTACCATTAAGTTTCTTTAATGCATTAGATAAATCTAATATTTAATACTTAAAAACTGTAAGAGAGGTAATAAAACATGGAGAAGAAAAAAAAAAAAAAGCCTAAGTTACAGATAAGTACAATTTACATGGCAGAACTTACCTTTGGAGAAAACACTGCCTTTTCATGTACACATTTCTATTTATTATTTCATATATATTATTATTTCAAAGTCCATCCAAACAAAATTTTAACATGCAAGGTTAGAGGTAAGAGATTAAACCATCTGCGTTGGGCATCATCTTAAATGGAGGTTAAGCTAAAATAATGCATATTAGTTCCCATCGTTCAGAGTGCAACCCTTCCCCATCCCAACAAAAAGCAAAGCCTGTTTAAATCAAGAGGAACAGGGTTACATTCAGCAGGGAAGTCCTCTGTTCTCAGTAAATGTCATCCGTGCTTACTCTGGAAGGCCTGATGTGGTTACAGCATCATTTCTGTTGCATATTAGAAATGCAGTGCACCACTGTGGGAGATTAGCAGCCCACATTTAATGTGTTTATATATGAACAGCTTTAACAGAGTTGATGATTTGATTTTTTTTAAATGTACCTACATGAATAGTCTTATGTGCTGAAGACTGCCTGCCTATTTATCTGAAATATGTTAATGACATAACTGACCAGCAACCTTGGTCCCATACTGGAAAAGTGCTTTGTAAGCCATGATTTAATTTCTTAATGCTCATTCATTAATATCTACTGTTTATTTCTACTTTAGTTTTTCTTGAGAAAACATCTCAGAATAACCAGTACCCATTAATTTTCCTGAATTTCACTAACGAATAAAAAAATTTTCACAAAACTTTCACACCTTGAATTATCCAAAATGGTTATTTTGGCTGAAGTAACAGTGTACCAAAAATTGACTTAACAATAAAAACATGAAGTTTCACTGTTACTGATAATTTCCTTCAAAACACAATTTAACATATAGCAAGGTAAAAATTTCACCTTTCAATAGGAGATACAGAAATTTTTTCATGTTAAGTATCCATATAAAATGTCAATATCTGATTATGACAGAAATTGGAAAGGAAAAAAGGAGAAAAAAAAAAAAACTAGCAAATTAGTTTCCTTCTAAAAATGACATTCTTTCTGTAAAGCTCTAAGTGAAGAAGAAAAGAATATTAAGTCTCATACTACTAAGAAAATGTACCAGACCACGCAAGATGGTGTATGTGTATGTTAGTCGCTCAGTCGTGTCCAACTCTTTGCGACCCCACGGACTGTAGCCCAACCAGGCTTCTCTGTCCATGGAATTCTCCAGGCAAGAATACTAGAGTGGATTGCCATTCCCTTCTCCAGAGGAACTTCCCAACCCAGGTTTCCTGCATGGCAGGCAGATTCTTTACCATTTGAGCTACAGGGAAGTCTTACGCAAGATGGATCTGACAATAATTTTCTGCCATCAAATTTAACTTTGCCATTTCAAAATTCTTAAGATCTGCTTAATTGGACACATAATAGTTTCTAATGTTATCAGTACTCCCTGTATCTCTTAAAAATAAGAAACATTTCTATACTTTAAAATCTTACCGTGTTGTTGTAAGTATACTCTCATTCATCACAGTAAACAAACAAATCTGCATTGATGGGTTTCTGGGTATAACAGTGACTTCCCCATCCAGTAGTGTCACAGTAACACTAACATTCTTAAGTTACTAGAAATAGCAAAGACTGTCATTTCCTATAGTGATCTCCCTCCTCCTAACCAGGTAACAGTGTCTGCTGAAGACATGTTGATTGCTACCAGTTCAATGCAGTGGTTAAGAACCCAGACCCTGGAGCCCAGTGGCCTGGGTTTGAATCTCAGCTTTTCCACTAACTAGTTTTGTGAACTTGGTCAAGTTACCGAACTCTTCTGTGCCTCAGTCTTCTCATATGTGAAATAAGAATAAAGGAAAGGAAGGAGTTCAGGATCACCAGTCAGGAGAATTGGTTCTAATCACAACCTTTTTATCAGAGTATTAGGGGCTTACATAATTTTATTAAAACATGCTAGAAACATTTCATGAAAATTCAGTTATAAGGAAAAAGCCTGTCCAGTGTTGATAAAAGAGGAAATGATACATTTGTCACCCAGGTAGAGCATACACTCACCAAAATAACTTTCCCTTACCTTAGAGAACAGGTGAACCAAGCTTTATTACCACTATGAAATTTTCAGCAAAGTTTTTATTTAAAACTCTGGTAGGGTTTTTCTCTACATGAAATTTAATTTTCATGTTCACTTTCACTCTAAAACTTACAAATAATAATTTGTTAAATAAAGGATAGTATATATAAGGATGTTATCATATAAGGATGATAATATCACCTAAAGCAAAGGACTCTAGTGAGGATTATAACTGACAGGCTGCTATCAAATACTGTAGTCATTAGCCAAAAACAACACAGTGTAGTTACTGACTCCCTGTTAAAGCTCTGGGAAGTGCAGTGACCCAGCGCCATTCTACCTAAGCAGAAGAGCTGGGACTCGACCCAGGTCAGTCTGATCACAACACACGTTCTTTTCACTACAACACAGTTGCTGCTTCTATACCATAAAGCTTAAGCCAAAGCCCTTCTAAATACTACTATTAACACACAGAAAGAAAAGCCATAGTATAGCCATATAAATAAAGCCAGACTTTGGAGGGAAAAAAAAAACAATAGTGATAAAAGACACGCAGTGCAGTAAAGACATGCCAAGACAGAAAATGAAGAAAATACGAACGGCAATTTAGAGACCAGCTTTACGTCCATAGTTTGGGTTCTTGAAATTATTAATAGGACTCTTGTAAATCGGATTTTCTTGCTAAAGTAAAAGAAATAGTTTCTAATGATTTCATCAGAAAAAAACTGACATGTATAGTGAGTGTTTATAAAAGACAATTTTTACTATTCTTACGCTTCCAAAATTATTTTTTTTTAATCCAAGCAAATTGTTGTAAAATGCAAATGACTAAAATTCATTTACACCTGAAAAATACTGAAGATTGTCACTGCCTTCTTGTATCAAAAGATGAATACAAGACAGCCAACATGTGGCCACACTAGCCTCCAACCCCACATTTCAAAGCACTAAATGCTGACATACATTTTCATCACTTACAGCTTTTAAGTTTTGTACAAAACAAGGTTACTGAGTTGTAATTTGCAGAGTAAAAATACCCTTTTAAAGTACATAGTTTCATGAATTTTCAAATGTATGAAGACACCCATCTGGGCAATTTAGAGACCATAGGTTTAGTCCCCACAGGTTTGCCTTTTCTAGACTCCAGTACTCTCGCCTGGAAAATCCCACGGGCGGAGGAGCCTGGTGGGCTGCAGTCCATGGGGTCGCTAAGAGTCCGACACAACTGAGCGACTTCACTTTCACTTTTCACTTTCATGCATTGGAGAAGGAAATGGCAACCCACTCCAGTGTTCTTGCCTGGAGAATCCCAGGGACGGGGGAGCCTGGTGGGCTGCCATCTATGGGGTCACACAGAGTCAGACATGATTGAAGTGACTTAGCAGCCAACTATTATATAAATTGAATTACACAGCATGTAGTCTTTTGAGTGGCTGATTTCTACTTAGGGTTGTTAAAAAAAAGCAGCAGCTTTCCACTGAACAGTCTGAAGTTATGTAGGGTTTTCATTTTTTTGGTCATGCCAAGTATGTGGGATCTAAGTTCCCCAACCAGGGATTGAACCCACACCCCTTGTATTAGAAATGAGTGTTAACCACTGCACCACCAGGGAAGTCCCCAGGATTCTATTTTATATAAAAAGAAAAGGCAGAAGAGCAGAGTTAAGATTAAAATTATTAAGAAAATAAAAATACCACAGTAACCTGAAGAAACATTCTTACAACTGTTTTCTTTTAATGGGGTGTATTTAAGATGTTTTCTGTTTTTCACTGAATGCAAGT
The DNA here is from genome assembly GCF_000754665.1 of Bison bison bison. Taxonomy (NCBI): domain Eukaryota; kingdom Metazoa; phylum Chordata; class Mammalia; order Artiodactyla; family Bovidae; genus Bison; species Bison bison. Next base: position 2,399,751 of record NW_011495023.1, on the reverse strand, counting down.
TTCCTGAATAATAAATTCTGGGGGGCAAATGAAATATTTAAAGGACTTTAACAATCAGCTTTAGAGCTAATAAACAAGTCTTAGAAGCGTTACATTTACTTTATGAAACACTTTCCATTTTAGATGTTTTCCAACTTACCGTGTCCCATTTGGCATTCATTTTTTCCTTCTCAAATTTGGCAAATTCCCTTCTGTCATGAATGATCATTAAAAGCTTCCAAATCAGCAGCAATGCAAGGCCAATAAGAACAATTCCAGCAACCACACCTGCTACAATTGGAATAATGTCTGGACCAGTGGGGCACTCTGTAAAGTGAAAAGCAAAGGATACGCACACAAGGGGGTTAGCCCGTGAAAGTGCAGCCAAAACTACAGAGAGCTGTGCAGTCTCACAAAAGACACAGGAATTGAAACTCCAAGATAAGTGAAGTCTTGGGGCACACTATCCAAAAGAACCTATAAAAAAAGATACTGGAAGTAACAGATAAGTTTACAAGATCATAAGGTACATGGTAAGTAAAAATCATGTATTTCTATGAATTATACCAAAACGGATTTCTATATATTAGAAACTGAACCTCAGAAAATAGTATTATCTACAATAGCACCAAAATCACGAAATACCTATATATAAACCTAATAAAACATGTACAAGATTTATATGCTAAAAATTACTGAATACTGATTATTTTTCTGGGCTCCAAAATCACTACAGATGGTGACTGCAGCCATGAAATTAAAAGACGCTTACTCCTTGGAAGGAAAGTTATGACCAACCTAGATAGCATATTCAAAAGCAGAGACATTACTTTGCCAACAAAGGTTCGTCTAGTCAAGGCTATGGTTTTTCCCTGTGG
>NW_011495023.1:2393069-2398794 GCF_000754665.1 Bison bison bison | reverse complement strand
ATAGCATATTCAAAAGCAGAGACATTACTTTGCCAACAAAGGTTCGTCTAGTCAAGGCTATGGTTTTTCCTGTGGTCATGGATGGATGTGAGAGTTGGACTGTGAAGAAGGCTGAGAGCCAAAGAATTGATGCTTTTGAACTGTGGTGTTGGAGAAGACTCTTGAGAGTCCCTTGGACTGCAAGGAGATCCAACCAGTCCATTCTGAAGGAGATCAGCCCTGGGATTTCTTTGGAAGGAATGATGCTAAAGCTGAAACTCCAGTACTTTGGCCACCTTATGCGAAGAGTTGACTCATTGGAAAAGACTCTGATGCTGGGAGGGATTGGGGGCAGGAGGAGAAGGGGACGACAGAGGATGAGATGGCTGGATGGCATCACTGACTCGATGGATGTGAGTCTCAGTGAACTCTAGGAGTTGGTGATGGACAGGGAGGCCTGGAGTGCTGCGATTCATGGGGTCGCAAAGAGTCGGACACGACTGAGCGACTGATCTGATCTGATTTTTAAAAAAGTTAAAGACCTGAATAAATGGAGAGATTTTATCTATGTTCATTGATTAGAAGATGTCAATGCTCTCCCAATTTGATCTATAAACTCAATATTATCCCAGTCAAAATCCTGAAAGGACATGTGTGGGATATCAAGCAAGTGAATTCTAAAATTTACAAAGAAGTAGGAGAACTAGCAAAGTGTCTCAAAAACACTTTCAGGAAAAAAAAAGTTGGACAACTTACATTACCAGATGTCACAAAACTAGCCGTTAAGCAACAGTAATTGAGACAGTGTGGTATTGGCTAAGGGACAGATGCCTAAATTAATGGAACAGAATCAAAAGTCAGAAACAGGCCCACACACATAAGGTCATCTTATTTTCACCCAAAGTGGAGAGAGGTCAGCCTTTTCAAGAAATGGTACAAGAACTGCTGGAAATCTACCTACAAATAACTGGACCTCCACTCCAGATACTGAGAGCAGCTCAAAATACATTATGAACCTAAATGCAAAGCCAGAAACTAAAACTTTCAGAAGAAAACACAGGAGAAAAATACTTATGAAGCTGAGTTATGAAGAGAGTTCTAACATAGTAAGAAACGAGATCTACAAAAGAAAAACCTGGTAAAATTTAAGCTTCTGGTCTTCAAAAAACAGTATGTGAAATACACATACCTGAAAATGCAAAATAACAACTGAGGCTTTAAAAAAGTTTGGCTGTTTCTTTTGAAGTTAAATATATGCCCTCTCCCCAATTCCTAACATTTATCCTAGAGAAATGAAAACTTACATTCCAATAATAATCACAAATGTAGAAAATTCTAAGAACGTATTAAAAGTTCCCAGAAAAAAAAAAGATAAAAATGATTCATCTCTTGAAAAGCAGAACAAATTCATGCCATATAATACCCTTTAACAAATTATCTTTCCCAGTGCCCAAGCCTAAATCAAGCCGCTATTAAAAATATCACTAGTAATGATGTTACTGAGTACCTTCTATCAGGCACTGTGCTAAGGGCTTTATATGGGTTACTGCATTTACTCTTCAAACTCTCCATAACATAAAATTTGCTTTCTCTTTCCCTTATTTCTTATAGTTAATTAAATACTCTTTTAAGCTTGAAGAGATTTAAAATGCCCCAACTTGAATGTAAAGTAGTCATGTAAAGTAGCTGGAAGCTGTTCCTAGATCTAAGTGAGTGAAAGTCGCTTAGTCATGTCTGACTATTTGCGACTCCATGGACCGTCCATCGAATTCTCCAGGCCAGAATACTGGAGTGGGTAGCCTTTCCCTTCTCCAGGGGATCTTCCCAACCCAGGGATCGAGGGGAACTACCAAAAGCTCTAAGCAGCAGAAAGATATAAAAGAAAATGCAAAAAACTTTGAAATGATCAGATTTCTACCTGGAGTCTCTACAACATGAACAGTGGCCTCATTGTTCCCATTCACGGAGTATGTGAAGTAGAACCAGCAGTCGTCAACGTCCTTCTCCTTACAGTGGGACAAGGGATCCACCTGGCCTGGCTGGGGCAATTTGTCCCGATTTTCAACCTTGGTAATGTTGAAATGTGAACATTCCTGAGCACATGTGTCTTTCTTCTCTCCTTTATTGAAGGCTCGGCACTGAACACATTCTCTGTTAAAATGCAAATGATTATATTTATTATTTATAATCATATTTGCTTAAAGATTATTTTGTGTGCTAGACTCAAAATTTGACCAAATTAGGCCAAGAGAGATAAAAGAAGATATGAATAAATGAAAAAACATATGACATTTCTTGGTGGGAAAACTAAAGACGCTAGCTTCCTAAGTGAAATTACAGATTTATTACAGCCCAAACTAAAATCCTCCAAAAGAAATGAGTAGTAAGCTAAAACTAGCCCTATCAGATATGAAATATACAATATAAAGCCAAAATAACTTTTGAAATGTATTGCTGGTATTATGGTTCTTTCTGCAAGGGACAAAACCTTCCATTTTATTTAGTCAAAAGGCAGTAAATAAATTAATTAGCAATTGGTAATACTAATTTAACAAAGGTTACCACATGGATTCAATTAAATACAAAATTCAGGTTGAAATAATGGTACCACCACCCTCATAGGATACAATTCACTATCATGTGCAAACACTAGCGATTGAGAATTTTTAGATTTACAAAGTGGGCTTCAATGTGACAGATACTTTATTTACAGGGTGGCCTAGTATTACCACTGTTCTATGGACCGTGTGTTCATACACAGGCGAACAGTGAGCAATCACCTATTTCAAGCAACTGAGAAATACTTACTTATGCTCAGCACAAACTCCAAGGCAGGTCTGACACATCTCACAGGTTGGCCCTTGGAACTTGGGGTCTGTACACTTACAGGCACCACACTCGCAGACGCCGCGGCCATTGCAGATCTGTCCATTCACGGCCATGCAGGAAGTGGTATCCAGAGAACAGTCACAGGCACTGCCGGTGTAGTTAGGGTTGCACTCACACACTCGACACTTGCAAACACCATTTCCTGCAATTAAAAATCTCATTTCTCACAACAATGGTAACAATATAATCACAACACTGAAAAATGAAAACAAGCAAGAATATGTAAGAAAGTATCCACAGGAGGGAGTGGCCCTCAATGGTGCCCCTTTTCTATTTATTCACTAAGCAAACTTGCAACATGTTTCATTATATTAGACAGGACCACATTTTATAACCACTTTCAGACCCATTCTCACCTCCACATATTAAGCCATTGGATCTATCACAGTTGAAATTATCACACTCGCAGAATTTGCCAGAATAAATTTCATTTGTATTGTCCCTCTTCCTACACACACACTGTCCACAGACACACTCTCCATTGTTGCTACAGATTTCTGAACTGTTTTCTTTCCTGCAGTAGGCGTCCATGTCTTCGCTGTTCACCTCATCTGTGCTACATTCACAGTGTCTCCCAACACGTCCCTCGTTGCACCTGAACAAAGAATCCAGAATTTCAGTCACATAAAAAGAATTGAAAGTAACAAGTGGTGAGAAAGAGAGGAAATAAAACTATAAACATTATCTTCAGACTGCAATTATATAATATGTGTCACAGAAGTGTACATATGTACATGTGTACACACACACACAGCCATTCAAGTCCACACAGAGTCTACACAGGGGCCTAGGAACAAATTCCTCTTTAGGAAAGTAACCATTCTGATCAAAATGAAAATACAATCTAGCAATGAACAGGTAAACACAACATTTGGAAACAAAGGATAAACTTATTTTTAAAGAGTGTGGTATGTTTCCAAAGGATATGCTGTATATTACATTTGCTTTTATTTGCCCAATTTTTATACTAAATGTTTATACCCAATTTTTATACTAAAAAGTATAAAAACACACAACTGAACGACTGAACTGATAAAAACACAGCCCAAAAAGTACATGGAAGTTGAAAACCATACTAAAAGTATCATTTAAAAATGTAACTACCATAATGTTTAAAAATAAATTTAAGGATTCAGACTTTTCAGACACTTTTTATAGTGCTTATACACACTGGTATAATACAGTATCTGGTAAATACACAAAAAGAAGGCAAAACATTTTCAAGATCTTTCAGATAATATTTTACTAAAAATGTATCTATACAACTCAGGATATGACATGGAAAATAAAAAATGTAACATTTTGTTGTTTAGAATAGAAAGCTAGTAAATGATGGCAAAATAGTCATTAATTTTCCTCATGATTAAAAACCCTTCAAAGCCTAGTCATTTGGGAGCTGACAGTTGAATCAAAATAGTCTTCTCTCCTGTTCTAAAAAAATAGGAGAAAGATGAAATAGGAAGATTTATAGTATAAAAATTAAAACTAATTTGACTTAAGTTCTGTTAGTAGTAGATTCTATGTTCTAAAAATAGTGCTTTCTTAATTTTACAAATATATGAATTAAAATTATTCCAACAATGCAGAAGTACATGTATTAACAAGTGAACATCCTTTATTAATTCCTAATTCCAGTTCCCATATAAAATCACTATTATTTTCTATAAGCTTACTGAGCTCTACAGAGTTCAGATTGCTATCATGAGAGAAAAACCCAAATGCTACCATAAACATTTGTTAAGTAACATCTTAGATGGCTACAAAAGCTTTTATTTTAGAATAAAAAGTAGTCTGCCTAAAGGAAAAAAGGCAGAGAAGAGCTTTCTATAAAGAACACACACAAGACCAACAAACTGATCTTGTGGTGAGCAGCAGTAGTTGGAAGAGCAATTCATCTGCTCCCACAGACTCCGGGAAGCTCAGACGGCCTCCGGACGTCCCGGCTGCCATGCCCCCAGACCGTGCGCGCCTCCCGCTCACCTGCAGGCCCCACACTCGAAGGTCCCGTTGCCGTCGTGGCACTTGGGGCTTCCTGGGATGCCTTCACCCTGGCACTCACATTCGCAGATGAACTGAAGGACAATCTCCACTTCCTCAGTGAAGCCCAGAGGCTTAATTTTAATGGTTTCAGAGTTCTTATTTGGACATTTATTTGCAGTTATGCTAATTTCAAACTGAACCTTAAAAGGAAAACAAGAAGATAAGTTAAAAACTAAGCAATTTAAATCTACTAAAAATTTTTCAAAAAGCCACTCAAGTTATATTTAACTGTTTCTCAAATTATAAGCTAAATTGCTTATAAACAAGTAAGCTTTTCCTTTTACTTCAGAAAAATGTTCATGTAACATACCTCATCCCCAATGGAAATATTAGAGCATTTTCTCCCATTTTCCCCTGTTCCATTCACCCCATTCTTGCAGTAAGACTTGTAATTTATTGTTACTCCTTCCGGCAATTTGCTGTTTTCCAAAATGACTTCTGAAGAAAGGGACTAAAAGAAAGACTAGTAAGAGGAAAGGTAAACAAATGATACTATAAAACAAGTTGAGTTCATAAATCCAGTGGATAAAATGAGCTGTTAAAACAGTATTATTTAAATACTGCAAGCCTAATCTTGAGTGACTAGAAAACACAAAACCCAGAGAAATGGGCTCAAATAAATAACCAATTATTCAAAATAATGTACACAACTGAAAAGAGTATTTAGTTAGAATTTTAATGATGACACAGCACAGAGGCCTAATATTAATTATGAAGAGTTCTAAGAACAAAGAATACTTTCTTTCCCCACTGGCAACACACTCTCCTCTGCCCTGCCACTTGTAGCTCACTAGCGTTAGTCGCTCAGTCATGTCTC
>NW_011495023.1:2384829-2392969 GCF_000754665.1 Bison bison bison | reverse complement strand
CTCTTTGTGACCCCATGGTCTATAGCCCACAAGGCTCCTCTGTCCATAGATTTCTCCAGGCAAGAATACTAGAGTGGGTTGCCATTCCCTTCTCTAGGGGATCTTTCCAACTCAGGGATCAAACTTGGGTCTTCTGCATTGCAGGCGGATTCTTTACCGTCTGAGCCATCAGGGAAGCCTCAGCTCACGAAGGACAGAGGTAAATAACCTACTACATAGGCTGGAAATAAATCTGCTTAGGGGCCATTGCAAGCCTGCCCCCACTCCCTCAAAGAAAGAAAACCCAGAGTGGGAGGATTCAAGCCAGTGCTTTTGTAGAACAGCAGAGGGCGCAGGACAAATGGAGAAGGCTGCAGCGGAGAGCTCAGTCCTGGTCACACCACTCGCTTTAACCTCTGAGCCACCAGGGAAGCCCAACAGATGGAGTTAGGAAAGCATTAAGATATGCTGTAAAGACAGAACGACTATGGGGGTGACAGGGAAAAACCAGAATCTAGAAAGTCTGTAAAAATCTGAGTAGGGTCTTTCCAAAACATTTTGTAACCCCCTGGCATGAGGTAGAAAATAAAATTCAACTTGTCGAAGGGCTGGAGCTGGTGTATGCAGCACAGGATGGTTACAGTTGTATTACAAAGGCCTCTGATGACTTACAACAGTTACTGACCAAGGCTTAATGAGTATCCCTAAAGTACTCGGAACTAAACTCGAGATGAACAATTCCTCTTTTAATTTCAACTTCTTTCCACATGGGGTAAAAATCTTATAAATCTTATTTTAATAAGTCATGTATGCATTCATATATATTTTATAGTACATGCACATATGACTGTGTGTGTACCACTTGAGAACAGAGAACTATGTACCCTGAAAATATGGCAAGAGAAGAATTAGAAAAAAATAAAAGGCTTTTCTGGCACAATTCATCAAAATCAATGAATCTATAAAATGAAGGGAAGTACAGAAGACTGAGGTAATCCTATAAATCTAAATGAAAGTTGTTTCATACTTGTTTTCCAAAAAGGAGACTTATTACTTAATGACATTCAAACAGAATTTAGAAATCCAGCCCCCGCCATGCCTTTTATTTTGCCTTGCAAACACATTTTTGTAAGAAAATGAGTTTTTCTTCCACATACAGAATTTTACATACAAGTTTTACATTGTCTTGTGGGGCCTGCTAAATTGTGTATGAAAGGAGTTTTACTATTTTTAAGCAAAGTATTTTCAACAGGGTACTGCCCAAAACAGATCTTACTTAGAATGCACTCACATTGTACGCATCGATGATCAACTGAATCACATTGCTGGAATTTGCAGATAATGTTCCTACCGCTGACTTAGGGATCAAATTTTTCAGTTCCTGCAATTAAAAGATAAAACCTATAAAATCTGACTAATTAGCATCTACTGAGTGCCTACTATTTATTTTTAAAAACCATTTCTAGATATATATCCTAAATAAGGAGTCAGACCTAAAAACTAGTTTTGCAATGTAATTAAAATACATTTGTAAAATCTAGCCTATCTGATGACATTTTCCCACATTTCAATTCAGACATATCATTTTGCCTTTGATGACTAAACAATAAGGATCTAGAAATGTGTTCCTATTTTGATCTCACAAGTATATATTTACCTTGTAAACAGGCTGAAATTCTTCAGTAACTGCAAAAATCGTCTGAATGTTATTTTCGCTTAGTTTCTGGACAAGGTGAGCAATAGAAGGATAATCCTAAGAAATTAAGTAATAAAATTTAGTATGTAATTATATCCAATATACTCCAGTTTTTCAAAACTTTCTGAAAATAATGATTTGCAGATATATCTGGATTACTTACACAAGACTGCCTGAAACAACACAAATTATTGCTGAACTAGGTGCTGTCTAGTGGGTTTCTGATCCTTTTTTATCTTTAGTGTGCATAAAAATTTCAATAAAAAAGATTTTTAAAAGATTATCTATGTATATTAAATGTCAGAACAATGAAATTGAAGAATTGCCATAATTAAAGGTTATATTATCACTAAGAAAAAGACCAAGATTCAGCAAGGTTTAGGTTTCTTCCAGACCTTGAATAAACTGCCCATGTTTATTTTCCGTAGAGGCAGGATGCCTACTTTCTTAAATCATATATAAATAAGACAAGGAGTGTAAGACTATACAAATGATTTGTTTAGACATAGTATCAAACTTGGTACTCCTTGATGGACCGAGTGAGAGGAGACAGAGCTTTGGGCTGGGGTGCAGGGCCAGGAGTCAGTAGCTCCCTTTACCACCAGGCCCTCAGCTACGCAGAAGGAAGCAGGCACAAAGCCACAGCATCAGAACAGCAACAAAGCTTTCCTGCACATTAGGTCAGGGCCCAACTTACCAAAATAACAAAACCCCAATCCTGAAAAACCCACAAGCCCATTACCCATAATACTCTAAAAACCCAAATCCACTGAATATGTAAGGCGCTAAGCACTTACGTAATAATGGCTCATTGTGTACACATCATTTTCCAGGTGACACTGTCCATCATTCGGTAAAACGATGCCACCAAGTTTCCCATCTCCAGCGAAGTGAAACCCAGCATCCGTGGAAAACACCAGCAGCCGTGTCACATTCCTCCAACCAATCAGGGACTTGAAAAGAAAAGGATTTCAGTTTTAAAATACTACCTACAGAAATTCAGCAAAGATTAAATATTTTAATCTTTATACAGGCCACCACTATACTTTCAACTTAATTCTGTATTTTCTCTTTTAACAATGCTAATAACATCCTTGCTGATAAAGGCACTGAGCCCGCTGAATAAAACGCCCCTGCCTCACTGTAACACTTCACCTTGCCTAGCTGTCTGTCTCAGCTCTTTTTTTAAAAACTACCTTTTAAAGTCAATGTCCTTATCCCCACTAAAAGGTAGCCACACTCCACACAGGGCAGGGACCACATCTGGTTTTGTGCATCATCTTATCTCTACTAGGTGCTTAATGAATAAATGAAAACGTCTCAGCCCACACCCAACTTTATCTAAACACTGTTATCTCCCCTTCCCATCCATACCTACTCCACCTTCTGGAGCACATACTCCCTTTATCAGCCACCATATTAAAAAAGCCTCCCCTTTTTAATTCTAATAAAAAGCATTTTCTTCAGAGTTGATCCTGCTTAATTCCACCCCTTTTAATCCATCAGTACTGTTTGTTCATTTATTTTATTCTCCACCTTATTCAGCAAAAAATTTAAAGTGGTGGTAAAATCCTGTTGAATGGTAATTTTACAATCACCTGTCTTTATTTACTCCATACATCTGTATATATCTTCCTAAGACTATAAAATCCTTGAAGGCAAGAATTAAGTTTATTCATGCTGGCCAACCAACTGGAATATGTCTCTTCTGCATTTAGAGAAGTAAGTGGAACAGTTACTCTCAGTCAGCACAGGGAGCAGAGAGCAGCGGCCAGGATACCATGGCCTGTTTTAATCTCAAGGCTGAGGTTCAGGCAGAGACAGCGCAAAGAATGCTTTCTCCATATGAGCTTCTAGCAGGATCACAAATGAATGGCTGGAGAGGAAACAGGCATCAAGCTAAGCACTGCCTGGAAAACTACTCTTCCCCTTTAAAAGTGGAGACTATCCTTAAACTGCATCTACCCTGATGAGAAGTCAAGACTGACTATAATACAGTTGTTAACTGTTTGTTGGCTACTTGCACTATCTATGGATTACCGTATTTAAACTTCCTAAGGTGTACCTGTTATTATCTCTTAAGGAGAAGGAAACTGCCTAGTGGATGAGCAGTGATGGGAACATTTGAAGCTTTGTCCTAATAGTCTAAAGACTGTTATCTCAAGCACTGTATTATATCATCATCTTGGGTATCAAATAGCATACTAAAACTTGGTTGAAAAGTAACCATTAAGAAGCATCCGGAAGAGAAAGGTGTTTTAGGGCACAGGGGTACTATAAGGAAAAAGGGGGGGAAAATGAGACAGATAAAACTTCATCTAGCTCACAGTGTTTTCTACTTCTGTCCTCAGCTACATCATTAAAAGGTCACCTAAAATTTTGGGTTGGTAAATGAGTCAAAAATTCTAAGCACCAGTCCAATGGAGGATCAGCTTACTGTCGTTGAAAATCTTCTAATTAAAATTGCAAACATTATATGACTTCTCAGAATATATACAGCTTTCACACTAGGACTTAAAAATTTATTTTTAAATTCCTAAGACATGGGGAAGATGCCTCTCAAAGATAAGCAGAAGAAAACTAACCAAAGGAAAATGGTGCCTGACACACAATCTATTTGAGCACTTTTAATGTTCCTGGTGACGTCTCAGATAACCCTAATACCATCTCAGTCACAAAGCTAAAAGCCAGGGTACCCTGAGCCTCCTTAAAAAACCCAGGACACCAGCTAAAGCTACGCTGCCCCACTGTTTCAAATGGTGAGCATTTTGGCTTTTAAAACCCAGATTGACTATGCTTTTTTTTTAAACCACTTGCAGTTGGGAGGGAATTTAAGGGATTAATCAGTATAGTATAGAAATTAAGGTAATATTTTCTGACAGAAAAATCACACTTAAATTCCACACAAATAATATCCCCTGTAGAGAATGAATGCACTCACTCCACAAACTGCGACTTGCATGATTGCATCAAAGCCACCTTCTGGTGAATCCAAATTTCCAGATATGCGCTGCTTACCAACAAGTTCATTAAATACTTCCCCTTTATCAGTAAGGCTGAGCACATTTTTGTAGCTAAATGGGCTCGTGCAGTTCTGTTCATTTGTGCAAGGGTTCCTGAGTTTAGCTGGTGTTGTGCTAATGTAAGGCATCACAGTTTTCTCCACGAAAGAACCAAACCCTGTGGAGGAAAACGCACATGCAGTTGAGGATGGAGGGTGGATGGTTAAACTGCATTAAAAAAATCAAGTCTAAGTAATCAACATGTTTATAAGATCAACAAATGAATGAGTAAACTCCTGTAACAACAAACATGCAGTTTATTCTCTATGTGGTGTAATGTGTGTCAAATAACATGGCAGCCAGTAAGAAGGGCTCCCCTGGTGGCTCAGATGGTAAAGAATCTGCCTGCAATCCATGAGATCCAGGTTCCATCCTTGGGTCGGGAAGATCGCCTGGAGAAGGGAATGGAAACTCATTCCAATATTCTTGCCTGGGAAATTCCATGACAGAAGAACCTGGTGGGCTACAGTCCACAGAGTCACAGAGAGTCAGACACGACTGACTCTTTCTTTCTTTTTTATAGTAAGAGAGGAACAAGGAGGCAGAAAAATCATTAGCCATGTGACAGGAGTATCAGTCCTCTCAGAAAGAAAAAGCTAAAACCTAGCCTCCTAATCTCACATTTATATAGTGAAGGATAAAACTGCTAAGATTTACAAAAATGAAAATTATTAATTTTCTCAAAATTCCTACCAATTCGGAAGTCTGAAGTGATCCTCCTCATTTCATTCATCAAATCTGTTCCCAGACTTTTCACATTCTCCAAGTCGTCTTTCATGGAATAGGAGAGGTCCATGAGGTAGTAGAGATCAATGGGATAGTCTTCAGCCCGCTTGAATTTTAGTGTGAATGTCTGTGGCTCCCCTAATTAATCAGAGATTAGAAAACTAGCTTGCCAGCAATCAAAAGCAAATGGAAAAGCCAAGTAAATCAGATTGATAAGGTCAACACTACAGAGTAAACAGTACTATTCACGTAGTTTTTACAAAAACCAGGGCATTCCATAGGGAATTCAATCAATGCCTGTGTACTCTTTTTATTTACAAATATTTAAAATGCCAGGCCCCAGGGATAATGAAAAAGACAGCATTCCCAATCTACAGTGGGCAAGACAGGCAAATAGTGGGTTGCTAACTACGACAAAGGAAAACAGATAGGAACAACACAAACTGGATGGGGTGGGTGAGGCAGGCACACCACAGGACACTCCGGGCGTTTTAGAGACTGACGCTGTCAAGCGAGACTCTTCTCTGTTTATAGGATGCACTGCGTGCAGTGAATAAAGTAATCTGATTTTCACTTAAGAAAACCTGATGAAAAGTTTTAAGATGATTAAAGAGACAAACTTGTTAAGAAATTATAGGGGAAAAAAAGAGGATACAGATATGAAACCAATAAGGACACAGAAGAGATGTACCAGAGGTGTGAGTTGAAATGCATCAGAAAACACATGAGTAGGAAGAGAGTAGGAAGAGGTCTGGGTAAAAGGTCATTTCGTTTTTAACTTGCAGATTTTCTCTATATAGATTTCTAGTAGGCAGTTGGATAACTGTGTTTGGAGCTTGAGAGAAAAAAGTCTGTGTTACAGCACACAAAGGGTTTCAAAACCATGAGAGGAAAGCCCAGTTAAGTGGATTACAAAGAGGAAGGAAGAAAAAAGACACAGAAAGAAGACTGGAAGGCACTGGCAAGAGATAAGAAGGAAAGCAGAAGCCTTATCGCCGAAGCCAAAAAGAAACATGTCAAGAAGCTCAAAGGCATCACATGTACAGCAGAGTTAAATAAAGGGAAAAAAAAGGCCTGCCGAGGGTCCATCAGGCCTGGCAGTTTCAGGTGCCAGCAGAAGTTGGCAGAGCAGGTCTAGAGGCACCAGGCTGAAGAGAGGGCAACGGAGAGGGGGTGGGGAGGGCACACGTGAGTCCTGGGTGGAAGGGGCTGGAGATTAGAAGAGAACGGGGCATATTTTTTCTTTTTTCCAGATGCAGGACTGCTACAGATTCTTATGAAAACCTTAATGTTTTAACAGTAGTGTACAAAAACGAAGGAAAAAATAGATTAAAATGTTATCTTTATGTTATGTAGTTACACCAGAAGATGGGTATTTTTATTTTTGAAAAACCCACTAAATCTATTAATAATACTTTCTGAATCTTTAACAGAATTTACTTTGGACATTAGGCAAATGTCAGGTACATGGTCTGACAAATTATACCTGCAAAAAATTCAAAAAATTTCTAAAAGTTAACATACTCAACATTTCTCAACAGAAACATATATAAAGTTGTCTGGAAGCTCAAGTGGACCCAAAGGCACTCCTAGAATCAGATTTCCATACCTGATCGTAACTGCAGAACCAACTGCTGTGGCTGGATTTGAGTGATATCTTCTGGCTGCAGCTTCTCTGCTGTTCCTTTGCTTCGATTCGTTACATTTTTATTTTTCTTTATATCTTTGGAGCCTCTAGGATTTTCAATGTCATTTGGATGACAGCCCTTCTTTTTTAAGGCTTCTAAATCATCACATCGAGCAGATGTAGGCATACCTTCTTGTAAAAATGTCTAAATGACATATAAAATATAGCTATAAATATGATATAAAATGGTCAAACCTTTTATATAATTGCAAATAACCAATTAAATTGCAAAAATCAGGTAACATGTCTAATGTACTTTGTCTCTGGTTTTAACCAAAATGTTGTTCCCTTCATCTAACCATAATAAACAAAACAAAAACATTTCTCCGTGAAGGTAGTACCTTTGTTACTAATATATAACTAGTACTATATTATTTTAGAAATATTTAGTAGAACTTAAGTGTATATTTTAACTGTTTCATGTTCAGAGTATCTACTCAAAGAAATTTTTTTATGAAATTATTCAGCAGGGTTAAGAATTATTAATAATAAATATATCCAAATAACAGACAAATACTTTTCCCAAAATTTCCCTTAGAAAAATTCTTAGAAGTCTTTCATATTAGACAGCATTTTCCTTCATGATATTTTGAACAACTCAATACTAGGAAAAATATATGAGCCCAAAACCTTTTTTAAAAAGGAGACCAAGAAATTTACCACAGATTTACTAAGTATTCTTGGAAGTTAAAAAAAAAAAAAAAACTATTGGTTATTAATAGAAAAAAGCCTTTTAAAATTAACTAAAAAAAAAAAAATAGCAAGTGATTTTATAACAGGGTCAGAATGTATTTCTGTTGGGTGAATTGTTTAAAAACAAAAAATGGTAATGCTATGTAAACGGTACTTGTGGTGTGGGGTAAAACTTCCAGTAGTGATGTGATTTTAAAATGGGTTTTATGTGGAATCTAGAAAAATGGTACAGATAACCCTATTTCCAGGGTTTGGAAATAGAAACCTACCTCCAAGAACAGAGATGCACACGCAGAG